>NC_048429.1:7395113-7584027 GCF_013103735.1 Etheostoma cragini | reverse complement strand
CCCCCCCCCCCCCACCAGTCAGCCGCTGATATGGGAATTCAGACGATATGTTACAAGCCGCTGTGATGACAAATAGCATTTTCCACATTTTTAACCAAATTAGTGAGTAACATGTGTGTGTGTGTATAAGAGAGAGAGAGCTAGTTTGTGTAGAGCTGGCAGCTCCTGCAAGGTCTCCAGGTAATGAGAACCAGGCCGACTCTGCTCGAATAATGACTGCCGAGATATTGTGTTCCTTTTATACACTTGCCTTGGAATCTTTATGAAGGATTTAATTGGATGAAACAAGCAGGAGGATTGCATGTTTGTGTGTGCCTGTGTGTGCTCGCAGGCCTCATTTAAAGCTGTTTAGGTAGTTATTGATAAGTAATTAACGTGGAGCCCTGCGAGGCAAGCTTATGTGTAGTCAGGGGAAAAAAGCAAATATGACACAAATGAAATTCTTGCAAATATATGAAACATCTTGTAAACAAATAAGTTTATCAAGTTAAACAAAAGTTAATATGGTTTTGTGGCCGCTTAATCCCAGAACTGAGATTATGCAAATAGGGAAATTAATTCAGAATAGAAAGAGAAAAAGAGTTACAGGGCTGTGGGTGTGTGTAAGAGATTAAATCCAAATTTTTGATGTGTTATAGCTGCAATTATCAATGAAAGAAAATTGACCAGTGAAATAATCATTGGGGTCTTTTGCATTGTCCAAATATTTACATGTGAATTTTCTAACTTTGTCACACATTTCAAAAAAAAAAAAAAGGCCATCTAATAAAACTCACTGCTTCCACAAAACCACGACTGGGGAGAAAAGTGAGAACACATAGGAAGAGATATAACTGACAAAAGACAAGACACTTTGTCCATATGTCTCTCAGTGACCACAATGATTGCACATAATACAGGTTGTCTTTCATTGAACAATGGAAACATGATGTAAGGGGCAAAGGCCAAGCAGTGTGTGTGTGTGAGTCTGTGTGTATAGAATTAAATGTGGACAACAAGGCACACAAAGGCATTTCAGTGTGAGAATCTCAATCATGTCATGACTAGCTGGGTCTCTTGCCATTACTTGAATTTGTCTGGCGATTTCGGCGTGTAACCTTCTTGGAAAATGATCCCGAATCTTGTCGGTAAGACATTTTTGTTGCCATTTCCGTGTAAATGACCCTTCTTCTTTACTATTGGATGTTTGTATTCTTCCAGTTTCACACCAGGCGCATGAATTCTGCGGAAAATGACCTGCTCTACGAGCTCAAATGGTAATTACCCAGACTTTGTACTAGTAAGCTGGCAGGGTAAAGTCCTTTTAATTTCAGGTCCAACTGATTTGGAGATTTCTAAGCAGTATCTCTCGAAGTTCAACCTAAATTAAATCTGGTGTGTTCTCAGACCGGAGTGGCATACAGTGCTACAAGCAAACAGGGGCAACTCTGGCCCTCCAGGTCTGTTTGTTTAATGGCGTTTACACCAGATGAAGGAGCTTGGGAGTCATGGTGTGAGCAGACAAGACTGCAAGGTCCTCAATTTAAAAAGATAACGTACTGTGGTCAAGACGAACAAGACGGAACGGTTGCAAAGCAGCATGAAAATAAACAAGACTAAAGGCCCTGACACAAAGCCGAAGGCCCGGAGTGGCGTCAAAGGCCGACTGTGGCGTCACCTCGCGTCGGCCCTTGTCGGCCCTCGTCGCCATTGTCTCAGCCAAACATTTGCACTGGAACCGACCGCAGAGACTAGAACCAACGGTCAACTACAACGTACGTTCTACGTAAATAATTCTCCATATCAGCTGGCGGCAGTAATCTATTAGTCATTCAAAAAAGGAAACCAGATACAAACGTTGCTATGATACCCACAGTAAACAGTGTTTGCCTGAATCAGCAGCGGTTATTATCCGTTCTCTCGGCAAAGAATTCTCCCTACGGTGGGAATGGAGGGACCAAAACCAAATGGCCTGCTCCTGGCAAATTAGCTAATCTTAGCTTGCCAATTCCACCCACCAAATATGCCTTCATCCTAGACTGGTTATAGAAACTAGGCCAAACTAAATGGTCACTTATCTGGCGATAGTAATATGCTTTACTAGGATGTGACACAAGTTCTGTTCAGCGGTACAGAAGGTGCAGCAAAATGGAGTTCTATTACAGTCCTTATATTAAATTTCACGGTACAGGATATTACTATATTAGCGTTTCTTATTTCAAAATGTGTAGATATGTAGATCTTTTGAAAGACATGTTAATGTTTAAATATACTGACAAGTAGTTATGTATATCTCTTACCTTTGCCATAATATGGACATAATCTGCAAAAAAAGTCGTTCCAACCGTTTAAACAATCTGTTTTTTTAAGAAGAAACACTCAAACGTAAATTTTGGCCAGTTTTGACAGCTCATATTTGTATTGGATTGATGAGATGAGATGAAAAATGGGAAGAGCCTTTTTAGGACACTCCCACAGTAGTTTGTTTGCTTTCCTCACTGCCAGTTTAAAGCTGAAAAGCCAATACAATTTGACGGCTGACTGCGGCCAACGCCAGGCAACGGTCTCTCACCGTCGGCCCAACTTGGACTGAAGGCCTGAAGCCTTAACAGCTGCAGGCTTGCTGTATGTTGGTTATGTAGGCTCAAGGGAGCAATGGGACAGGTGCCTGACCAACAGTTGGCTCCAAACAAACATGCCTGGACTACATACAATAATATCCTACATTTTTGAAAATTTCTTACAAAAAGGTTAGACATTCAATTACACCAAAGTCTAAAAAAAACACTGCAAACTGTGTCCCTATTTATAATGTTGACTGGAGGGTAAAAAGATTGAAAAGTATTTTAAGTGTATTTTTGGTACACAAACTGCACTTTAAAACCATTTCTTGCGGTAGCTACCCATCGCGAACACTATTCATTTGTTTGAGACAAATTTTTCTCTTCACAGTGGTCTTTTAAAGCTATCACAATAAACATGTTGAGCTTATATATATATTTTCTTCTTACCCTTTTATTCAGATTTTTTATACGTGTTTCACTCTTAAGAAGTATTGTGTAGACTGAAAGCATTGTGAGTGTTGATAAAAACAACATACTTAATGGGTATTTAAATGTGTGTCATTGTCATCACATGGGAAGTACACGTTTATCTGTATATCCGCTCTGTCTGTGTGTACATCCTCTCCCTAAACGCTGAAAATGAGAAAGTGATGATTGGTCAGCAAACGAGTAGACAGCAGGTAGAAAAAACAGTTGGGCAACAGCCAGGCATGCTGGGATTGATGAGTCTCTGGGCAAGCAGATGTCCCTCCAGAGCAACTGTGTAAAGGAATATATATTGCTTAGTGAGGACAAATGTGTGAAAGAAAGTGAGAAAAGGAGTCAGAAAGTGATAAAGAATACATATGGGAGTATGTGATGACAATGCATTTCATATTGAAAGAATAAGGTTACTTCAGTTGAATGTCAGGAGGAATGAGGCCTTTGGGTCATCTTTGTTCATCCCATTTTGTGGCAAGCATTTTTTGTTCTTAAAAAGAATAGTTCAACATTTTGGGAAATTTGCTTATAATACATGTACAATAAATATGGAGCTGCTACAGCAGCTGATTAGCTAGCATTTCCCTTTCTCCGTTAGCTTGTCCTGCACATATGCACCCTGTAAATCTACAATCTGTTGTTTTTACACTTTAGTACGTGTACAGATTAGACAAACAAGATATAATGTGTACATTAGAGGTGGTTTTCTTAAGTCTTTGTGCTAAACTAAGCTAGGCTAACCGGCTGCTGCTGCAACTTCATCTTTACTACAAACATCAGAGGGGTAACCATATATAGTACTATTATTACATTAGGGCTGCAATTAATAATACTGTTTTACATTCTTTTAATCTTTTTGATTTTTTTGTGTGACTGTTTTGTCTACAAATGTGGGAAAGTAGTGAGAAATCTCAATTTTCTAGAGCCTAAATTGACATCTTCAATAGCTTGTTCAAAACAAGATTAAATTATGTGTGAAAATGCGAAGTAAATCTTCACATTTTCAACATTTGAACCAGCAAAAGTTCTGAAATAATTTAATCAACAATTAGTTAATTTGGGGTTGATTGTATATTAATCTTTTGTCAAATGACTAACCAATTAACGATTTGTATCCTAGTCTCAGTTCTGACATCTTTACACACTGTACCTGCTCTACTGTCTTTTATACAGGAGGTAAAGCAGTGTTGTCCTGTTTTGATACTACTCCTGCCAGATTTTGGGCATGTCTTTTTGGCTGTTTGCTGTGCGGGGGACTTTGCACAGATTTAGTTTACAAACGTTAGGCTCAGCAATTTCTGCAGGGACAAGGTTTATATAGAGAAAAGTGGATAAGGAAAAACTGCAGAGGATTTTAGATTCAAGATTTAATTTGGGTGGCAGATCTGTGAAGATATAGCCCATGGCAATGTCATGTGGGCCTCCCACACAGCCAGAAGCCAACTAGCTGTGTAGGAGTGAGACAGACTGATTGAAATCCGTCTCAAAGTGCCTCTCTGCCTCTGCTGACATGCAGAGAGGAGACTTTGTCTGTTTACTCAAAGAGGTCAAAAGAACAGACTAGGCACACTTTCAATGGACTGTTAGTTATTTTACTTACTGGTTGGTGTGTCTGGCCTGATCTGTGGGAGTGTCTGTTCGTGTGGAAGCAAGGAAAGGTGAGAGACATGCAGAGGAACATACAAAAAGAAAAAGAGAGAGACTAATGGTATAGAACAGGTAAAAATGACTTCTGCATGCTGATCTGTCATTTTAGAAAGGATGATTTTGTGGCCTGCTCTGTACCATTACCTGCAAAGAAATATTCAGAATTATTCTGCTTTGGCTGGATGTGAGATTGACAAGCCAGTGAATCATCCTCACTCATGGGAAATCATATTATGACAGGAAACTAGTTTCACATGGAACTAGTTTTGCAAAGGAAGATCTGCTGTTGTTTAAGCCATGCATTTGTCCAGAATAAGGCAGAAAACTCTCCTTTCACAACCACAAAAGCTTGGAATACACTACCTCTTGGGACTTTTCACTCCCAAAACAATTATAGAGTGTGAAATAGAAGGCCCTGTGACCCTGAGAATCTCATTAACTGTGTTTATCATTATCCAGAGGTAGTTTACCTGATTCCACACTAACTGGATGAAAAGCTCACTTTCTATGCCGCATTCAGTCAGTTCTTCCCTTTCGCCAACAGGGAATAATCTAATTTCATCCTTTCAGTTTGTTTATTTTCCCTCAAATACAGAACATAAACACCTTTTATTGGGTCTGGGGAGTTCATAGAGGGCTCATAATAAAAGTATGGTTTAGATTAGAGTGCTGTGTGTGAGTGTGAGTGAGTGGGGGAATTGGTGCAGACAGGGATGGCACAGCGGATTCTATCACAGGGTCTACTTCCTCTCCACAGGCTTTCTGCTTCCTGTTGTGTTGCCATGGTGCTGCGTACAAAAGAGGACAAGTTACTCCTCTCCAGGAAGCCATAAATAATTGATTGGCAAGTGGCTTAATCAGCCCTGAGGCTGCCTGGCAATTCCACAGCTAATTCCACAGCTAGCTATAAATAACTCATTACGCTAATTATGGTATGTGAGCACACAGCTAGCCTGCAAGCGCAAACAAAGTCAAGCATGACTACTGCGGGTTCAAACCCGGTGTCCATATGGCAATGTTCAAGTTATAAACCTCCAGCAGAATGCAGTGAACACTGCTGCTAATACAACTGCTACTATGAAGGAGTGGTAGAAGAGTGAAAACTTTTTGAAACCAAATGTCTGCCTACCTCGTGGTCGTGGACAAAGGAATCCCGGCAGATATTTATTAAAGATAAGCTGCTCACTACCCCATGTGCTTGACAAGGACAGTGAATGTGATTCTCCATGACACCAACCTATCGGAACTCTCTTACCATGACAGGCATCGCCTGCTATGACTTTGACACATCTCAATACCACTCTCACTTTGATGGAGCCTGTCTTCCAGAGGGCCGGCGGTGACAAGAGGATTCAGATGATGGTAAAGTAGAAGGAGAAGCACTTAAGAGACCTGGGAGAGGTCTTTCTCCTCTGGGCAAAGCAATAATGACCTTACTGTCTCTGTCTATGTCAATAGCACTCTAGTGTCCATCTATTTCAATCACATCCAGACTTCCTGCTGATGACAGGAAGTGCTGATAATGCACAGAAAAGAGTCACAAATCCCATTGTGAACGCTGCATTTTGGAAAACACTCCCAACTTCAATCGTTTATTGCCTGAAGAAGATGCGAGGAGAGACAAAACACGTTGACGTCAACAACTACGTTTGACAGACGGTTAAGGATGGGAAGTGATCAAATCAAAGGCAGACCCCTTACAAACAAACACACACAACCTTTTAGTACAGTAGTAGTCTTGCGGGCAAAGTGGTCCTTCTTGGAGAAAGATTAATTATCTGTAAAGTCTCCATTATAATCCACTACCATTTCTTCCACAGAATCACAAGTTGACCTACTCTCCACTATTTATCCCTCTCTCTTCCTGTTCACTGACAAACAATGTTCCAAAGAGAGACAATTTAAGGACCCCAAGGCCGAATCTCTTGACTCTCCCAGGGGCACAGTGTAATGAGCTGTTTAATGGGCTCACGTGACAGGTTAGGGCTTTGCATTTGGCCATGAAAGACCAAAGGATTTACTGCAGCCTAGATTACGTCAGAGCAGAGACTCAGCTATTGACTGACCTAACACTAACTATCACCTTTTTTAGTTTGTGCACTGATGGTGTGGCTTAAAGGATGGCAATGTTGGCTGGTCTTTGTTGATGGGCTGGTTTATCGGACGGTTGGTCCACCACTTTCATGACTACTAATTGAAACATCCCAAAAACTATAAGATTGATTTATTTTCCGATACAGCCATGAGTTTATCAATATTGGTTTTAAGTGAGGTATTGATATTCAAGGTCCCTAAAGATTGAATGTTAATGACTCTTGTGAGTTTTCCTCTTGCTCCATCATCAGGTAACATTTTTTATTTAAGTAAAATACATTGGCATTGCCTGGAATAATTGGCACTGAACTGAGCAGACACATTAATGATTCCAAAACTATGAATCCTAGTCAGTGGCTCCAACAACAGGTTGACATTTTTTGGTTCCGACTGAAATGTCTTGACAACAAATCAATTGCCATAAAAATTGTTACACACATTCATTATAAATTCATGACGGTTTTCACTGTTTTCATGGGACTATTAAGCGTGTACTTAAATTGACTGGCGCTTTGCACAATACTCCTGTACTTTGTTGCGTGACATAATTCCCAAAAGGCTGCCTTGTGGGTAGCTCTGCAACGCACACATACAGGGGGGAGATTAGACAGGGGGCACATACAGGGAGCACATACAGGGAGGCAATCAGACAGGGAGCACATACAAGGAGCAGATCAGACAGGGAGCACATACAGGGAGCAGATCAGACAGCGGAGCAGCATTGCACAGAAAACGCCATAGCGTAAGTGCAAGTGATCAAATAACTGCAAAACTCCCGTAATTCCCATCAGCCTCACTTTTACTTTGTGGTCAGTGCTAAAGAGCCAATGTCAGCATGATATTGTGCCAAATTAAAATGGTGATCATAGTACACATTAGTTTATCTGCTGATGGTCTACATTGTAATGGTAACATTTTCACTGCAAGACATGTAAAATTCTGATGTTAGCATTTCTCCTATTTAAGTGGCTCTCTTCACTCTGAATAATATCATTTTCCCACTAACTGTATGAGATTTTCTGTTTATGTTGCGTCACCATGGATTTCATAATATGTGGTGAGATTTGAGCTGATTCTGCAGTTGCATTAATGCACAGATATGTCAGCCAAACAGCTAAAATTGCAAATGTCGTGTGTAAGAAAAAATGTCTTTCCTAAGGTTGTACTGTGAAAATAGTTGCTGCAGCACAATATGAAAGCACTGTGGTGTGTCAGTCAGATGTGAAGTGAAGACAGCACAGCGCCGCCCCTTTATCTCTAACACCAACCTACTCATCTGGCCTCTCCCAGCAGTGTGCCCACTCATGGGGAGGAGGTGACAGCTGAAAACAGCAGGATGCAATGCCAGAGAGGCAGTGACATGAGGCCGGCATCATGCGACTACTCAGTGCCCACTTAGTACCTCTAAAATGTGTTGAAACTGTTTTAACAGGTGGTCGGTCATTAACACACATTCAAAAAAAAATACAATATGGTGCTAAATCAAGCTTGTCATTAAAATTATATTAGGTTTTAGCCTTAAAAGTAAGCATATTAGTTAGGTAGTTTAATTTTAGACTGAAATCAGGCAATGACGGTTGGGTTGCGTAGCTTCAAGTACTGGTGAGACATGGAATACAGTCAAGTCCTCCTGCTGTTTGTGTGGCTAGAAACATAACAGCTATTATCAGAAAAAATGTAAACAATCTGTCACAACACACCCTGTACATATCATTGTATGCTTAGAAATGGAAAAGACTGTTGGTGGCATCAATATTCTCGGACATCCATCAAAAGGCCGGATTGATTGATTGAGCTCTTTTCCAACCTTTTGTCAGCTCTTATAAATGACCCTGGGGGATTGGGATGGGATGAATCATCCAGGTTGACACATAAAGAAGAGAATTTATACATGTGTTCTATTAATAGACCCCTGCACTAAATGTTTGGTGCGTACATATTATTATGTAACAATGCTCAATGACCTCATACCATGACAACCCAAGGGTAAACATGCCATGAATAAAGATTCATTTTCATAGCCTTAACTTAACGGTCTTACATGGAGGTGTGTTCAGGTGAATTCCTGGCGTATTGCTATCTTGAGGCAGCAGAAAGTGATCGCGCCATTGACCAACAAAACCCTGGTCTAAAGTCAATAGTTAATTATAATAATTGTTATTGTAACAGGGAATTAGTAAAATGTGCCTAGGCTTATGCACAGCGCATGCACACTATGCTTGTTACACACAGGGAAGCGCGGCAGCACACAAACATGCAAAAGATTAAAAATATTAAGAATAAAAATATGACTGTGCAAATCCACCATCATAATCGCACCTGCACCATGTGCTTCACCCTGCGTACTTAGAGCATTCAAATAGGGCTCTTAGAGTCTATGGCATCCCAGCGTGTATTTTGTACGCTTACAAAAGTAATTTTTGTCTAAAAAAGAGCCAATTGATGTTTATCAAAAGGAGTACAGAGGAGCGTGGGGTTAAAGGAGCTGTAGGGGAAGGTCAAAAATAACCAGTGAAGAAGGGAGGGTGCTATGGGTAAAGTTATTTCCTATACCTGAAGTCATTGCCAAACATGGTCATGAAGCTAGGAATAGGTATTTTCCTCTGCTCTTTGCGGAGATTGTGCCATCAGTTGTTTGGGTGGCGATGCAACATACACAACACACTGTATTTCCAGTCCAAGAGAAAGTTATTTTCAACCTGGGCAAACTGCTACCAGAGAGCGGGGTCTAAATAACCCATCATGCACTGTGGCTCCCAACATGGGGCTGACCACATCTTCACTTGTCAATACTGCTTTCTTACCAGGATGTACGGCAGCACAGAAGAAGAGGAGGGCTCAGAGAACAGTGTCAGTAGAAGATGGTGGGCGGAGGCAATATACATTGGTATTTGGTAGTGAAGAGGATGTACATCAAAACAGTGACTAGAAACAGCAAACACAGCATACACACATGTGAGCTAACCCTCCTGACCTTTGTCCCTTGTGACAGTTGTGTTCCTTAAGGACTCGTGACAGGCTGTGTGTGCATGTGTGTTTGTGTGACGTAACATAAGCCCTCGCTGTGCCCAGATTCTGCACAGCTGGGCTTCTCAGTATTCCAGATTACAATACGTCACCATTTTGCTCTCAGCCCTCCCTTCTGCACAGAACAAGCTCTAGTACACTCACATCTATTTTCCACACATGCACACACCAACTCCAGTGATGTCATTAAATTTCCCTCTGTCTTTGCCTCTCCATCTGCCTCCCTATCTCGGTTTCTCTATCATGCATATATTGTTTACCCTTGCTCCTGTCAGTTAAGCTCTGCAAATTTCTCTCCCCTCATCTCTTTTTGTTTTATTTCTGAATTGTTTTTTGTGTGTGGAAATCCTCCCTTACTGTCCCTCTGTCTGTCTTTTTCTCTTTGAGTCTGCATTTACACAACCTCTGTCGGCCGTCAGATGGTGCGGCAAGGGTCTTTCCATTCATCTTGAACAGAGCGTAATTCGTAGAGGCTGTGGTGGGGGGAGAAGAGATCGCAACAACCTGCAGCGAAAAGTTGAGACTTACTTTTGAATGAACGCAACCCCGCGTCACGCTGAGGTGGCCAACAATGTAACCGGCAATAAGACTTCTCAGTCGGTTTTGAGACGGTGTGAGAGTCCGGTACAGTAAACAGGAAACATCTCTGCCTTTGTTGATACCACAAAAAACGTTTTAAAACATGAAACATAACCACTGCCCAAGAGTGTTTGTAACAGCTAAATGTTTGCCAAACCCCAAAGCACAGTTAATGTGTCTCACTTGTCTCTATTCTTTCTCTCTTTCTCCGGGTCATGAAGCTGCCTTCAAGCACTGTCGGAAATGTTGAGATCTATAAACGATCCAACGGACGATTTTGGTCTGAACACAGCTCAACCTACGCAACTTGAGTCAGGGTTTGCCAGAACACTGCAGATGTCAAGCATTTGTGTGAGTTATTTGTACCAAAACATATCCTTAGAAGGAAAAAAGGAATTAAAATGGAAAAAGGAATTTTTTAAGTCCCCATATTACGCTTATTTTCAGGTTTATAATTTTATTACGAGGTTTTACGAGAATAGATTTACATGGTATCCTTTAAAAAAAAAAAAAAAAAAATATTTGCTGCCGTTTTCACCCTGTGTGTAGTAGCAGTGCGTTTTGCCATTGAGAACGAGCTAGCATGCTAGGGCTAGCATGCTACGGTTAGCCACCTCGTCTCGGCTAGTTACGTAGAAAGCCGTGGAGATTTTGAACAGCTCACCCGGAGACTGAAGGCAGAGGACAATCAGAAACCATATCTCACACAAAACAGCATGGATATTTTTAGTTTTTTTTTCAAGTTTGTATGCGTGTGGAAGGTCCACAGGCACAAAATAACACCCAAGTAAAATTGATTTTTTTTTGATAATATGGGCACTTTAAGGCTAAAGCTTTTTTCATCCCGGTATCCTGCATCTTGAAAAACATTTCCTACACAGGAATTTTCCAAAATAAAAACAATGACAACATTTTTCCCATCAACATAGAGTGCAGCCTTTACTCTTCAGTCTAAGGTGTACTGATGCTTGAGTGCGTGGGAGTGAGCGAGATGCGGACTGGGGGTGTGACGCCTAAACCGTCACTCTCTAAATGTATGAAAGTTGACCTTTTGGAGATGCGTACGTAACAGCAGAACAGCAGGGGGTTAAATAGTTGTGTGCACTATGTTAATTTTTTTTCTTCAGTTACCGGGGATATTGCTCTGAAATGTTGGCTTGGTTTTTTATGTTTTTACACTGGTTTCTATAGAAATTGTTGTGGTTGTTGGTAAAATGACTTTTTTAAACTTTTAAAATTAGCTTTTTAGTATCCTGCCAATAAGTATCCTGCATATGAGTCGAAGATTAACTTTAGCATGTTGGACTGTCTACTAGGGATGTACATAAATATGAATACATTATTGGGATATGAACAGCTACGTAATGGCTCTAACAACTGCAAACAGCATCAGGAATTTTCAGTAATAATTAGTTTTGACCTGAATTGTTGTGCAGTGCAGGATAAAGCCACACTAACGTTGCACAGAGGTTTTAATTTTTTTCATTTTACTCATGACCCGATTGAAGCCTTGCACCTTAAAGACTTAACAGTAGACGGCAAATTTGCAGGCTGAATTCAGGGACCAACTCAAAAGTCCATGCAACAAGAACGTTTTCAGATTTTTGTCAATAGCTCTCTATTTTCTTTTTGCATAGACACTTCCAGTTAAATTATTTTCATCTGGACCAATCATGAACACGAGCTCTTGAAGGATGCTGCTTGTCACATGATCCTTGTTTTTTCTTGAGGGTTAGTATACTATTCTTTCAACATCTGAAATAGACTTATTTTTCTGTAAATTATAGCGCAAAAGTGTCAAAAGGTTTGCTCTCTCTGAATCTGTAGGGGTTTATTTAATCAAGCAGCGTTCCTGCTTTTAAGTGGAAAAAACTGCAGGTTTGAACTGAATCACAGAAATAACACCCTCCAATTACATACCCCTTTTTTCATTTACGCTTTCTCTCTTTTTTTCTCTCTCACAGCGAGGTCCATGTGTCTAAGAGAGAGCATTGTGCTGGACACATCTATTTTCTACAAGATTAGGCCAATTTTCCAGAGGATTGTATCAATTTAATCCAGCTATCATGCTGTCTCTCTTGCTCTTGGCATGGCAAGCTTTCAGTTTGCCTTCAAGGTAATTGACTACTGCATGTACTCTGTTATTAAAGAATGCAGGCTATACGCTGGAGGATGGGAAGCAGAGCATAAGCGCGAGAAGATGCAGGGAGGTGAGAAAAGACGAACAGAAAACGAGTGATAAACGAGGTGATAAACGAGGGCAAAAATGGTGGAGGAATGTGTGGGGGGGGACACAGATAGGAAACAGAAGCAGATACAAACACACACAAGTAGACTTGTTGGCTAAGCCTTGCACCAGAGAGAGAGAGAGAGAGAGAGAGAGAGAGAGAGAGAGAGAGAGAGAGAGAGAGAACATTCATGCATTACCCAATCATTGCATGGCATATTGCAGTGTTAACATACAAGATAGGCAGAAAAACACACACACACACACAAACCCACAATAAGTCCTACACCATCAGACACTCTAGGATTATACTTCCCTCACTCTCTCCCTCTTGCTCTCTCTCACACACACACAGAGATTACAGAGCCACCACAGTTCTACTAGCTTCTAATGGTTTTAGAGGCATTATGAGAATCGTGAGTATTAAACCATGATGTCATCTCTTTAGTACAACAGGGAATATGCAACACATACACTCATGCACACATAGACATAAGTTAACACTGACATGCTTCTTGCCCATAAAAGTAATTAATCCTATTAGTGTGTATGTGCATGTTTCTGTTCCTGTATTTTGATTGTGCCTAATTAGAAGTTTAAACTGATGATCAAAAATATGTTTCTGCAGTTATCTACCTTTTGCAATTGTACCATCTGAGCCCACTTGTAAGCTTGATCCTGTAAACTCATATTCTGATCTGAAGAGACGCCTAATGTTTGACATTCTACATTAACAGCAGCATGTACACAGAGGTCCAGGTTAAGTACCACAAGTCAAGAGAAGCACCCACTGAAACAGACAGCGTGGTGGTTCCACTGAAAGACATGTCTGATTGATTTAGAGAGAGACTGCAGCACAAACATGCATGCTCTGTTTTCAGCTGCACTGTGCTTTGCTTTCAAACAACTCCATGCATTTACACCTGGGTGCTGCACACAAGCACAATACAATAAAGTACTATGTACTCTATCCATCTATCTATCTATCTATCTATCTATCTCAGCTGCTCCACTGAGACAGCTGGGATGTTTGAACAAACTACAAAACATCTAACGTTCAAATTTTAAAGATTACTTTCATTACCAGCCCTTTAGCCTTGTGCAACTCAGCTTTGCTTTGACCATAAGGACTCAATGACAATGTTATGCTTTGATGTAGAGCTGGGCAATATGTTGATATTATATCGATATTGTGATATGAGACTGGATATCGTCTTAGAGTTTGGATATCATAATATCATAATATGACGTAAGTGTTGTCTTTTCCTCGTTTTAAAGGCTGCAATACAGTAAAGTGATGTAATTTTCTGAACTTATCAGACTGTTCTAGCTGTTTAATTATTAGCCTTTATCTACTTTGTCATTATATCTACATTACTGTTGGTTATTTATCAAAAATCTCATTGTGTAAACATTTTGTGAAAGGACCAATGGTTAACACTATAATGTGGTATCGATATCAAGGTATTTGGTCAAAAATATTGTGATATTTGATTTTATCCGTATTGTCCAGCCCTACTGAGATGTGTTCATGTTGTGGAGTGACCGATTGTACATAAAATACTGTCAATGTGGTTACATTCATGTTTAAGCATACAAAGGTGCACACATTGAATTTAACCATAACATTACACTTTTAGGCGCACACACTTGCATGTATTAGAGCAGCATTTTCAGTGTCAAAGTCTTTGAATAGGTTCCCTTTCTTCAATATAACAAGGAATAAAAAAGAAAAAACAAAACCTGTAGATTAATTGCTGCTTCTATATACATTTCCCTTAAAAATGTAAGTCAAGGTATAACAGGAAGCTTTCCCCTCCCCTCTCATCTAGTGTTAATTTCGTCAGACAAGACGAGACTAAGTATGTTTGTCAACAACCTATTTTTCCACGATGAAGAGGAGATGATGACGAGACTGCACCAATGTCCAAAAACGCTGACTAAGACTAAATTAACATGCATTATTGTTGATGAAAAAAGACAAGACTAAAATGTTTTGCATAAAACAAAACATTAACATAAAATCTCTGTTCATTTTTGTTTACAATCTCTACTTTTTCATCATGAGATAGAACTTGTGCAGTGCCCGTTTGGAGCGTGTGCCTCTTCCAAACAGGCCAATTGCTTGGTTCCTAGTATTTTCCCCCAACTGAGCGCCGTTCAATCAGGCGTGGCTCGGCTGCGGCTCATCTAGGGATTTGCCGTGTCTTTTTTTTCTTCATCTAGCCATCACACATCTAGGTAGTATGTGGCCTGGGCGAGGGAGGGAGGAAGCCCGGTTAGCCTGCTGTAGAAGCCGCTACAGTGCAGAGTGATGGGCCCCGGCCCCGGGCAAGGAAAGGAGTGCTGGTGAAGCTGCTCTTAAACAGCTCGCAGAGCGGCTGGAGGAATGTCTGCAACTGCTGGCAACAAAACAACGTGCTGTTGAGCCCAGGAGCCCTGGCGCTTGTCTAACACGTGTCTGTGTAAGATTGTATTTGAATGAAGAAAGAGGCTCTACAAAGTTGCTTTAACAAAGTTGCATTTAACAAAATCATTCAATAAGTGTCTTTTGTCAAGTAATTATGACATTCACCCAATATTTGAGATGTGTGAAACACGATTTGACTGAAATTGACAGAAATAATTTATTTTTAAAAAAAGGACTAAAACTAGACTAAAATGACGAGACTTTTAGTCTTTTTTAAAGGGGTAGGAGTACATAAGTTTTACTTCTTCCTACTCCTTTTCGCACATGTGATAGAGGTATGTAAACACAGGAAAGAAGGGTACTTTGTTTGTTGTTTTTTTTCTCCAATGTATTTAAAACGTTGTTTTATTATTTCTTTTTATTATTTTTAAATTTTATTTGTATATACTTTCTCTTGCATGTTCGAAATAAAGATATCTAATCAATCAATCAACTAAAACCTGACTAACAAAAAAACATATGTGAATGACTAAATATGACTAAAACTAACAAGGACATTTGGCACAAGACTAAGACCAAATTAAAAACAGGTGACAAAATGACAACTACTCTCATCCTGCTCAAATCATCTCCTGGGCCTGGTTGCTAACATTACCTTAGACATGCTCACCACCTATCCATAAATACTGCGAAGGAAAATGATATCACAACAACGAGCCGGGGGACTGTAGGGAGACTTACATCATTACCTATCTCAGTGCCATGGCTCATCATGCTGTGCTTGTAGGGCCTGAAGTGTTAACATGTTGCCACGAAGCGGTATCGCTGTCGGGACATACGTGGTGGTGAGCTTGTCATGCCCTGACACAGGCGAGCAGCTAAACTCTAAGTGCTGAGTGACAGGAATGCCAAGACCAAGAAAGCCCCCGGGGCAATTAGGGAAGGAAGTGGAGATTCTACCAGGAACCAAGTGTGTGTTTTTGTGTTTATGTCTGATTAAGAGAGAGAGAAAAAAAAAAAAAACTCACTTGGAAAACTCAGTGAGAGTTCAAGAGCAAATATTTCAGCCAGAGAGGTGACCAGTGAGCAAATGAGTTCATGTGCCGTCAAGACAACTAGAAGGATAAGACAGCAAAGTTCAATATGTATATCTTCTACAATAATAAAGCACTTTCCCCCGCATAAACAAACACAACTACATCCTATCGACACCCACCTACCCCTCCAACAAGCGCACGTGCATGCTTACCCTGTTCCTTGTGGCAATGCCGGCCACACCATTATTCTTGTCTACCAGAGAGCAAGTTTCTGAGAACCTTTCAACCTCGCCTCTATTATGTCATCCAGTCTGCCAATTTGATCCACACTGAAATATCAACAACTGTCATATGGAATGTCACAACATTTTGTATAGATATTCCTGTTACCCAGATGATGTATCCCAATGACACAGGTGATCCACTGACTTTTCCTCCAGCGCACCCCATGAAGTTCATAATTGTTGTTTTGAGCATAATGTCTCAACAATTATTGGAGGGATTGCCATGAAATTTCCCACAGAATACCTGTGTTCTCACTTCTGTGATCCCTCAACCCATTCATCTATCTATCAGTCCATGAATCTATCCAAGTACAATTTTAATCCTTTCACATCTAATTGCATTATCAATGCTTAAGATGCTAAACCAAGATAGTGAAGATGATAAACATACATAAATATACCTGCTAAACATCACCATTTCAGCATTGTAACTGTTAGCATGTTAGCATGCTCAGGTTAGCATTTATTTGATCAAACCTCTACTGATGCAAAATGGATCTCTTGCAAAGTTAAATGAGGTTTGGAAAGTTAAATGAATTCCTGGTTTTCTGTCACATATTAAGACTCAGCTTCTCCCTTGCCTCACATACAGAAGGCATCGTCATCCTGCTATGAGTCAACAGTAATTGGAGCAGAGGGATATTATGCACATTGTTAACTAGGTCAGCCGAGGACACACTGTAGCTGTCTAGTCAATTCACCATAGTATTATTTCCATACTGATTGGGGTTTACGTTTTGCAGGCTCAAACACTCTCTTGCAGATTAAAACTTAACCAACACTAACTTGCAGCAGCAGGGGAATCTTTTGCTTATTGTAAATTGTTAATGCTTCATAAGTTATGAAGATTAAAGCTTGAGCTTTTAAAGGCTTATTGACATACTGTATCAGCACAACAAGGCTATTTAGTTCTTAGGCTCAACTCATATCCCATCCCCCCATGGCGTTCATCAAAGTTCAAAGGGCCACATAGAGAGAGTCTCTGCAGTAAACCAACTCCAGATAGATGTTTCGACCATAACCAGAGGCTTGAGAGAGAGTGGACAAGGTCAAGTATCTGCAATCAATTCAGTGAGCCCACACACACACACACACACACTTCTCTTCCCCAGTACAGCCATTTTTTCATCTTTAGGATGACGTTAATTCAATTGGATTTACCGTAAGATATGTAAGGGTTGGGAAATCCGGTGGCATATTCCACAGAGAGCCAAAAATGAACCCTTTGCCCTCTCTGCAAAAGAACAAACTTTGCCCTAAGCTACAGTCACTATGCTGCCACCTTTGGTCTTTTAGGCTTTATAAGCACACGATGGGCCAAACAGGTTTGAACAGTGTCATGCTTAGTTGACAATTTGGGTTGATGGTGCAATTTGGAAAGGTAATGTGTGTTTATTGCAAGGGCTATAAGTGATAAGTGAAAGGGATCAGAGAAGAGTTAAATCTCTCTCAGCCAGAGTCCAAGAATGAATTACTTTGCCATTGTAAAACCATAAAAAAAGAAGTGGTATTGATTAGAACATGGTAAGAGAAGCCAGCGAATGATGTTGCTGTTTTTGTAGCAAAGTCATGGCACAAAAACAACTTGGTTAGGTTTATGGAAAGATTGTGGTTTTATGTTGACCCATCCATCCTGACCACCTCCCTCTGTGACATTTTCACTGTTATGAGAATATCATGCTTCTTCCTACAGTGAACAAGTGTTTCATAATTACTACCGAGGCTTTCACACTTGGTTTTGGGCCATTTGCTGAAATGACTGATATCCTAATTTTATTTGGGAGGAAAGTCTACAGCTGACAATACAAAGCCACGGTCAACCCTGTGTTAATATTGAGCACAACATCAGCATGTTTGCTGATGAGCATTAATGTTTAAGCTGCTGCTGTGAGATAAATTATTTCACAAAGCAGCTCTGATACACGCTGCCCTCCAGTTTTCATTTTAGGATCAAGCTTGAAATCTATATAACCAATAACAGGTTATGGCCTGTTTTCGGATTAACCACAGCAGCCATGCACTATAGCTAGAAGTGTGACACAACACCCAGGGATCTGCAGCTCCAAGGCTGTAGACATGACAAGGACAGAGCAGGTAATCAATTATGCCCTCTATGGCATCCTTTCTGACAAAGTGAGGGAGTACAAATGTTGAAATTGCCATTGAGAACAGATTCTTTTGCAAAGTACAGTTTGGACAGGTTTTCAGCAAGACCTTGAAATCAATCATCACGGTTGAGCGAAGAAGGGAAGTTAATTCCAGGCGAGGCCCTTGGATTCTGCTGTAATAAGGAACATTTTTCAGATTCAAATTTTCTGACAAAGCTCTTCTTGCCTGTTAGTGTGGCTATTGGTAGAAGAAAAAGAAAAGAAAAAACAACAACTAGAAATAGAATTTTATTCAGATGAACATCTGGGCTCAGAGGCTTTTTGCTCTTCTCTCTCTCCCCTGCTCTACCTGATGTGCCTCTATCCTCTCTCTCTCCACTTTCCTTTTACCCTGTCTGCTCTCCTGTATTAGAGCCACTGCTTCTGTTTTGCCCTCAAGCACAGTCACAAATTGACATGCTGAATTCTCAACTGGGACATTAAACCCCAGGGATCAACCGTGCAGAGAAAGCTCTTTTATATCCTTTCCCATTGGAAATTGTTTATGTCCATCACGTGGTGCGCTAGGTGGATTTCAGCACAAAGGACGAATGTCCAGCATCTCAAATCTGCTATTAGGCTGGAAGAAAGAAAAAAGAAAAAGACTTTTCCTCCAGAGACCAAAAGACAGAAGAGGACAACTGGGGTTTTATGAAAAGCACTACTGCAAGACACTTACAGTATTCCTTCCTTGTGCTATTGCTTATGATACATTGACAAAGATAAAAGACCCAACCACAAGTGTGATCACTTACAAATTGAAGAGAGATTACCAATTTAAGACAGTATATGTACACTTCCCTTTTTTTCCTATCATCACGCTCGCCCTCACATCACCGTTGCTCACCTGCCTGCCACTTTATTACTGCTGCCTGCACTACATTATTAATATGCTGTTGAGGGTGATGATATATCCAAGTGGAAGAGGACAGCTGGTATACAGAGAAATACAATGTCCTCTGACTTGTGAAAATGTGTCAGTTTGATGCCTCAATTTGGTACTGGATGAAGGATTAAAATACAATGGGGGCTCTTCATCCTAAAAATAAAAAGGTGTATGAATCATATCTACTGACCAACAGACATAGAGGTGGAAGTAAAATAGCATTTGTTTTACACTCTTGCACGCAGACTTGTACCTTTCTAAGAAGGTACAACTAGTACACATTAATGCGATATGCACTGTACATTCTCTTAAACCTACACCTACACACATTTTCCTTGTCTTTTCAGGTCAGCTCAGTAGAGAGCACTCTGCGATAATGAGGTGCTCCACTTTCATGACAGATGGAAAATGTGCAGCATGCCACACTCTGCCTCCCCTTCCCTTCCCCACTCCACTTCATCCTACTCGTAGGACCATCTACCCGACTGCCCTGTCGCTGCCTCGGCACAGCATCGTATCAAATGATCGAGACAAGCCAACAAAAGTAGGAGCCGCTGGGAGTTGAGGAAGTGGAAAAACCTCCTCAACCTCTTCATTAATATTGCAGACTTACCTGGTGAAAACTAACACCAGCCAACATATTCCATCATGTCACAGAGAGAGGATCAGATGCCTCAGCTTGACACGCCAACATTGTTACCTGTTCAAATTATGACGTAAAGCTCGCATCACTATTAATAGGTTTTTCCAAAGGATGAGAAGAGGTTTTTGAGGGAATGGAAAGCAGAGGATGTTCAAGAGTCCAATTATCAACAAGTAGGTCACAATTGTTCTGGGCTCAAAGGCAGAAGAAATGGGAACACAAGCTCCTACCGGTGCAAGATTGACTCAGAATGGCCAGATCTTCATGTGTACCCCAATGTGGTTTGCATGATGTTTGTCACAGATTAGAAAGGGCATGCCTATTTAGAGCAGTGAAGAGATTTGGAGGAAAGTTACTTATTTAAAAGAATTAAATTGTTCAAGCCTCTGTGACAATCCAACCATACTTCCACTCCTTATTGCATAAAAGTCTTGAGAAAAAAATACAGATGTACATATTTTGACAAGTGGCGCTACCTCAAAGTTTGGTGTCATCGCTGTCTAATGGTATGGCTCAAGTCGGCACAAAGCAATTCATGTGTAAGGAGATTGTAACCCCCTTATTTTAGGGTAATGCTGAACGGATAATCTCCCATTTTTGTAAAGGATTTTATTTTGTGAAGGAACAGTGCACAGGATAAATACGATTTAAGCGGCTGCTGGATTTCTGCTTGGACTTTTAAGCCCTGCCGGTTTTTAGTCCCTTATCACCACCTGTACTAGCTCTGCTGCCTTATCAAACACCAGTACCCTGACACGATGGGCCAAAAACACACACAATCACTATTTTCTGTTATCAAGCTGCTCCTCTGAGCGCTGGTTACTGACGCTTATGTCATTGGTCAGAAGGAGAGTGTTGTCATCGCTGCAGACTGAGTGCATTTGTGCGTGTGTGTCTCTGTGCATGTGTGTAACACGGTCTGGCTGAGGTCAGGGTTGATGCACATTTAATCTGCTCTGTTTCCAGGCCACTCCAAGGACTTTGACACATTACTTCTGTATCTATTATTCACTAGTGGTCTCTGGTGGAGACTTTCAAGTGTGTGTGTGTGTGTATGTGTGTGTCTGTGAGTGTGTGTGTGAATTTTTTTGCAGCTATTATATCAACGCTGTTGCATAATCACACTGTTTCTACCCCACACAAACTTACACTCACACACAGACATATTCTGAGCTCCCACTCCAGTTGCAAAACCTCTGAATTTCGGGGATAGAATGGCCTGGTTTCATAAGCAGTCTGCTGCCTACTGGCAGCTGTGCTGTCAGATGAGGTCATCACTTGGGGCAGTCTACAAGCACAGACAGGGCATAACACTGGACACATCAGTAAAAACCCACTGAGTGTGAATAAGAATGAGGGCCAGGAGCATCCATTGAGCTCTGGTGATCCTGTCCGGGGAGGTTGTCAGGCATTTGCATTGTTTATGTTTTGAATCGTGTTACCTGGTTGATGGTGCAGTGATGCATTGAAGTGCACTGGAAACAGAGGAGTTGAATGATGCTTGTGTGTCAATGTGTGCGTCCATGCTGGTATTACTATTAGCTCAGTGCCAGGGTGGGGTGAATGGCCTCAGTGCTATCTCTGGAGCACAGCTTGTTTACCCTAATGAACACAACTCCAACTCCACTCAAGCCAATTGCAAAGAGGGCATTTGCCTATTGACGCAGCTCCAAAGCTGAAAATAACAGGGGATATGAATATACACGGAAACAATGCGGGTGCTCCTCATTTCAGTACAGCAAATTATTTCTGTGGATGCTTACAAGCCTGCTAACACAAACACCATTAATAACCAGACACTGATGGCTCTTTTTAATTCTCTGAGCCCCATTGTTGAACTTGCCTTTCTGAGAATGTCTTTGTGCTGGTGATCGGGGCACGTAGTGCTGCCCTGTCAAGGAAACCATTTATTTTGTCATCTGTACCAAAAAATTGTTTCAGCTCTTTCAATGGAAGTAAAGACTTAATTTAATGTCAATATTCAACATGTCCCTGAAGAAGACTTCTGCTAATACTGCAGGGGAGCGGAGCACTCAAGTTGCTTCATCCAGTAGCAAAAGCTTCTTTAAATCCCTTCAAACATGAATTTTTGACCAATAGGAAAATAGTTAATGTGTTGGGAGTTAAACGCCACTCCATCCAATAGTTGAGCACCTCAGTGGTTTACCCCAGAAATCCCTCCGGGAATGGTTATTCAGCCAAGGACCAATGTCTGCCTGCGGGTCTATGGTAATGTTGTGCTGCATATGGCTGTGCCATTGCATGCGTGTGACCATTACATCATGGCTCGACCCTGACCGGTCTGCACTACACACACACACACAATCAAGTGAGCTCCTGTAGACATCTCAGGAGCGCTGATCTGATCATGACTTTTGCAGTGAGGCGATTTCCCGCTGACATCCTGCTGTGTGTGTGTGTGTGTATGTGTGTGTGTGTGTGTGTCTTAATCCCTCTGTACCTACCGTTTAGTGGAGAAAGTGACTGCTGGGTGTGATGAAGATGTGCACATGCTTGTCTACCTTTTTAAAAGAGTTAGTGCGTGTCTTTAGGGAGAATTGTGTTCGTCTTTCCTCTTGTTTGATGATTGTTTTCTATGTAACCTCGTTAACCTCTAGCCTCCCCAACCCCCTCCAATCTGCACCCCACCAAAGCTGCTTTGAGCTCTTTTCTCTGACGTCATCATAGTCATCATCAGTGGGCATGGGCTAGACCATTAGGTAAGTAACAGGGGGGAGATTACATGCAAATCAGAGCACTTTAGTATGGCAGTGGCACAAGACAGACTCTGAAAATCCACCTTAAAGTGGAAAAATGGTAATTCACAGCTGGGGGATCTTTGTTTCAAAGTCCTTGTTCAAACAGCTGATGCTTTAAGAAACTAAAAGTATACTAGCCTCCCTTGGGTGCAGGAGGAACGCATCAAAAATATCTGTATCGGCAGAATACAACTGCCATTCTGCCTCTGGCTCACTCTTCATCTTTTTGTTCTGAGTTGTTGTAAGCGAGAGGTCATGACTTGTGGATGTGTGCCAACACGTTTTAGAGTCAGACTCAGAACAAAAAAGCAACAGAGAGTCAACAACGAAAAGGGACAAAGTGTGTACTGTAAGAGTATCTGTATGTGCGATAGCGTGTTGATGCTCTCAGCTCTCCGCCTTGACTCCTTGACACTTTGGCACAGCGGCTAAAGAGTGACGGCAGAAGTTTCCACCTGCTCTGAAACCCCATCTTTTGTTGGGCTGCTTATACGACTGAGGTGTCAAAGTGTCCTTCTAGACCGCTGCTTAAAGTTCACCGATGTGACAGACTACTCTTGACTCTATTAACAGGGCTGCAATTTCACAAATGGCTTCTCAAGGCTTCTTAAGACAATTGCAATATTTTAGAAACAAACTAGAAACAACAGACTGAGGTGTACTTTGCAAATATCATTCTCAGCATTTGTTTGAAATTAAATGTAGCTTGAAACTGAAAAAGGACATTGGAATTATTGAAATTACAAATTGATTTTGGCCAAATGCTATGTGCTAAAAAAAGAATGAAATTCAAAATCCTGAAATAGAAAAAAGAAAAGCTTAAATCTAACTGCAAATTCTTCAATTCAAATACGTAATGAACAATGTTTTTTTTGAACAATGGGAATTTCTCTCCTTCCTCCTCCCTTCCCTCCTTTTTGCGCTTGTTTCTTTCCATTTAGCATTTAACATTTTCGATTTGGCATTTCAAGGTGTATGCAAAGTAATGTAATGTGGAATACTATACTACTGTGTAACAATACATATTCTACAAATTAAAAAATACATATTTTCAATTCAACACTGGCTAAACACTAAAATCCTGAATGATAAACTGAAGTTGTGATCACAGAAATGTTTACTGACTGTTTTCTGTTGCTGCATGACAAACCCCACTTATCGGCCATCTTGTTAGGATAAAACTAAATGTTATAAAATGTTTGCCGATACCACTCACACATCTGTAATATGGTACAAATATGACGTCAAATAATTGCCATGAAAGCAGGTGTTCAAAAAATTTCATACCCGAACATACCACTGACAAGATGGCCATGTTTCAGTCTTGATCTCAAAAGATAGCCATCAATAAACAAGAGGCTCTGCGTTGCTAAGCACTGGACACACACATGTCAGAGCATATCACAAATAATCAAAGGGCTTTCACCAACACACTGCAAAATATTATTTGGGCTAATGTCTCCACATGGATTTCCAAAAAGTGTGTATTCTGGAAAGCCAAAACAAATGTTTTTAATAACAAGGAACTACAAGCATTAAAGGTCCCATGACATGGTGCTTTTTGGATCCTTTTATATAAACCTTAGTGGTCCCCTAATAACATATCTAATGTCTCTTTCCCAAAATTCAGCCTTGGTGCAGAATTACAGCCACTAGAGCCAGTCCCACAATGAGCTCCCCTTAGCATGTGCCATTTCTGACTCTGTGGCTTTTGAGGAGGAGAGAGGAGGGGGCAAGATGGAGGGTGGGGGGGATGGCTTTGACCAACTGCTACTTTGCTCGTGTGAAACCCATGATGTCTCTCTCTCATGGGTGGGCCAAATTCACTTGGTGGGCAAAGCGAAGAAAGGGGAGGTAACCTTGCCCCATATGACCTCATAAGGGGCAAGATTCCAGATCAGCCGATCTGAGCTTTCATTTTCTCAAAGGCAGGGCAGGACACCCAGGGCTTGCTTTACACTTATCTAAATTTCTAGCCACTGGGGGATCATATACAGGCTGGGGGAACTCATTTTAATGTTAAAAAATCTCACAAAGTGAAATATTTATGCCATGGGATCTTTAAATAAAAAGGAGCACATACACTTCTACAAACAGGCTGCTCACACAGACAAGTATACACACACGGACCTTTGACACTGTAGCCTAAACATTAACAGGCTTTATCAAAGGAAATGGAAACACACACACAAGCTAAACCAAGTGGGCACTGACGCCACTTTTAGCTGGCTGAAATTCCCCATCTCCAGTGATTAGGACTACTTGTTGAAGGACTTTCCAGGTTGTCCAATACTGGCTGACATAATGTTGCAGTGACAGATCATGAGGCTGGATGATTCACATTGCTGCCAGGACACCCTGGCATGATGTCACTACAACTGGGAAGCCCCCACTCAGGAAGCCCCTAAACTTCCCAGAACTTTCCCCCAGCAACTCAACATTATCCCCCCATTCCAGTGTACTACGCTAGCACTAGCTGTGGCTGGACAGTTAAAAATAGCCCGCCAAGATGCCACACTGGTCCTGATGACTGTATGTCTCCATGGAAACTCGAGATGACAGGTTGTTTGAGGCCAGAGGTCAAATCTTAAGAGAACCATGTGAGCGTAGGGACATGGACGAATGCAGAAAGAGCGGGCAACTCAGAAAGGCAACTGCACAATGACAATAAAAATCTGCCCTGGGGAAAAAGCCAGACAGAGAAAGTGTGAGAGAGAGAGAGTGAGAGAAAAAGAGTGTGTGAGAGAGAGAGAGAGCAAGAGAGAGAAAAAGAGAGCAAGAGAGAGCGAGAGAGAGAGAGCGAGAGAGAGCGAGAGAGAGAGAGAGAGAGAGAGCCTTCAATCATTCCTGTCTCTGCCCTCTACTATCACTCACTAGGAAATATAAACATGCCCTTTGCAATCTACCTAAAGTCATTATGTCATTTAGCCAGCAGGGGTTTTCAGCTGGACATGTTCTGTTGTATGCAGTCCTATACAGAGACCATTCTCTGCTTTCCTCAATGGATACAACAGGTATGACATTTGAGTAGTAGAGTAGATGAAGTCCATAATCACTGTGTCATATCAAGTTAGCAATGGAGCGCTGTAGCACTCTGTAACAATACAGGTTACTGGCATCTGTCTTTTTAAAAGTAAAAACTGTCCCTTTTTTTTTAATGAACCACCCTGTTTGGAAAATGGAGTAAACAACATGACATACTGTTGAGCAAGGTTGTGTTATTAGCGTGGATCTTTTGGAAATGTGCCATTCCAAATGTTAATGTGCTTTGTTTTCCTACTGCTTGAACACAATCTGGAGGTTCCGGTTTTACTTAAATAGCGGGGAAAACCTGTTGGAGAAGAGATAAAACCCTGCTAGTCCCCCATGTGACGGCAAAACCTATAAAAGGAAGCGAGGAGTGGGGAATCACAGTACACGAAAGGTTAGATGGAAGGGTGAGCTGAGGGGAAACCCTACGCTACAAATGGCAGTCTTTTTGTATAACAGCTGTCCAACTGCTCACCCCTTACACTCTCCCACATACCTTCATCCCCCGTGCGATGGATATTTTGAGCTTGTCTGGGTGACCCCACTGCTGTTGTAAAAAAAAAATTTAAAAAAAAGGAATCACATGTCTGAGTTGGGTAATTTCACCTCAGACTCATGGCATCCACACAGTTTCAGCCAGATACACACACACACACACACACACACACACACACACACACACACACACACACACACACACACACACACACACACACACACACACACACACACACACACACACACACACACACACACACACACACACACACACACGTATTCCATTCTTCACCACGCGGATGTTGATAAATACATCTGACAGCACGGTAAACAATCAAACTGTCAAGCTATCAATTATTCTTCTCCCCGCTTCACTTTCTGTGTTGCCAAAAATGTCTTTCTGGAAGTATGTCAGTGTGCGGTTTATGCCGGTGGGATTTTGTGAGCGCTCTTTATTGTATCGTGTGTACCAAGAGTCAGAAAAGAGGGAAAGTAAGAGATAGAGGGCTTTTATTAGCACCCCATTTAAACGACTTTCTCTGGGCTCTCTACAGAGACCCTGCGGCAGTCACATGTGTACACAAATAGCAACAAGAAGACAGACATGGGGAGGACGACATTAGTGTATTTATCAGGGAGAAGCTAGTAGAAATTTGATTGCACAGACTTCAAACATTTTAATATCCATGTAAAGGGAAATTGTTTGTTATTCGATGTTAGGTGGTTGGAATGAGCTCAGTGACAGTCCAGCAAGTTTTTCATTTGTCCATGTCGGTGTGGTTAGGGTCTCTGTTGGCATCTGAGTAAATGAGAAAACTGTCATCTATTGAACAGCCCAACTGGAAAGAAGTCTAGTCTCTACAAATTTTAAATGAAGGTTTTTTTTGTAATGCTTTCTCCGACAGAATTCTTGCTTCCAGATGCGTATTGATTTTAGCAATTTTAAATAAAATTACAGATAGGGGTGAGACAGCTGCAGAGCTCTCCCAAGAACAAATAATACAATAGAATCAAAATAGTAAAATTGGTTAATAATGAATTATGAGAATTTAAACCAACTGCCATAACAAACAACATAAGGATTGGTGTATGATAGAATGTACTGTAGTATGGCACACCTCATGTTTCTCATGATAATATCTCTTCGACAGAAGACCGCTAGTGCCATTGTAAAATAATTGTTTATCCTGTCCTGAGATTCAACCCAATGAATGGTTCTGCGGCTAGTGGTCTTTATCAAGTATGTTGATAAAGGCTGCTGTCTCAAGACATGTCATTTGGTTGAAGAAATACTCATCTTCATCCTTGTCATTTCACAAATCCGACAATAACGCCCCCATCCTCTTCCGGGCTCTAAAGATTTTAATAAGCACTGTTCTGCGTCTCAGAAGTCATGCAGGAGTTGGAAAGAAGCTCTAAATGGGTCAAACAAAGTGCAAAAGAACTCCTCAGTGAAAACTGATGAAAGTTTGGGAAGCAGGAGTTCACATATTAATACATCAAAGAAGATGGCTGTGAATAGAATGAGGAAATTTTGAGGGAGTGAAGGGGCCGTACGTGTGAATGACTTGAGAGTTCACAAGTCCTTTAACACTCTAGATGAGTATCTGCACACAAGCATTCAGTCCCACACAAACTTGCCTTGCCAGAATTGCGTGCAAATGCATTTCTGTGCTGCGCTGCTAAAATGGAACATTACAAATGCACTCTCCATACATATGCAAATCTGTGTAGATATAAATATTTACACACTGGATCACAGAAAAAGCAAAGAGAATTAAAATGCAGAATGCACACACCCATAACAACGCTTTATATTTATTCATGGGATCACGGGAGAACCTATACTGAGTGCTATTTATTTATAATCTAAATGGAATGAGGTAGGGCTTAGCCATCCAATTTACAAGCCACAATAGCTCAAGTGAAAGCAGGGTAGGTACTGTCTTGTTGGTGTTGCGAGACGTTATCCCCTGGGCTATATGGTATGACTGCGTAGGCATGCAGAATGAGAGATGTGCGCAGGATGCTCTAGACTGACCAGATTTTAATGCAGTGGAAGTGAAGTTGTGTCTGTGTGGGTGCACGCACTAAGGTGTGTTTGCTCAACGATTTGTGATTTCCGAACTTAACGGCTTGTGTTTAGTAAAAGTAATGGAGTGTGTTCATGCCTACAACAGAGGGGTTTACATCTATCCATCTTTTAGTCTATTTACTCACTCTCCCATTGCCCGACTCCTTAGCCAACAATCAAGCAGGTCATGGCTGCTCAAGAAAGCATCACACAACTTCTTCTCAAAGTCTCCTTGCTCAAAAAGGGGTTTATACATTCAGCAGGACAGGAATTCAACAAATTTACACAGGAGATGAACCTGCTCCACACCTTTGACACTTACATTCATTTCTCTTCTGTCTGAGCTACTACAAGACTCTGAAGTCGCTTATCACTCGGAAAATGGTAGCCACCACAGCGAGTCTTGAGTATGTGTATGTGCAGGTCCTCATGCTAGTGTTTAGGAAATCATAAAAGAGGTCAGCAAGTACAAATAAAGCAAGAATGCCTTATTTAGGGGTTTATTGTGTATAGAGTACAATTTTAGTTGGCAACCAGTCTATGGAATTGTATGGGGCAGATTTTTTAAATCAAGCCTAGTACATGGCCCATAACCCACCTGGGAATTACTCACCCTTACACAGGACAAAGAGGAGAAAAGAAAGAAAACAAAGAAGCACAGGGGACAAAAAGACAAAGCTTAGTCACTGACTGCTCATTGTTTCTGGGAATCAGCACTATGACCTTTGGGAAGCTGTGTCTACAAGCTCTGTGTTAAAAGGTTAATTTCAGTATATTAGAAGGAGGTAATAAAATGTTTGGGAGTTGATGAACGATAATAACATGTCAACTTTTACCTTTGGTTTATCATTCACTGTTGCAAAGAACATTTTAGTCTTAGTCTTAGAATGCTTCTACAGCATTCCACACGGAAAAAATCCTTCTCCTTAAAAAGGAGATTCACACATTTTTAAGTCTGTCTGACAAAATCAACAGTCCACTTTCTGTGTGAACATTTAGTTAAACCTTTATCTACAGTCAATGTGAGGTTTCAGCATTCTAAGTTACAGTCACGCAAAAGTCAATCCCTTCATTTTAACAAAAGTTTATTCATATTTCATGAAATGCCCCATGTAATCAACTCTGATGGAAATTGATACAATTTTAATACAAAAGTGTGAATGGGGTCAGCATGTAGGACACAGATTTATAAACATATTCTCAAACTACATTTCTCCATCAATGGCACAACCATTAATTAATTCTATCTCTGTACCTGAGCAACCTCAACAGGGTCAATGGCTGCTGGTGTATAGTCATTACTTTTTAAGTGGAGCACATTCTGCTTTGATATTGAAACGATCCCAGACGTAAAGGGGTCCTGTTTTAAATAATTGTATACTTGAGAAGGAAAAGTTAGCACACTTATCACAGCTACTTTTGAAGTATTTTTGGTACCAGATAAAAAACAATGTCGACAAAAACATGATCTCAAGAGAGAAGCGGACATTATGTATAAACAAGAATCCATGAATATAAAACTGAAAATGAAAACATGCTGTAGATGAAAACTTGATATTGTGAAAATGATACACACATTTTGTCTTGTTATTAATACATCTGACGTTTCTTTCCCCATCACTGATGCATGCACAATCACATACAGTATACCCTTTAACAAAGATACTTTAATGGTAGTATCATGTTTTAAATCTAGTAATTGTCTTGAATATTCTCCTGCTGTATTTGTTGTGATATACCAGATACATGTTTTACCAGATAAGAAAGAATATATGAAGTTATGTACTGGAAAATGGCATCTAGTTATATGTCAGAAAGGTGAAAAGATGCATGGCAATTTGGGGCCAATGTGATTAAATATATACATAAAAGTAGCATTGAACTCATTAAAAGCAGTTTAACAAGAAGCTGATTAATTAATTAATCTATTTTTCCATCCATCCATATTTTTTTCTCCTCTGTGACAACAACTGAAACATTTCAAATCCATATACCCTCCAAAACTACCATAATGTAAAAAGGAAAAGTGTTATTTAAACATGGAAAAGACAATAGCTACCGGTATTTGAAACTGTATAGGAAGATGTATTACAATTTGTTGAGAACATAAAATCCCAGACTTTTACAGGTAATCTGGTAAGAATATCAGAATTTACATGAAATAAATATTGAGGCCATAATCTTATGTGTTTAAGTTCTTGATTAAGATGAAAGGAATATGAAGATTCATGTTTTGGTGAATGCATTTACTCTTTTTACTGTTGTTTTAATAATTATTCATGCAGTCTGAAATATAACTATGACTAACTTAAATACCAAAGTGTGTGTGGCAGAGCCGGGAAAATAACAAATCATCTGGGTTTAAGGGAGATTAAACTGCATTAGGAACAATGGGATAGAAAAGACACACACACACACACACACACACACACACACACTTATTAACTTATCATAAAAATTAAATTTCACATACAGTGTACACACACACACACACATCCACACACAAGGTAATTTGCTCGACTGAAACCGTTTCTCAGCTAGCGACAGCCCAGCATCGGCCTTTTGATCATTGTGCCATATCTCCCTCTGATTGGTCGGCCCTGCAGCGGCCTCTGGGGACTTGCAGGGCTGTGAAGATGAGGTGGCTGCTAAGATACTGAGTCATAACATGCAATGCTCTCCGCTCACAACATCTCCCTTGCACACTGGTGACAGTTCATGAAGACAGGCAGAAAGACTCAGGACAAACACTTTGCTCTCATTTCCAATCTAGTTTAGAACTTTTTTTTTTTACAGTGCTTTAAAACACGCTTTAGGAAAGTGTGCTTCACTTGTGTCAGCCCTTGCAGTTCTTTACCTAACAAATAACCACATTTAAACAATTTAACCACATTGTCTAAAAGATGATCCTGAGACATGAAATGACCAGTAGCACATCCATTCTGGTTCGATAGCACTAGATCAATCATCTCTCAGCTAGAGCTTTCAAAAGATTTTGAGAGCTTTGGATCATGTTGCAGGACCTACAGAAGCAGCTTGACAAGTTGATTTGTCTTGGATTTTCTGAGCACTTGCACATGTTGGTTTGAACGATTATGTATATGTAGCTGCATATTCTAATCAAAATGGGTTTTGCTGTATATGCAGTAAATACAATAGAACATCCCACATATATGGTATGACTTGATGCAACGCCCGTCAGTCATCTGAACCATATACTGTAAATGGAATGTATTTATATAGCGCTTTTCTAGTCTGGAACAGGAGCCATTCATACACTGTGGCCGAGGCTGCCGTACAAGGTACCACCTGCTCATCAGAAAAACACTCACACACATATACACAACTCGGACTGCAGGGCTAGGGATCGATCCCCCAACCAAAAACTTGGCAATAAAAGTGCAACAAGCTAATTATCGAGCTTTAGTTATGCTGGTGGACGCAAGCTGCTCACGCATGCTTTTTTCTCCCCGTCTTACCTAGCATGGTTTCAAGAATATTGGCATCCAAATGGATCCATTTGTAAATGACTCAACACACTACTTCATATTTCAGGCCTATAGGTGGCATGGTTTCTGCCACAGAACCCCCCAAAAAAGACAGAAGTCAGACAGTATGTTTTGCCCTAGTAACCCTAATAGGCTCAATATCTTCTCCAGTAGGAACACAAGCATGTAGTCTGTCACTGTTGTTATTATGAGACGTTGTCGCGGTATGAGAGGTCAAAGGTTAGAGGTATGTGGTGTGGCAATGACATCATTAATACGCAAATATGCAGCTTCGCCGTCCAAACGGTGTTTTTGTTTTTTTCACCCTGGGACCATGTTTCAAAAAAAGTGGAGGTTGCACTTACAGAATTTGTTTCGACGATTGGCAAAAACAATGCAAAAAATGTGCGTTTGTGTTTATGGCCTCTTATATTTAATGGACAAATGTGAGAGTGGCATCGATCTTCTCAGCAAACTCTTCTAAGCAGTCAACATGCATGCATCTTCGCAGGCATAGCAAGATACTGGCTTAAACAGTCTAGAGTCCAAATTACAAACACATGCTCATGTCATAATTAAAGTAATTAGAGCACAGAACCAAAGCATAAAACTGTCGCCACTGACCAAATATGTGGAACTCAGATTATAACAAACAGCTTGGACATGATTGTGTGAAAGGGACACTTCAAATGCTGTTAGAATACTCTGTTGTTTTATTACAATGTCACTTTGTAGTGTTTATTCTAAAATGAGATATGCTATCTACCAATCTCCTTGATTGGCCTGTAATAAGTAAGAGGCAAATGACACACACAAACACACACACACACACACACACACACACACACACACACACACACACCCACACAGAAGAAGACACACTCTCTTTCTTTGTCTCTGGCATTTCCTATTCCTCCCTCCATCCAAACAAGCTTGTAAGATGCTGCAATTATGGGAAGGAAACTATGTATTTATAGCAAGGCGAGGATCAACGGCAGAACAACTAGTTGTGTGGCACGGGAGATGGTTATATTTAACATGCTGTGATGTCAACACGTGGCTGGTACGTTTCCATGGCTTCTCCTCCGAGACAGGGCGGGCACTTTCTTATCAGTGCAGCACATAGACAGATGAGGCGATGAAGAAGGGAGAGACTGAAGCACACAGACTGATACTTAGACAGATAGATTGACAGCCAGACTGAAAGGGCAAGAGTAAGAGAAAATAAAGATAGTGTGAGGGTTTAAAAGGGAAACAAATAACATTTCAACATAATGGACAGGCTGTATGGGACATTGTTTGGCTCTCGGTCCACACTGTGTGCCATTCACTGACTTTGAACTAACTATTCAAGCTTTCCATAGAGAGAAACATTCTGCAACAAACTCTTTATCACTGTCTTTCCTTCTATTCTCATTAATCTTTTTATCCCTCCCACTCACTCCTCCTTTTTCCCTCCCTCCATCTTTTAAAGTTATATCTGATGCTAGAGGTCTGCAAGATGATAATGGTTAAAGAGGCTTCTAGCTGGCAGCACCTTCAGTCTCCAGCTTGCTGTGCAACTCACAGTCTCAGCAGCGATAATCTCTCGCCTCATCCCTGTAAGTCATAGCAATGCTTGAAAACTTGACTCATGATGCCTGCTGCTGCTTCCATTCCCTCTTCTAAAAAAAGGCAAAACACACACACCGTCTCTGCAGAGTAAATAGTAATGATGGGAGTTGACGGTGTTGACACCACAAAGCTGACTACAGTAATGAACCTTAGCAATTAGCTCCCTTTATCCAGATTCAGCAAACAAGCAGTTTAACATTTGCCCCCCGTGTGACATGACTGTGTGTAACTCTCACTTCACTTTTAATAGGCCTACAGTAGGTGTCAAGACTCATGTCATGCCTGCACATTATATATTCCTTAATGCCACAGTGACAGATCCCCGAGACTCCGAGGCAATGCTGTTATCTACAATAGCACAGAGGGTTGTGTGGATTTAGCTGGAATGGGCAATAAACTGAGCAAGGGAATCGGGGGAGAGAGGGAGCGAGAGAGAGAGCGAGAGCTCCAGGAACACGGACAGAGAAATAAAACCTAAAAAATGCAGCGCTTAGCTAAAGCTCCTTAACCTAACTGGTTTCATTAGCAAGACGCTACAGAGGATGAGAGGTGTCATTGATGAAGATGCTAAGGCTAAAAGGAGGTGCTACAGTAGCTAGCAGAGAAGAGGCAACAGTTAAAAAATGAGGGGGAAGTTGTAGATGGAAAAGGAGAAGCCAGACACATATAGAGCGTGACAATATCTCAGCTTCCATATGTTTCCTGTAATGTAAAAATTAGCTGACAAACAAGTGCTATTTTTAAACTTGTAATGTTCACTCTCGCTTGGGACTGTTTAAGAGGCCAATATTGTAATGAACTGCAATTTCTTAAGAGTTTTTTTTTCTAATTTTTTTTCCATCTTAATTGGGAAGTAACATTGCATAAGTACTTTTCAATCCTCCCTACACTCTGTGTTAATGATGTAGAGTACTGTAGATTTAGGAACACCTTTTACAAAGTGAGCGTTTATTGTAGCACTTTCATACTGAATTGCATAACATGAAACACATCCTGTTCTGTATATTTTATTTATCCCTTGCTTATGTAATGCAGACAGGTGCACTTACACTTTCACATCTGGCTTTATGAAGTCAGTAAAAAACATAGTGCTACCATGAACTTCCAAGCCACTGTTATTACTTTTTACTACAAAAACAATACACCGTTTGCAGTGTTTGATTCAGAAATTCCTTAGGCAGGGCCAAAAGGGCCCTAAAATGTATATTTCTAGTGGGGCACTGACCAAGAGGCAAATAAATATCTCACTGGAGAAACTGTGTAACCATGTTGAGTGTAAAAAAAAAAGGTTTTGGTGTATTTTAGGCCTGTGTGTGGTGTGCAAATTGAAATTTCTTTAAGAATCAACAAAGAGAATAAATTAGTAAATTGTTATTAGTACTAATGACGATGATGGAAAAAGTGTAATGTTCCAAAAACATTACAGACTGCTCCACACATCCCTGTTGGCACTGCGCTCCATTTCTATCTATTGTCTCCTGCTCAGCCCCAGTGACATGACTCTCAAACACAATCACTGTCCATCACTCAGGACACCCAAAGTGCCCTCAAAGAGGAAAGGAGGGTGAGGGCTATATCTTTATCAGAGGGAAATTACAGATGGAGTTGAATTAAACCCAAAATCTAGTAGTACAGCTTGTAGGCTCTGCGATGGTACAGGTAGAGGAAAAAATATATAATGGTAAAATCTGAAGATGAAAAAACAAGGAGCAAAGGAGGAGAGTCAGAAGGACCGAATGACAGAGTGATAGAGTAAATCATGACAGATTAAAAGAGAGTGTGGAGTGAATAGATGTTGTAGAGCAGCACTTGTGAGTGATTCACATTTATTTTCCTCCAGCAGGCAAATGAATCGGTCAAAAAAAAAGAAAAAGAAAAGTAATCTCAAAATAGTCAAGTCCCCCCTCTCCCCCCTATTATGTATGCATGTGCGGCTTTTTCCCCCCTCAGACACACATCAAGGACATTTTAGTTCCATGCACGTGAGTTCCATTTGCTGTTGCACAAAAATAGATCACCATCCAGTGGAGCTTTGCCTCATCAAGTAAATCTATTCTACGTAAATGCTGATCAATACATAAAATTCTCAGTGGACAACTGGAAATAAAGATGGTGGGGGAAATCTGAATGAAAACGCATGAGTGACAAGACATTGAAGGATATATTTAGGGGAAGTTTATGAATTTAGACAATTATGTCTTCACATAAATGATTCCGTTTTTAATAGATCTTTGGATTGACACCGCGTACACACAAGGAGGCGGAGAAACGTAAGCAAACAAATACAAATAGGCTCCATTAAAGTATGTCCTTTCAAAGCAGTGTTTCTCGAATGGGGGTCCATGTACCCTTAAGGGTACTTTGGAGTACTGCTGGGGGTACATGAGATTCCTTTTTTTATGTTAATTTCAAACATATCACTTGTGCATAATTCATCAAATTAATTTAGCTATGGATTCTAAACATTTGAAGTAACATTAAAGTGTGTTATAGTGAATACCTTGTAAATCAGACACTAATGGTGCAGAGCTTTAATGTACCTCTTTATATAGGTTTTTTTTTCTCCCAAAAATGCTTTGCAAAGGGTGCCCGGATTGCTCAGTTGGGAGAGCGGGACGCACTGAGAAGGGGTTCAACTCTGACCTGCGGCCCTTTGCTGTATGTCATTCCCCCTCTTTCGCCCCTTTCATTTCTTCAGCTGTCCTGTTGACTAAAGGCCTAAAATGCCCAAAAGAAATCTTAAAAAAAAAAAAATGTTTTGCACTCGTCGGGGTGCTAAAAAATATTTCAAAGGCGGTACGTTATTAAAAAGGTTTGAGAACCACTGCTCTAAAACATCTTTAAGAGGATGTCATGATGCACATCACAAGTGGGGATGAGGTAACTAAAGTGTATGCATAAACACCATCTAGCGATTATGGTCCTTCCTGGCAGGTGAGTAAAGGTAGAAACAATCATTTGGGTTCAGGGACGGCAGTGGACGTTTGACATCTCCGAGCTCTCAGTCAGCACAGAGCTGAATAGGTTATGAAAGGATGTTGTTAAAGTCAGTGGATAATTAAGGTGATGAGGCTGACATTTGGAGCCTGGAGACGAGGGTGTGGTGAGTGTGAAGGAGGGGTGTGTAGTGGAAAGAGATGTAATTACTTTGTTACAGAGGAGGCAAAAGGAGCCAGGGTAAGCGACTTAGATCCTAGCGTTTCCACTGGCGTCATCTTACACTGACTAATGTTGAGAGTATAAATAAAAAACAGACAAAAATACACATTTTTAACGTGGCTCAAAATACACCGAATAGTTGTGGACTATGTGGACTTCCTGTGGCAAACTAGCATTCATAGCATTTAAATGGAAGTAGGGCTGAACTAATAAGTATTTTCATTTGAGTGTTTAATCTCATTGGTTAAAATAGTAAAACTTGTCTTCTAATACCTTGTTTTGTCCAACCATCATTCCAAACACAAATATATTCAATTTACAATAATATAAAAACAGAAAAAACTGTAACTTTTCAAATTTGTGAAGCTGGAGCCAGCAAATGATAAGCATTTTTACTAATGCTAGCAGTGTGGATGGCACACAACGACGATCTGTTGGTGCTTCTTTCACCACTCCCCTCTAACTGCATCATCAATGGTCTGTAGTTGATTCAACAGCATCTTTGTTGAAAATCATGACACATACATTTGTGTGGCTTGCACACAAACGTATTTATCTGCTGACCTCTTCTCTTTTGTCACCTGCATTTGTGCTGCACTGCTGCCTGAACTGCATGAATGCACTGAGTTGCACCGCAATAGAGGGGGATGAGTTGAACCGTGATACAGGGTGTTTTGGAGAATTTTATTAAATAATGGGCGAGCAGACTGTCAATTTGTTCAGTGAGTAGACACATGTGCACTCATTCAATGTAATGACAGCACTGCAAGGGAGATGGTGAAACAGGTGTCCAGAGGGGCAGCAAGGATGACCTGTCATGGGTCTCTTTTTTTCACATGCACATGTACGCACAAGATTGCATAGAAAACATGCCACGCATTTATCAATTATGAGTGCAATGCGGTTCACATGCATAGAAACTTGTGCATCATAACACAGCAACTGGGGCATGTGAATAATGCTTGTGCAGCTTTGTTTGTATTACACATACTGTACACACACACACACAAAGAAAGTCCTGCAAGCCTTTACATTGATTTATACATTTAATGCACAGTGAAGTGTGAACTCGTATGCGCCCTAGCTGCTCTTGGCCAAACACACACATACACACATAATTTTTACACAGTGGTAATCCAATAATACTTTTCTTACTGCCCGGCCCCAGTTAGACCTGATTCAGAACGTAGTAGACGTGAAAAGACACAAAAAAACAGCAAAACTGGCAGAAGCTTGATGAACTATCAATTAACAAGCAGCACAGATTAAAAAAGGAATACAAAAATAATGATGGAAAGTCATAGAAACTAATTCCAAAAATAATTGATTTGAATGCTTCAAAGACTAAAACTATAGAACAGATGTTAAAACAGCCCTTTTTAGAGCCTAATGTTACTCCACTCTTTAAAAGCAGTAACAGAAAAAATAATAATAATATGTGGCATTTAATAATACATTCACAATCTAGCTTAAACTCCCTAGATGGACAAGTGCTAATCATTTGATGCAGTGAATTTTATGTAAAAATGTATACAGATTAATTGATTTAAACATGTACTCATGTTGGCCCTAACTGAGCCCACACAAAGTAACACAAGGTATTCCTCTTATTTTTTGAAAACAGTAGAACAAATGTCTGTATGTGTTTTTTTTACTATGGACTTGTGAACTGCAAGATTATATCTCTGTGCTGTGTTATTCATTGTCATATATCATTTTGAATACATGGTATGGACCTGCATCTCTTTAGATTCCCTTAAATTGAGAAGCTGTAGACTTCAAAATTCTCTTTAAGACAAAATAGGACGGTGTGTAATTAAGACACGATAGAGTAAAGGTTATTTTACTACTACTACTTTGACTTGTTATATTTGAATGAGTTGAATACATAAAACGACTAACTTATTCACTTGATGAACTTTCAGCACAACTGTGTGTGTGTGTGTGTGTGTGTGTGTGTGTGTGTGTGTGTGCAGATGCAGAGCAAGTATTACCCTTGAAGGAACAGTGTGACGTGATTGAAATCAAATGTGAAAACCACATTAAGTTACAAGCCGCCCACAATCTTTGCAAACTTGCATTAGCATCACGAGAGAAGACCAAACACACCAAACCGGTCTGCACCACACACACATACATGCATGGACAAACTCACAAATGCCTTCAGACGTGCAGCCCACTCTGCCTTCCTAGGCTATATTTCAGAGCTGGCATCCTTTTATGAACCATGTGTGTTCATTGAAGTAAATGAGAGAATGATAATGCAAAATAACTAGATGAAATACTTTCCTTCTTACATGGTTAGTGATGCTCTCATGCTAGATTGATTGATGTAATTCTGTCCATCACATGACATCAAAATTGCACCCAAAAGCTCTGAGAGGACACTATACTGAGAATGCCGTTGCTTCTATGTCATGATCAGGCAACACGCCATCAAAAGTGATATCTCAGAGGTACATTTTCTGGACACCAACCCTAATGCATATCAAAGACCATGAGTTCCAAGATTACACGTTATTGTCTGTTTAACCATAAAATGTTGCTGGGAAAATGTGTTAATTAGTCAGCTGTCAGAAAAGAATTGCTGGTTCATGAGTCACTGGTGCAAGCATTTGCTGCTGGTCTCTGTGTTATAATATTGTATGTAGAATTTGAGTGGTGCATTTTATTTACTAACATTGCAACAATCCAAAAATGATCCGCCTGTTTAATGATTGATAACAATCCCCCATGCGACTCTGTCTGACTGTAACAAAAATGTTAAAATACCTAAAATAATTTACTGTTAATGAAGGTTGTTTGTCGTCTAAACAGAGAGCATTTCTGGTCAACATCCACCTACGTAAAAAGTCAAAAGACACTACATGTGAACTTGGTTTCAATTAGTGTGTATTCTGCCTTCCTCTATCTTCCAGACTCCCAGAGTTTTTTTTACCGTTCTCCCACGGTGTTTTAGTACATTGCTCACTCTGTTCTGCCGTCGCTTTGTCCCACCTGTACACTCATAATGGTCAAGTAGACAGCCGATGGTGGGCAGAAGTTGGATGTGACAACTGAACACAGTCAGAACCAATTTTTATCATTCAGCCCTACTGACATGGCTCCCTTTACCAAACCGTTTCCAATCTCCACCACACGTCAACCCACGCGTGGTACAGGCTCCTTTTAAAATGTAATCTGTTACGGATTACTGAGCACCCGCTCGAGATTTGACCCAGCAATATAATCCTTTGTGTTGATCTAACATAATCTGATTTCTCTCAATTACTTTGTCTCCAAAGTACATGGAATGTGACGCTAAATGAACAATGAATAGCATAGTTATCGTCTAAAAGTATTACAAACTGTGTACAATGACGCACAATCACAAGATATTACGAGCTATATTATAGTCTCCCAGTCAAATGTGTCTCTTTGATCCAATATTGTTCACATTTTTACACAAACGCTGACATGTTCAAGTGACCAATTCAATATATTCAGATTACTGTAATCCCAGTACATGTTTTGTGTCATTCATTTTAACACAGCCACCCACTATCTCTATTCTGCAGGGACATTTTTATCATCCCTCCTGCACACCAGGGGTTGTCTTGAATTTGTTCTCCACCACAGCTCCATTATCTGACAGCCTGATGATCTGAATCGCTGCTCTTTACCTCCCTGGGTTGAAGAGGAATCAGAGGAAGACAGAGCACTTCCAAACGTATCTTAAACTAACTTTGGATACCTGTACCAAAAACTCAGACTTTAAAGATTTTTTTCCAGATAGATTCAAGAGAGTAAAAAAACAGGGATTGACCGATACTGTTTTTTCAAGGCAGATTCTGATTATTAGTAGCTAATGAAACCAATGACCGATATTTGGAACTAATACGCATTTAGGGCCATTTTATGCTTCTGCGGAGGCTCCATGCAGAGCTTTTGCCATATCCCACGTCAGTGGCCTGGTGTTCATACTTGTGCGCTGGTGTGTGCGTCAAGCCAGGATGTGTGTGTGTGTGTGTGTGTGTGTGTGTGTAATTAGCTTCGGAGCAAGTGGTGACTCTAGAGTCATAGTGAGAGAAACAAAGTGTCTCCCCTTTGCTTTCTGACCACGGTGAGACATCTTTATCAAGAAAAGTTAACCCTCTCCTTGATTTCGTGTTTTTTATGGAGGAGGAGAACAAGGAACGGATTTGGGGGAATTGCAACGCTACTAAGCCACGGCCGAGAGACGTCAGGCAACGGCGTAGGTTCCAGTGCAGACGCAGCGGGGTCTGCGGGGGTACACCGTCGATTTGACGCAGAAGCATAAAACTTTTTACTTAGCTAATACTATTTATGTAACATAGTCGTTTGTACAACATTATGTCAAATTAGCTCCACCTTGACTGTCTACCTAAAGTGCTGCTTACAAATGAATGCAACATTAATATTTATCCAATAATACAGTGTACAACAATATGACACTTACATGCTGTTTTACTATAGTATGAGCTCTTTTCATTATGATGCTCTACATTTTCCTAACATTTCCGCTGAGTTTTTTTTACATGATGGTATTAGATCTGTATACTTCCACCCCTGTTATGTACTACATGCATACTAGCTTCAAAGAATGTGTTTAAATTGTCTTGCAAAACTCTCAGAATACAGAACACTTGGATGGATTCAGCATTCATTAACAAGACTGAGGTTGGAGAGGATTATTTGCAGCATATTTATATCCTTTCCAACACTGGAAATAATATTTCACACACACATAAATACACACTCATCCAAACACAATGTGACTGCAATGTGCGTCTTGTTGCTGGAGGCAGATCTTTTAGCAGTGACTGTGAATAAGCTGACTTAAAGATGACATCAATGGATGTTTTAAACATTTTTTGAAGCATTTAAAATGTCCCCTTCATATTCAGTAATGTGGTGCCTTTCACATGTAATAAACTGAATCACAGTGGCCTGTAAGAAGAACAGAAATTGCGTCAGTAGTCATGAGACGGATAAACCCTATTGGACACTGCTACAGCTAACATCCAAGAATGACTAATGCACCTGAGCTTTACAGCATCATCATTGTTTGATTGTAATGATATTGATGACCTTCCCAGGTCCACAATCTATTGATCTGAACTTCAAACCAATTTTAGGCCAGATAGGAGTCTATAAGAGTGCCCTCGTAATGCAATATGGAATGCATGTCCCTCATTTGTCATGGTAACCAGACTGAGATGAGTTAAATATAGAGGCTTCCGGTTTAGCAGAGGAGGGTTTTAAAAGGTCTATTCTTAGACCTTAGAGCTGGTTTATGCACAGCAGCATGCAAGCTGCCCTCTGTATCAAAGCAGACGATGCATCTCAGCAAATCACAGTATATACATATTTTTTTCTTTTAAATGTAAAATACACAAAATTAAACTATAATGCTGCAATCTAAAAATATGCTCTAATTGTTGATCATTTGCACATCAGTCAGGCTCAAATGTGATTTGAAAATACCATGTGTGAGGGTTTGTATTCATTACAATATTCACATTTTTATTCAATATTGCAACTAAGAAAAAGGCTTATTAAAATTTGTATTCACTGCAATCAGTATAGTTTGTGTCTCACAAGATAGTTATTTGAATTCTGCTTCGGTGAGCAAAGTGTCATAAACTGACCAAATGTTAAATATGGACATAGTTGTGTGGCAATGGCAAAAATATGTTGTATGATACGTTTTAGGTGGTTTAGGAACAGGGATGTCATTATGTAAATAGTCTATGAGTAGGCACTGAAAAGTGTATTATTTTAGTTTTTGAACAAGATTGCTTCTGATGGGTATTTTTACTATTTGTTGACACTTTAAAAAGACCAACCGATTGACTATTGAAGAGTAATCTGTAGATTACACGATAATGGAACCAATTGTTAGTTGCAGCCATTTTATTTACATTGGCCACACTTAATGACTAATAATTTCCATGCCACAATCGGATTACCATTCAGCTTGGATGAAACCCCTATGTTTTCACAGCTGTAGAGAACAAATGATTACATAAGAAAATCTAACGTAATGGATGTTGCTCCAAATTATAATAAAGCACTGTACTGGAACAAGAAACAGACGTACAAAAGTAGACGTATGATGACCAGCAAACAAACATGTTTTTGGGAGAGGACTTCCTATAAAATGAACTGAAACGATATGACCAATTAGACTGAAGGTGGTAAGAATAGCAGTATCGGCCATCAACACCTAGTGACATGCAGCGGGGAGGGCACGCTTCAACAAGAGAGCCCACCTACACACGCACACATAGATGCAAACAATAGGGCTCAGGTGTTTCTGGGACTTGCTTACACACTTGCCATGTGCCATGTGTCTGGTTGTGTGCCCTGCCAACAACACACACAAGCACTCACACTAATGTAGCCTGGAGGCAGCTTTAGCACGCACACAAACCCACACGCACGCATCCAAACCTTACACACAGTGACACTCTTATCCCCTGGCCTTGGATGCCAAAATGAGTACAAGGGAAGCGATACGTGTGCGTGCATGCATGTGTGTATGTGTGTGTGTGTGTGGGTGGACAGATGATATTCTTTAAACTGACACCACCCACACTCTCTCACTGACAGCAGGTTTCACCACAAGGCCCGGACCTTTGTGAACTTAGAGGTTACACAGTAGATTGGGAACAAAACAATTTGTCATGATCACCTTTTCACACAGAAAGCCATAGAACAGCATCGGTAATGGAAATTTTTCTTCCATGTCGTAAATTATCAACTGTACAATACCAAATGGGCGGGAAGTCATGTAGCTATGTCAATAAATAAACCAGTAATTCCTGCTTGTCTGCCAAAAATAAACTTTTTGCTGTGAATCAAGGGAAACAAAGGCCTTTTGTGTTTATTTGCATTTTTCTAATTATGTTTTGTTGCCACAGAAAGACAACCAACAAAAGCAACAAAAAGCTAATGAACAAAATAAGGAGTGTATAAAATGTTATTATCCTGCAAGGTTATCAAACGTTAAGACCATTTTAATCAGGCATGCCAGGACCATCATGAAAGGAAGACAGAAGAAACAGGGACAAGTGTATTTCTTGGTTTTTGGCCCGATACTATTAAGTTACCTACATATATTGTGTGCGTGCGTGTGTGTACACAATGGCCTTTGCAGAGGATTAAATAATTTAGTGAATCAAAGCAGCATTATGAGTGTCCCGTTTCATTTGATGAAATTGCATTTTTAATCGCGGGTGGTAAAATAGTAAATTTAACCTCAAAGCAGCAACGTGAGTCAGAGAACCCTTTTACCTTGGCATTTCATCTTTGTGAGAGAGAGAGAGAGAGAGAGAGAGAGAGAGAGAGAGAGAGAGAGAGAGAGAGAGAGAGAGAGAGAGAGAGAGAGACTGTTACTTGCTTCACACACACACACACACACATCCATTTCAGTATTGCATAATAAGACTCAATGTCAGTCAGGAACAATGGACAACAAAGTGCTGAAAAGAAGCAAAAATTTGACTGCTTAAAATGTCAAACCATGAAACTGAATTCCCCTCCAAACTGTGTCTGAATGAGCGTGATAGGAAATGCTTTTCTTTCACATGTGTGTTCGCCAGGACGCAACGTGTCTTCTGCATTGTTGTGCAGCGAAGGCAGGGTGTTACATTAGCTAAGGCAGGAGCTGTTTCCAGGCTGCAGATCTGACGTACTGGTAATTAGTTTTCCCTGGCATAGTGGTGGCAGGTTGGGAGGGGTGTCTCCAAGTTGACAATATCAGCTGACAGAGCGCCAAGCTTCTCACTCTGTCCCCATCCTCTCCGTTCTCAGCTCCATTGAGACAAACTTTTGTTGTAATGGCACTGGCATTAAAGACGTAGACACCTAGTTGACAGCTGATGGTAGAAGATATTAAATCTCTTACAATATTTAAATAAGTTAGTACTAACTTTCTAATGAGGCAAGAATTGCAAAGGGGTTGTAAGTAGTAACAAATAACAAGCTTTACAAATGATTTACAAATGCATAATAGATTAATAGAGTTATAAGCCATTACTGAGTTTTCAATTACCTTTGGTTTGCCTGGTTTTAAATGAACGAAAGACATCTATGAAGCATCAATAACTGATTTATTATCCATGTATAACAACATGTTGCAATTTACAAACCCTTTTTAAACAATGAGTTACTACAAAGTGTTCCCCTTATGTTTCTGTTTAATTTTAAGATACAAATTAGGTTAAAGGCTCAAGCATATCTCTAATAACATTTTGTTCAACATACTGCATGTACGGTGTATACTCTAAGAGGTATTTACAGGTGCGGAGTATCTGTGGATCGGATATAACGGCCTAGTCTGGGTCAAATTCATATTGCTGTTCCTTTTATCCCCCTTTGTCTTGTCCCTACAGATTTGCAATATTTAATCCTTAGAAGACATAAGACGGTTTTGACCTTTGATACGAATCCATAATTCCACACAATCTCGCCCAGGATTGGTGTAATCCATCTTATTTGATAGCAAAAAACCCTGAGTGGGAAACAGTAAGACAGTGGGCTAGATACAGCAGATAAAGGGGTGACGGCGGAGAGAAAGACAAAAAGGTTGATCTATTTCAGGACTGGTAATCTGTCTAGAACACAAAACGTCAGCGACGCCACATGTGTCTTTACATGTCACCATGACACTGAAGGAAATAGCGGTGCACTCAGTGGCGGGGATAAGCTTAAAAAGGAAAATAGATCGGAGCAATCAATGGATGCAGGAGCTTTTCTCTGCACGGACTCACATCACAGACCTGCAGCACATATCATGGGGCGGCCTCAAGTGTGCGTGTACATTTTTTATGAGAAAGACAGGGGGTTATACTTTATCTGTGAAATATGTAACACCTAACGTGCATTTCCGTCCAATGGGGAATTTTCAGTCCACTGACATTTAAGGTGAGGTAGGGGATACACAGTGGGCGGTTGGAAGTCGATGTGTGTAACTGATGAACCATGAACCTTTGGTTTTCTCACTTCCAGATCATCATCAGTGGGGCCTGGAGAGAATAAATGTTAAGAATAAAATTTGGAGCAACTCCCTTGATGGATGGTTTGTGTAAAAAATAGAGCAAATGAACACAGACAGTGATACTCAACACACTTATCACAGAGTGTGACTTTGGCAGGGTTACGCTCGCAGTGACTGACGTTTACTCTGATTTTAGATGATGGAACTGTTAAAAAGGTGGTTACAGAAGAACGTCTGTAAAGTAATTAGTACGAATTGAGTGCTTGCTTCTAACAGAGAGAAAAAACAGTGTAAAATTGGTCAGGGTTTTGTCCTGTTCTGCAACGTCACTGCAGAGAAGGGCAGTAAATAAAAGGTTACAGGTCCAGCTTTCTTTATATATAAACTACAGTAACTTATAGGGCTGGGACAATGTGCTTTTGTCCCGATTCTATTCTTTTATGATGCATGGGTGCCAATTTGTTTTGTATGGCGATTTTCATTTATTGCAATACGAGAAGTGTTGCAATTCTGAAAAAAGTTGAAAATGACAAAATAGTATGAGGCATTTCTAAAAATGAATCGTTTTCCAAGAAGAATGCATATTTATTTCATTTGTAAAGAAGTACAGAACAGGTATTTTCTGCATTTTCTGCTTTTGGTCGGTTTTGCTGGAAACGGTCATGATAAAAAGCCGTACCGCACAAACAGAAAATATTTAGGTGAATCAATAACACATACTGACTCAAGGTAAAATATTTTTTTTCCAACCCCTAGTGACTTAGTCAGTGAAGATTTAGTGGATGAGAAGCAGTGTTGGGTAGACTCTTTATGAAGTGCAGGCTCCATTGGGCTCAGTAAACTCATCGGCTGAGCTCAGACATGCAAATCTTGGTGCTTTAATTCACAATAGTGAACGACTATGCCTACAGAGCCATTAAGCTGCTTTCAAATATCTATCAGAAACAGCAGGCACATCAACAATAGATGTTTTGAATGGTGTTAAAGTGCAGTCTTTATTTAAGAACCGTTATGCACATCAGACATGGTTGCACTGTTCTAACCTTCCTGCCTTGATTTTTCCATCAAGGCAGGAAGTTTAAGCCTAAGTATAGCTGATAGCCACTCTATCAACATGTTTGATGAAATGAGCAACAAACAAACACTAGTTCTGATTTAGGCATTATTTTAAACATCAATCCTCAGAAAATTACTGGACGAGTGAATGATTTAGGGTTTAGGTTATTAAAGGTGCACTATAAGCAGTGGTGGAGGAAGTACTGAATCTCAGTACTTAAGCAAAAGTACAAATAACCAGAGACATATTTACTTTAGTAAAAGTAGAAGTACCACAATCACAACCCTACTGAAGTAAAAGTAAAACATACCTGATGTTACATGTACTTTGAGCATTAAAGTAAAAGTACTAGCATAATGATGTATTCTCTTAATGTCTATATTTTAATAAGAAAAAGAAACAGTATGGGCTGTGGCATTTTAGTTAAGTTAGTTTTAAATTGATGTAATTGTGCTTACCATCTGTGGCCCAGTTTATAGTCGGACTTAAAATTCTGGTTTTCTATCAGGGTGATCTGCATGAAGCTGGACTTTGCATTATTTCCCACGGGACATATGATGCACACATTTATCTAGCGAGAACACACAGGCTTGGACAACAAGACTAATTTAGTCTCAGTCAGCGTTTCTGGAAATTGGTGCAGTCTCGTCATAGTCTCGTCTTAGTCATGGAAAAAAAAGGTTGTTGACGAACGTGTTTAGTCTCGTCACATCTGACGAAATTAACTCTAGTACAGATACGTGAAAAATGTACTTAAGTACAGCAACAAAGTATTTGTACTTTGTTACATTCCACCACTGACTATGAGTTCCTGCATGGTTTCATTTTTGTCTCAAATTGTATGCATCTCTCCTTGATCCGCCAGCTGCCTGCCCCCTGAATACACTGTGAAAAAGCCTAGTCGTGGGAGACAATACAGGGGTCGTAAACATCAAGCAAACACTAGAGGCACAGGATAGGCATGAAAACCAAACACAACAAAACACTCCAGCCAATCACCAACAAGATGGTTGGGGGAAGGGTGGGGGTTGGTGACAGTTTGTCACGACAGTTACGGAAACATGGGGGGGGAGGGGCGAGCCTGCTCTGTTTTGTTCGGAATTTCCTTGGAACGTCAACAGAAGTGACCATGCAGGAACTCATAGTGCACCTTTAAGTAAAAATATCAAATATTTCTAGTTCCAGCTTTCCAAATGGGAGGATGTGTTTCTTCTCCATGTAATGTGATGAAATTATTTTTGACATTTAGGTCAGACAAATCAAGCAATCAAAAAGGCTCTAGAAAAAAAAGCAATGGGCAATTTTGACTATTTTCTAAGGTTTTGCAGTCAAAACAAAAATAGAAGAAAAATAATTGACAGTGAAACATGACAAAGAGTTTAAAGACACGCTAGCGACTAATTTGCTAAAAACAATGTGGAGTTGAGGCTGATGGTAAATGGCTGCATACATTTACAACTTCTATTGAAGTACTTTACAGATTTCCTCTTGTTGACCCATTTACACAAACATTTACGCACCAAGCCACCATGGAAGTCACTGTTCTGACCATCAGGAGCAATTTGTCTTGCCCAAGGACACTTAACATGTGGACACAAGAAGCAGGGGATCAAACCAGCAGCTCCTCCATCTCTAAAGCAGACATGCACCCAGAGCAATCTTGGCATACATGTACATCTTATATGTTAAGAAGCAGTTGGGCTTTATTAGAAATCTCCTGAAAACACAGTAAGTATGCACAGGTTGTACTAAAACCATTACAATTAAGCAACTACAGATGTAACAAAGTGAATGCTTTGTGTTTTAAAAAATCTTAACTATCAGGACAAAAAGAACTCATCCTGACTGCAGACTTTATTCTTCTATTTGTAAGAATCCTCAATTATATTTCACAATAAGGCTTCTATAAAAAGAGACATGCTGCTTAACACCGAGGACGGATTCTGATACCCAAATCTGTTTAAGCTGATCCAATCCTGACTGGCTTTTATTGCTGATGAGTCCAACATGATGAGGTCATTCACTACACCCCATTTTCTGTGGCATCTCTCAAAAATAGTACAAGGAAATCATCATGCCAATCCAAAAGAGCTATAATTCATTTGTTTCTAACAATTCTCCTCTGGGACTCAACTGACTGTGTCCCAGAGACCCATGAGCAAATGAAACACTGAACTCAATCCAAACCAATCATCCCAAACAGCCCAGTCGTTAGCCATCCCAGATGTTAATACATGATGCTCATTTGCATATAGAAATGAGGAACATGATTCAAAAATAAAAATAAGGGGAAGTGCTTGTTGCTGTCTGAACATTCATGTCAGAGATGACATTTTCATCTCCCTTAAAGCTGAAACTATTCTCTTTTGTGTTCTTAAATAAGTGTGGCTCTCCCTCGGGAGGTGAGCAGACCACACATGCAATCTGAAAAGATTAATGCCATTGTGCATTTGTATCTGGACACAAGATAATGCCTTAAGAGACAAAGCGGGATTTTTCCTCAGAGATGCATTCTGTTTCTCACAGAGAACATGGAATATTCAATGAAGCCAGCGTTTAATCGAATGGTCTACAGCATTAAATTGATTGGGAGCTGGCTGATAAACAGAACGCTGGTTTTATTTTAGCCGCATTGGGTTTTACTCATTGATTTTACCCTTCCGTTTTACAGTTATGCCATATCAGCACGTGTGAGTGGCCTCAAGTTTACACAAGTTTAAAATTACATTCATTAGAGAGGCCAAATAACTTGCTGCAGGGAAAAATAAAGCCAAAATAGTCTTATTATGAGCACATGGCATTGTGCTTTTTGAAGGTACCATATGCCTGAATATGGGACAGTAAATCAAGCTTAGTGCACTTAACAGAGCGTTATCATGACCATGGCATTCAGAAAATGAATGAAAGCCGTCTTCTTAATTAGACAGTACATTGTACCAGACTCTCTGGAGGCATGCTTCTTCTCTGGCTTGATGAAAAGATGCTACCTTGGCAAATAACTAAGTGAGTGTCTTTGTTTGACTCTGCTGTTGTCAGTCAAATATGTACTGCATTTTCAACAGGTATTTGTAAGCTTTGGCACTAATGCAACACTTTCCTCCTGTTATGCTTTAAAGATAATGCAGTCAATCCAGGTAATTATTTCTTATGTGAAGACAAAGCATTGTTGACTTTTAGATTTTTCAAGGGCATTTAGTCAGCTATCATTGGTAAGTTTCAGCAAACGCATGTCCCTTGGGAATTATTTTTCAAAGTGGCTGTCCTCAACATAGGAAATTCATAAGTGGATATGCTGAAGGACATGCCATGTTAGATAAACATGACAGTTTAGAAAAAAAAAGACCACCACTTTGAGTCAACATTTACTGAACGAGTCAGCTGTTGTGTCCATTTTTACTGATGCTTTATATTGACACAGACACTTGCAGATGAAGTCAAAGTAAACCGTTAACATGTATATGTAGTCATATAATGTTGATTTCAGTAAGTAAGTAAGTAAAATATATGTATGAAGCACTTTTCACAGTAACATGCCACATGGTCACACCAAAAACACAATACGTAATGAGACATGATACCAGGTGCGTACCAGGCAACAAAACATCTGTCTAAACAGGTATGTCTGTATCTTATTTTATTTTTTTAAATCCACATAAACAGCTCATTGTAAGGGCGGCAGAGCATTCCATTGTTTAGGTGCTACAAACTCAAATGCTCGATCCCCTCGGTTGGCTGTCTGCGTGGAAAAAACAGCAAATTTAACATATTTAAACATACTTTTTGGGCTTTTATTGCCTTTAATTATAGGACCGGTTAAGACAGGGAAAGTGGGAGAGAGAGGGGGATGGCAGCAAAGTGCCAGAGGTCTGAACCCGCGGTCACTGTGACAAGGACTGAGCCTCTGTACATGGGTTGTACATGCTCAATCAAGTGAACTAACTAGGCCCCCACAAATTTCAAATATTTAAACTATTACTTATGACACCCTGTTTTTCCAAATGTGATTTGTATTAATACTATTGATCACATGCACGCTGTTAGTAGTGGAGAGGAGGGTCACTCACAAAGGCTGCAATCTTTTTAAAAGATTTTTTTCATACTGTATAATTGAAAGTCAGGTCAGGTAATCATTACTGAGATTATAATAGAAAATGACTGGGAGTCAATTTAATGACATCAGAACTCTAATGCAACTGAAAATCACAGATGCCAAACAACAACATAAAAATAGAGAGATTGCATTACGAGAAATTGCTGGAATGAACCATTCTGTACTGTTACCATGGTGAGAGTGCCACTCTCTGCTGCGTGGCATTGACTGACAGCCGCACACGCCCGGTATGTGACGAAGTATCATTGAAGAAGCTGTATTCTGTAGTTTCTGCCTCCTTCCTACTTTCTAGTGAACACGGATTATATGGTGCCATTATTTTCCTCTCATCATGCAAAAACTGAAATAATCACATCAGCACCAACATAACCTTGCCTTGCACGGCGGTGTGTTGTGCTCAGTGCGCATTTAGGTGTATTGGTGGTTTTATCGATAGCAAAGTGTGCCATGCTTTTTACATCTAATTTCATTCATTTTGACTCTCAGACAGGAGACTCTGCCTCACGCAGAGCACTCAGATAGAGCATCAGCCCCCTGCTGATTGCATAGTGACTTTAGACTCGGAGGAAGGCTACAACCAAAACATCAGCCTCTCTGTTGTCCCAATAAATAATGCCTTTAAGAGATTGTATGGATAAGATTATTCTTTATTAATACCACAATACACTTTGAGTCAGTATAACAAGTCTGTTTTCATGAATATTGTGATTACAAAGATGACACTTTCAAAAGGTGTTACTTTACCATTACAGTAATGTGCATCTGTTCTAGTCAGAAGAATTGAGTTAATTCCTAATCAATTTCAAATTGTGAGCAGCAGCCATTGGCTCATTATTGAAAAGGAAAAAAACTCATTTGCAGCTGCTACAGTAGTAATGAAGTTAATGAATGAACAGAGGAAGCCAACTGGAAAAGTTCTGTAAATAAAAATGTAAGTGCATGCTGGCGAGCATCTAGTGTGACAGTGTCAGTTCATTATATTGCTCATGGATGTACTGTACATATTAATATAAATTAGTTCTAAACATAATCATTAAAATTACTTTTCGAAAATTCAGCTGGTTTAGGCTTGGGTCATTAATGAACTAATGGTACATTTCCAATTAGCACTAAGTAGCTGCTTGGTAGAATGATGTTCTACTTTACATGACGGGGCACAAAAATGGAAGTATTGGTAGCAAAGTATTCATGATGTAGACATATTAGCATAAACTCAGTATAGTGCACCACTTAAAGGGATACAAAAATGGTAGGGTAGTAAGGTTAAAGCTACAGTGCGCAGTTTGTGTCGCCCCAATGAGGAATTCTAAGTAATGACAACAAAACTGTCTGCTTGTCCACATGATACAAGCCTCCTGTGCCTGCAAATTATTGTGCATCCATGTTTGTCAATCAACAATAATCAAACACTATGAGGTAAAATGATGTGGAGCCAACAGATCGTAGGTTTTTCTTTTCTCACTACAGAGATTGGGTAAAATGCATTTCTGTGGGAAATGTGAGAAGTTAAAGAAGAAGCAGTGATGAGAAAGAGCCATGTTTGAAATAACAATAGTGGAAAAAGTTTAGCTAGCTTTGTTTCTGGCTGCAGAGAGAGAGCTTATGCAGTGTGCATCATTGCCCCTTTGTTATATCAGAGCTCTCACGTTTATTCATTTTGGAGGTGTGTTTACAGAAGTTTCCCAATTCCCATTATGTTATGCGGGCAAAAGGCACCAAATAAATTCAAGCCCTTAGGGGTCTCCTAATCTAATAGCTAATTTTCCAGAATGATCCTGAAATGATTTAATCCGTGTTCATGCAGTGTGTTTGAAACACTGTTTGCATAGTTGAAATGCTTTGCTGAGATACATTGTTTAAACACTCACAAAACCTTTGGCTGACCTCAACCATTTAGTCTCTAACAACTGCTGATATGACCAATGAGCTTTTAGTTGACAAGGGCAGACCTATAGCAGCGTCACCTGTCTACACCCCCGAAGGCATAGCACAAAAAACCTTGGTTATTTTGGAAAAATGTCACCCTGCCTGCAGCCAACCGTATCACCCTTCCCCCTGACAATCAGGAAAGACGAGTTCACCAGGAGGCCCTGGCATCCCTGAATCTCTTCCTGCACCCTGCCGCATCAAACACCTTACACCTTGCTGCATGTTTAGCTTCAAACTCCGTAAATACAGTCATGAACGTACATGTAGTCAACCCTTTGTATATCCATGCATAAAGCCACACATCCCTCTAAATACAACATGGGAGCATTGACGCACAAAACAAGATCTCTGGTATCTACACAGATATCGGCCAGCCTCTTGTAGCACCATCTTTCTTTAAATGTCACATGTGAAGTGAAGTGCTCACGTCGCAGGGACAATGAGGGGTATAGGGTTTCCTGGCAAGACTTAGCAGCACCCAAACTTAGAACTGACTCCCTAAGGATGTTGGTATGTGTGTGTGTGTGTTGATAGGTGGGCGATATACACCAAACAGTAAAACTAGCTTCTTACCAACAGCCTCTGAAAGTATGTTCCAGTTATATTCTTCCTGTGGTGTGGAGGTTAGAATACTAGACCAGATGTCTAATGTTAAGAAATGGAACTGAGGAAGGGTTACAGTAACCAATCGCTAGAACATATAGTGTAACTGGAATCCTTAAAGATCCAAATGTATCCTTTAATTTGGATTAAATGGAGACTCTTATTTTGGTTTAATCACACCAGTCAGGCTCAATGAATAAAAATAAATAAAAAAAACATTTACAGAAGATTTCACCTGTGCTCACAATAATTTACTGTTGTAATGTTTCCAAAGGGTGTTTGTTCTCAACACAGATCAACACTTTCAACTTTAGATTATTTTAGATCAAAACGTTGATTTATGTGGTGATAATAATGACCTCTGAAGGAATTATGGCAGTGTGTGGCATAAGTGTTGACATAAATCCTGAGCTGTTGCTGACAGCATCAAAGTAGCAGCAAACTTGCTTACCGCCAAATGACTGCGAGGGTGTTTTGGGAAATAACGGATAACTGAGTGTTTGCAGGCCACACTCTTCCTCTCAAATACAGTCTTTTACTTAATCTTTAAATCACACTGATCTATCAGTGTCACTCCCACGCTGGTTGAGCACCATGATATCAAGAGCTTACAACTTGTAAAAAAAACAAACTCTAAAAGGTTTTGATTTATATGTTAAATGGTAACAAAATGATTGGGGTGATGTTGTATTGTCTTACAAAATTCCCTCCTGTCTACGGCTGCACTAATGACCTATGAAAGGAAATGACGAGTTCCAATCATTTTCATGCCGCGCCATCAATATTTCCTGCAGAACATCTAGATTGTGATAAATAGAGGTGGGGAGTGTAGAGAATGTCAAAGTGAGAGAAACAAGATATTGATTCAACAGTGAAAAAAAATGATATAAAACATAGATCTGGTCCGGTTCGCGTTGTCATTGGCAACTTTCATCCTGTTTCATTACATTAAAAATCTATGTGGGTAAATCAAATTCTGGTGACTGGCAGCAGTCTGCTTACTGCAGATGTATGTTCACGCTCTCTGGTAAAGAAACAACTATGAGCTTTATTAGTCAAGACTGCAATTATAAAGACGAAAAAGATAGAAACAGGATGAAAAAACATCTTCTTTACTCTAACAATATGAAGAGCTTGATTGGAAGCTTTTGCACCAGCCAAAACAAACAAAACCAACCAAACAACTGGGAAAAAGCACCAGAACACATTTTAACTGAACCAAGGTTGGGTGTGAAAGGACCTAGTTTGCAAATTGGGAAAGTTACGTGTCTGTTATACATAACTGCAATCATGGTTTTTAATTTCAATTATTCATTAAACTTGAGTTGGTGAGATATGTATGTTCTTTGTATTCACTGCTCAGATTCTGGCACTTCACAACAACCACTGCCTATTTAAAGTCTATTCAAAGTCATTATCTAAAATGTTCTATTAGAATAGAAAGTATTTTGTTCTTGAAAATGATTACGTAAATAATTTTGACCGCAGTACTCATAAATAAATAAGACAAATGTGAGCTAAAGAGAGTGCTTTATGCAACATGAGTGTACATGCATGTTTTTACACAGCTTGGGAACACAGCATGTGATGTACACAGTACGTAATGTACTGTCAGTAAACGCAAAGTGATCCAGACTGTTGAACGTTATTGACAACATGAGCATATGTCTGCAGTTTAATAAGTTGTCAAGAAACTACCTAAAGCTTATAGCAAGCAAATGAGTCAAATAATAAAGACCAGACTCCCATGCTGGGGAAAAAAAACTTATAACAGTCTATTAGAAAAACAAATGGAGCCATGCCAAAAGTAAAACAGACACATAGTCAGGCAGACAACAGGTCCCCACATTACATGTCAGCATCTAAACTACGTACATTTAGTCCTGTGACTGGAACTACTACCACTGCACAATTTAAGCCACCGCTGCTCTTCTCAAACTATTGCCGAATTCGTGAGCTTGTCAAGCACATTGATTATGTCAAAATGTCCCCTAAGGTGAAACGCCTAGAGGAGATTTCTTCAAAATTGGCATGCATTTGAAGTTACTTCTATTTAAACAGGTGAACTCAGAAAACTATAATTTTTTGAAACATTACAGCCTGCAACACACATTTTACAGCGTAATGCAGCTCTGCAGGTAAAGTGGCACTCATGTGATAAGAGCTACTTTAAAAACAAAAAACAAAAGTGGTGTTCCATAGGAAGATGTTAAAAACATATCAGTTTAAATATAGCACACTTAAAAGCACTAAAATTGAAACCCAGCAGCCCTCACCTGAAAGCCTTTTGCCTCTATCCTCTTGTCTCTGCCCTGCTACTGGTACCTGTTTTTTTTGCATGTAATAGATTAATATAAGTTATATAAACCAAAATCATTTAGAGGGCCATAACCATTCTATGTCATGTATATACACGCATTTCCTGATGAAATGCATTATATAAATGAGCATTTCCATTATTATGAGGAGAGAGCATGAGGTTTCCATAAATTAGGCTTCTAAGAAAACACATTTTCTAAATCCTTAAGCATAAACTGTTTAATAGGTGAACATCATGAAAAACTACGCCATGTAACATAGCAATTTGGGGAGAAAAATCGCACACAAATGCCTCAGCTGAGAGCCTGCAGCTCAACCTTTCTCCTTGGTTGCTGGTTCCTGGAATCTGCTAGCGTTAGAAAACAAAGTAAGCTAACATTCACCTTGCTACTGTTGACGTTATCATTTACAGTTACTGCTTACATGGGTGTTTAAGGCCCGACTTACCTTACACGGTGGTTACATTGGCTGAAAATATCCAAACGTGAGCAGCTATGGCGCACATTCTAACTAGCTAGATGTACGTTTTGCAACGTTTTTCAGTGTTCAAGATAAATCATAAATAAAAGAGAATGTTAAGATAATTAAATTAAATAATAAATTGCTGGCACACACACACTACTTAATTTCTTTTTCATTTTTCATAATTATGAGGATTTAATTCCTCTCACATTATTAACTGTCTATTATATGCCTTGGTTATAATTCTTCAATCTTCTAACCACATTGAAAAACACTATTTCATTTCTTGTGTATAATTTGCACAACTAAAAAAGGTTAACATCATTATTGCTCTGTTTATGTATTTTGTTCTCACAAAGAGAGGTTAGCTTGTGTTTTAAAGCAGGCATGCAGTAGGAGGGATTGGCAGTATATTTCAGTGCACACACTGCAGTGTGACTATAGTAAATGGTTTATACAAGTCTACCAGAAGGGACGACTTTGTGCCCCCGGGGGAAGCTGTCCCCGGCTCTACATAAACTTATCCCTACATGAACATGTGCCTGATCACGTGACAAGAAAGACGTAAGGTTAACTAGTCAATAAAGTCGCTGCATAACTCAATCGGAGCAGAAAAACACATTGATCACAGAGACACGTCAAGATGCAATTCTTACCAACAATCTACATTATGTAACATGAAAGTGAGGGTATGACCAGCACAGAAATGACCTCATTTAACTGCATTAGCCGATCAATACTGTGCAAGGTGAAAAGATGCAGACATTATGTGTGAATATTAAAAGAATAAAAACTGAGCTCAAAAATCTGTTGAACTAACATAAGAACCTCCCAGAGAGTGATGGCTACATTATAGATCTGATGGCTGTCCTGTGGGAAAGCAGATCTGTGATTGATTATACTAGGACATTAATGGTCACTGTTCAATAGCCATGTTTACAACAATGAGAGGCGCTTTGTAAGACACATTCAATATTCTTTGTGTGTCAGAGTCAATACATAAGGGAGAAAATGAGACCACGAGAAGGGTAGATGTAAGAAGGGAAGATTGATTTTCGCCCTTGCTGTCTCTTTCTAACACCTAGTTCCTGTGATGATTTGACAACGGGGGGAAAAAAAACAGTGAAAGAAGATACTTGCCCCCAAAAAATCCTGACAATTCGCTGTCCTTCTCTTCACTGTTGAGAGGAGGTGGGGAGAGGGAAACAGGGGTTGGGCGAACAGTGCGACAGCAGCTAAAAATAACCCTGTGTGTAGGCTGTGTGTGTGTGTGTATGCGTTTGCAATGCAGAGTTAATCAGAGCCAACTTCTCTCTCTCTCTCCCTCTCTCTTCCACAGGGCATTTCACTGCACTCTCTGGAACTAGAAGAGACAAGCCCCCTTGTTCTGACTGGGGGCTGAGGCTTCCAGCTCAGACAGAATTAACCAACTCTCACTCTCGTTTCGTTTTTTCTCTCCACCCGCATCCACTTCCCTCCATCGGTTTGGCAGAAAACACCCTGTATCAACTCATACTCTCATATATGTACATTGAGTTTTTTTTTTTTATGTATGCGCCTGCTGAGTGCAAGTGCAGCCGAGCTAGGCCAGGCCTCAATCTATGCCAGGAACAGCATTGATAAAACGTTCCCCCTCGGAGACTCCCAACACAGCAACATGGCAAGGCAGATGGTGAGACATTCAGCCTCTGTCAACAGAAGAGAGAAAACAGAGAGGCACAAGAGGACATAAGAGATGGTGATGGAAAGAGAAGTGGGAGAGAATCAGGTGAGAACAGGAGCAAGTGTCAGGGACATTAAAAAGTGATTTGATGTTGATTCATAGCGCCACCATGTGGACCATGGCGACCGCCTCTGGGCTTTTGCAGAGCCAGGCAGAGAAAAAGACATGTCACTGATTTTGCACACAGTCAACAAAATGATTTGACACGCAAGGTACATACACAGCCTCCCATAGTAATTTCTCCAAAATACACACATACATGCACACACTCAAAAACAAATCCCTACAGAGCTCTACCTGGCAACAGGCTGTTTTTCCCTCTCTCTCACACACAAAACAACCTGGCTCAAAACACGGACTGGCTGAGTGTCTATTTATGCCAACATTAACAGTATGACAAATTAAACACAAATACCTAAAAATTGAATATATGTGCTGTTAACATCCTGCTTTTTTGCAAAGCAGAACACAGTGAGCACTAGGAGGAATGTCTTCATGAGCTGTACCGATTAATCAGCATAAATTAAGTCAGCCACCAACCCTAGCCATATCAAACTACATTTTTTTGTGTCTCTACAGCTAATTTAAAAAAATAAATATAAAAAAGCCCTGTGTGGGTGGCTGGGCTGGCTAAAGGCACCTATCATATGGCTGTGACGTCCTCAGTCTCATTCCAGAGGACCTTTGTCACACGTAATGTGCCTTTCTCTGTGTCTGTGTGCGTGTGTGTGTGTGTGTGGGTCTAAGCTACCAAAAATGCTAAATGCTTTCCTCTCAACAATACAAGGTATTAACCATCTGCCTCAGTTCATCCCGTAATGCACTATTAAGTACAGCTGATAGGAACATTTTGCAAAAATTTGTTTCAGGTTTTTGCTGAAAAGTTCAGAGATCACCAAAGTTATTACAATTCATCCAGAGCAGGACATGAATGTATATACCAATTCTGTGCTAATCTGTGTAGTAGATGTAGCAGCCGTGAGCAACCAAGTACATTGCCAGGATAAGCCTGACCTGGTGCTATCTGTGTGTCAAAATCCCTTCACAAACAATACAACAAAGACAACCTCTGATCTAGTAAGCTATATGCTGAAAATGGAAAGTAGGACTGCATATGTCTGTAGTAGCCTATGTAGTTAAGCTATTTTGAAAATGGCTAGAGTGTTTCAGGTAGAGGAGCTGCAGCAATGGGCCGTATGAGAAACATTTGTTTTTTGAACATCAAAAGCATGTAAACCTATTCTAGTAGACCCAAGGAGTACAAATTTGACTCTGAAAATCATTGTTCATGGGTACCAAAGACGCCACTTTCGGCATGCTCGCCGCCACATTTGTGTCTGAAACCGCAATAGAGCTACATAGAGCTAGGCTACAGAAAAGCAAGTATTTAGATACAGCGCCTCTAAATGCAATGAGAGAGATTGGATATTGGTTATGATTCATATTTATTACCTCCAACCATATTTTGTCACTTAAAATCTGCAAAGCGGCTGTCCCTACTCACTTTCCGCGACACTGACATTTACCTTGTAACATTATGTAATCCATCCCCATACACCGGCGATAGTTACAGGTTTTCAAGAGTGCGGATGTCTATCAATACGCTGTTGCAGGATGGGTGAACGACACCAAGATATGGCACCAGAAGAAGAGAATGTTTATACAGTATGTATGTAATTACAGGACATCAACAGTGTTATTTAGGTCTAGATTTATCATGCTAGTAGCTAGCAAGCATCTTCTTGAATTCTCCTTTTAAGGGTTTTTGCAGATGACCTGATCCCCATGTCTTTCATATCCAAATGTACAGAACAAACTCAGCTTTCTGCATAGTGATGCCCAACATGTTTCCAGAGAAATGTTTAAAGAGATAATTTAGCCCTGAAGCGGACATACATTTTACAAATTAACAAAAGCAGAGTAATATAAATGAATGAAATTTCATAATATCACTTTTTGAGAAGGAGTGATGTCAAACATCGCTTGAACTAGCTGGTGCGTCTTTTGTCCTTAGGAGGGTTGAGGGGCTAACAGCGGGTTAACATTACAGAGTTGAATCAACAAAGTTTTTGAAACAACTGTATTCAAGAAAATGAATCAGGAAATAAGGGAACACACAGAAGTTCACTGAAACATTTTGTGATTTAGTGGGTTAAACAACTATTGTTTATTGGAACCAGATCAGCTGTGCCGATGACTCAGCGCTATGCTAAAAATAGCTGCTTCATGTGAATTTCGCGGACATGTGGCAGCTAAATCTACAGATAGAAAAGATTTCTCAGCAGATATCTTAGTTATAACAAGGTTGAGATAGCTAAGCGGTTTGGTATTTGTACTGTATGTGCAAAATTTATTTAGTTCGGGAAATACTATCTCTACAAAGATAATGCTGCGTTCCAGGCAACCTGTAACTCGTGTTTTCACAACCTATCTGTGAAAGTGCCCTGGAACGGCAGTCAAACCCATAACTTACTTGGGTAAGCTAAGATAGTTGTACTCCCAGTTACAGTTTTTACATCACACACAAATGGCATCCCCTGTTGATGCTGCACCGAGGCCGTGAGAAATAGGATTAATAGGCAACGTAAAGTAATTCCACACATTGTAATAACTACAATGGCCTACACATACGATTGTGTATTCTACTACAGGTTATGTTTATTAAATGAAGCCCAAAATATGTTGCTGACTAGAAATTACTAGACTAGAAAAGGGGCGGCTGTGGCTCAGTGGTAGAGCGGTTGCCTGCCAATCGGAAGGTTGGTGGTTCGATCCCCGCCCCTGCAGTCATGGTCGAAGTGTCCTTGGGCAAGACACTGAACCCCGAGTTGCCCCCGGTGCTGCGCATCGGAGTGTGAATGTGTGTGAATGTTTATCTGATGAGCAGGTGGCACCTTGTACGGCAGCCCCTGCCACAGTGTATGAATGTGTGTGAATGGTGAATGTTCCCTGTAGATGTAAAAGCGCTTTGAGCAGTTGTTAAGACTGGAAAAGCGCTATATAAATACAGCACATTTACACTTACATTTAGAAATCACTATTATCAGCTAGCTGTAGCTGCTGCTGTAACGTCAACAATACGTAGCTGCTAGCTAGAAGGGTTTGTGGTTACTTTGCCTGGAACGCTAACAAGTCATGAGTCGTGACTTGAAGTCGTAACTTACTGTGTCTGGAACGCAGCATTAAGTTAGCTTAAGTTGGCTGGCTGACCAAACAGTTACCAGCAAATGTCTCGGTGGCTCGAAGTTGGAGGAAGAACTTTCTCCTTTGGAATGGACTAAAACTGTAGCCCTGTGTTTCCCATAGGAATGTTACTATGGCCAAATGCACAGCATGTACCAGGCATATTGTACTAGATTGTTTTGCCAATCTTCTCTCGCGTGTGGTGTGGCAGTCTTATGGGTTGCTATGCTGCAACCAGAAACAAAAATGTCAGCGACTTTAGTTTTAAGAATTGTGTCGTCAGGTGGTCCTTTTGAACAGTAGGGGCTCTTTAAAGAAATGCAAACAACCAAGAGTGTTTTTTTCCCTCCTAGCCTAGAATATAGCTGTGGTGTAGCAAGACCTTACTCCACAGCGCTGTGGAGATAGGTCTGGCAATGCAAGACTACAGATGCTGAGATATCTTAGTCTGGACCAAATTGGTGGGCCAACCAACAACCACAGCTTAACTCACATGCTTTCACCTCCAAGTCTTTCCCCCTTTTTTTTCTCTCCGTCTGGTTCCCTAGACCCTCTTGAACTAAATACTTTTAATTAGATTTTAACTGGAGATTGGTGATAGATTGTAATTAATATAATACCTCATATTAATATAACCCGAAGTGATGTCCATTCGTCAGTTTAAATCAGGCGAAGTACCAGGGATGTTATCCCTCCTCTTGGGTTAGGTTGAGAGAGAGAGAGAGAGAGAGAGAAGTTTCTGGGTTTGAGTCTGTTTTGTAATTGCCGTGCACGGGTATTATTAGTATTTTAGCAACAAGCCCGGCGGGAAGGCAGACTCACAACATTGGCTAATGGCAGAGATGAGACAATTTACAAAGAGGGAGAGGTTGACGGCTTCATAAACACAGGCTTATGCAACGTGTGTGATCTCCAAATTAGGCCTTCTACCCCCTGCCCTCCAAACACACATGCTGTACAGTCACATTTAACAAGGACATTGCAGGTAAATGCCAAACCAAGGCAATTCGTACGAACGGTACAGATTGACTCTGACTGGGGCCACATCGTGACCATTCTATCCATCCACTATTTCTACGTCACTTAGTGCTAAAATGGTTTTGTGCTGTAAGAACAACTGTTCTGCTTCCAGTGCAGTGTGTTGGTACTAAAGATTGGCAATAGACTAAATAAATGAAGAAAACAAACATTAAAAAAGAAATACAGAGCAAGCCAGTAAAAATGTTGTCAGCAGCGTACAGTCTTAGAGGAAATGTGTGACTACCCCATTACGAGGAACTGTAAATTAGACATTTTGTAGTAAATTCCCACTTACATTGGTGTGTTTGTGTGTATGTGTATGTGTGTGTGTTTTCAAAACATTCCCACAAACTGTTCCTAGGGTTTGTAGTAACCTGGCATTTAGACAATGCATGTAAAGCCATGTATTAAAATCATATTGCTTGTAAATTTTAAAAGACAATTTAAACATAACATTTCTCAGCGCAGCCTGTTCTAATTCATGTTACACTGATGATATAAACATGGTATGGGCGGATTTCTCAATCTTGGACCAGAGCCAGTCTCTTTCCTACAGTTACCAGTCACGATGCTAAGCTCTGCTAACTGTATCCCTGCTGTCGTTTAATATTTACCAAAATTAGAAGAGTGGTATCATGTAACTCTAGACAGCTAGGACTCTTCGACAAGAAACACACATCTCCCTAATTTTGTCCATCTTTTGAAAAACATGGGACGGATGACTGACATGACAGACAAGAGTAAAAGACAGGCAATGGTTGTGTACAGGCAATGAATGAGGTCAAAGCATCCAGAGCAGCAGAAAACTTTTTCAAGGCTGTTTCTACTGGCTAGCGAGCTAGTCCTTGCTGCAGCTTAAAAATGCTTTTAGATGATAAATTAAAGTGACTACATTTCAGAATAAAAACTGGGAGAGATGAAAGAGATTGCTGTACGTAATTAGAGTGACTCACAGCTGTCTGTGTGACAGAGAGGGTAAACCAGCCACTTATTCTCCCACCTTAATACCACACTGGGATTGAGCTGAACTTGCCCAGTACCTACTTGCACTGCCAGGTGGGGCAGGTCAATATAATGAGTGCTAAAATGTTTGGAGATATCATACAGGCTTCTGTAATTGTGTGAATATGTTTGGAACACCCATTCCAAACCACAGACTCATTAAGGACAGACTTCATGAACATATTACATTAAAGTTTCACCATCTACATACAAAATGTTATTATCTTTAAAAAAGGTACATCTAGAATTTGTTTGTTTGCTCTGCAAGAACAAGGACTCCCAAACAGCTAAAGGACATATTTGTTGTTCTTTACAAGCACATGCAACAAATCCCATAATCACATTTTATTACTTTGACATGAATGCTGCTGATTCACAAATCCAAAAGCTACTCGTGTCAAGTTCAAGTCTTGAAAAAGTAACAGTGGTGACACAACAGAGGTGTGAGCAACTTCACAAACTGCTCCGAAACAACCTAAACTCCAGCGCGTTTGAATGGTCTCCTGAAGGACGCTTTAACCACCGGCTCCTTGACAGGACTGTGGCAGCTCCTTTCTATTCCTGGAAAGAGGGCAATTACACTGATGGACGAATGAGGGAAAAATGGAAGGAAAGAAAGGACTGTTTGTTCTGCCTGGAAATGGAAGCAGGGGTGGAAAAAGAAACGGTTTGGGTGGTTGGTTGATGTAAAGTATTAGCACTGACAGACCAGAAATCACTTAATTGACCGTAGACGCTACAGAAATAGATCTACAGAAGTCTTCTGTGTGAAGGAAAAAATACCAAAATGGCAATCTCTTTGCAATTCTGTCCATTTCTTGATAAGTGGGATACTAACATTTGAAAAAGAATACCCGCACGTACAATTGTGCTCATTTAAAAACTGACCTTTTGTAAATGTGGAAAAAGAAGTTGTGGCATTCAATTAAACTCACGCCTCCACCTCCAACAGTAATCATAGCCACTTTAGATCAACAAACACAGGGATAGTTGAAGAGGTTGGTTGTTTATGATCATCTATTTAGCCCAGAGATCCATATCATTTGCATAATTATGAACAGTAGATCTGGTTGTCAAGGGAAACAGACTGGTGGAATGTGAGAGAGAAGATAGAGTGCTGCAGTGCTGAGCATTACCAGAAATGAACAATGTATTCTAGCAGAAACGGGGAAAAAACCCTTTAATCTTGGCTTAATGAGCCACATAAATTGTAAATTAAACCCAAACATCAAATTGTGGATCTGTTTACTGTCATCACGTTGATTAAAGCTTCACGGTGTTGAACGTGAGGGGTGTATAAGTTGAGTAAATCGGCAATCTGTCACTTACATGACATTCCAGTGCTCACAGTGTGGACTAAACAATGAACCTTATAAGATGTCTGATCCTAATCGGACCAAGTGGCTGAGGAAACACAAGATGTAAACAGCTGAAATCTACTCAACATAACTCAACCTGCCCTCAAGCCAAAAAACCTGCTCCTGATTACAACGGGCAGCACGCCAGGTCATAAAGTACAAAAGTAAGTACTGAAGCCAGCCACAAAATGTCATGACTTTATTGCACGAGCTGTGAATTTTCACCATTTAATGTGTTAAATCACCACAAATTACATGACACGCGGAAAATCTTAAACAATCATTACTTTACACCTTCATCTAATGGAAAGTGTAGGGAATCGTGATTTTAAACCAGTTGAAATGTTTCCAGGGTATTCTCTAGTGACTCCATACTTCAACAACTGGCTGTGAGAAAAGTAATTACTGGCCAAATCAAAGCAATCACACATGTGAACGAGAGGGCAGCACAGCACCAGACAGAGACATAAAAGGCTTCCTAGGTCCGTCGCTTTAAAAAAAACACAGTTGTGTCATTACCTGGAGGCAAGTTTAGTGTGACGGCCTGCACAGATAATGTGGTTCATGGGCCTCATTACACAATATCCGCTAAATTTGTTTGCGGTCCATTAAAGGTCAAACAAACAATGTATTAAATTATGAAAAACTAGCATTAAGTATACAAAATAACCTTGTTAAACCCTCCTGTCCTGTTTGTCTCAGCTTCCTTGACCCACCATCTCTTCCCTCTCTGACAACTACAGCCTCCCTTTCACCAGCCTTACACACCCATCCGTCCCCCAGTTCACTCACCTCCATTGCTCCTCCTGTGCGGTCCTTTTTATTTGAAACAATGTAAAACCAAAAAAAGGAATCAGAGTTTAGCCAACATGTTTGGTGTCATGACTTACAGTGTTCTGTGTATCTGCCTTTTGTTCTTTGTTTCAGGAAGCTGCCAATCAACCAACTCCTCGTGTCCAATCAGTGACACCTGATCTACCTACAAAAAGCCCTTCCTCCACCACTCCCTCTTAAAATACATTATGCTCTGTTATGCATTGGGCCACAGTTTTCTTCATCTATTTCTATGCTCTCTATATTCTATCTGTTTTCCTATAATTGTTTATCTGTTCTTCTGTGTTCTATCTTCCTGGATGGATGCATATGTTGGTGGAACTGCAAATGTTTCTAGTGTTGAAATGGTTTCCTTCTCTTTTTTTCTTCACATCCAGTCAGACACTGCCATGCTGCCTGAAGAAATATAGCGTGTACAGTACAATGTGTATGTTTTGTGTACTTTACTGTATTTCCTGTACTGTTGTCCCTGAGCTGTCTATCTGTGTGTTGTTCTTCAATATGATTGTTCTACCTGAGCAGACTGACAATTTGCATTTGCACTGTGTATCCAGACTGTGTGGAGGCATTTAAGACGTTGATTCACATCCAGAGCGACAAGTTGACATATTTCTTCTGGGAGAGCTAACAGACAGAACCGCATGGACTCAGGATAGAACGGAACAAATTTAGATCCAGCCATTGAGAGGGAATGTGGACAGTTTGTGACTGGAGCGGCACCAAGGGCGAGCATACCAGAGGGGGTAGGATGTGTGCTGTCTCATAAACAGCTGCAGGCCTGCTGTCTGATAGACAAAGCACGAATTAATTAACCTTTTCTCAGTTAATGGCTTCAAATCTGCAGTTAGGGCCCACAAAGGTCCGACTTTATCCACAATGGTGCAGGAGGATTGTTTGTCTGCTGCTGTTCGGTCACTTTTCCATTTTTTTCTCAGATATCATCCTACAATGTGAGTCATCCTTCAGAGAATTTAGCAAAAATCAATCTCTTCTTCTGTTATTCCTGGCACCCGACGAGGCAGAGTAAGCATGAGTGATTCCATGGCTTTTGTCCTCATCTTCTTCCACACGTGTGTGCTGTGTGATCTGTTTTGGATAATATGGACATTTATTGTTGCTCATGATCATATGACATGACTGTGAGTGGCTTTTACCATCCACATACATAAAGCATAATTTGATGTTTATGCAGGGACATTTCATGTACCCCATGCACGTGCTTTGAAACAAAAGTGAGCTCTGCAGACGTGTGTGTGTGTTTGTCTCTATAATCGCACCTCTCTGCTGTGTGCATTGGGTAACAAATAGCTGACAGGCAGCGTGTCCAGCAGCAGGCGATGGGGTGGGGGTGGGGGTGCGGGGCAGGCTCACATTGTCCTCGGCTCTGTCATCATATCGATCCCCCTCCATCTTATTTAGCTGCTGCCAAAACTCACAGCTCTGTATTGACTCCAGTTTATTACACCTCATTTTGATCAAGCCACACAGCAAAGTCAGAACAAAGTGGCCGCTGGCAGGTGGAATCTGCTCAAAGGCCTCCAAAAACAAGTGTTTTCATCAAACGCCAGTGATCTCTGGAAAATGCTAGTCTGTTTAGCTTTTAGGCCAAACCCCCAAGATAATTCATTCACTGGGAAAACACATTCATTTAAGTGACAGCTACTGAGGCTTTAATTAAGTTAGGATTAAACCGTGCAACATGTGTCAAAACATATAATCTTTTATTATGTATAGGCAGAAATCCCATAACTAATTGCTAATTGGAGAATTTGCAGTTGACCATTTGTACAATTCAATATTTACTTTTAGTGATGTGAACAAATTAATCTGTACCTGTGTGCCTTTGCCTTGCTCTCTGGGAGGAACAAATGTTAATGGGTGTAATTTTAATATATTGTGTTAAAATTAAAATGTTCAAATGTATATGAACTTTATCATCCGTATTATAAGTTTACAAATAGTCATCTTATGTCACATATGGACTATTAGGACCTTACAGCACAATGAGGGTGCCGTGTTCTGCAAGTAGGTGGGAATAAGATGTTTCTCTTGAAGGATTGTTACCAATCTGTAACTGCTGACCTCTATAGATGTGTAATTTGAAGCCCACTGGAAAATCTGTATAATTCTTCTATAAAGAATATTAGTGCCATAGAGACAGAGGTTGTCTTTATTGAACATGGTATTAGAAGGTATTTCTGACTTATTACATGTCATAGTGAAGGTTAAAAGAGCTCAGAGATCAAACACACCATAATCCATACATTAAACCATAAAATTGTAAGATGAAAAAACACCTGAGCCCACTGAGAAGCAGATGTTATTTCAGACACGGCTCCTCAGACAGAGACTGCTGAGCTGAACGTTGAATGGTTGGACTTGACATGCCGTTCAGGTACTAACTCAAACATCTGTTGTTTACACTCTGCTGCCCTCGACAATATCTGACAATGACACAGTTGTCCCTGTCTCTGCAGTGACAGGGACAAAGAGCGCTGTCACCGATCTCCTGTTCACTTTTTCCTCAAGCTGCACCGACCAAACCAACCCTGGTTAAAAAGGCACTGAGAAATATGACTGTCCCAATGCACAAAATGATCCTTGATTTTTTTCTTACAGACAAATAAGCTTAGCTGCAACACATTGTATTTTTATCAGTATCCTTAAATTAGTATTTTACATTGTAATATTAGCTCTACACTAGATTTTTATATTTTCTGTCTCTGCAAACTACTGTACTTTACTGTCTTTTTTATTTCAGTTACAGAGCACATAAGTCATGCCAGACACCTGTTGTGTTTGTTACATTTTATTGTGTGCCAACAAAGGTTAATGAAAGTCACAGTTAACCTATACTACATTCTTTTTTTATGTCAGAAATGGGAAGCCGAAAAAATTTACGAGACAGGGTTTTAAAAGGCTGTGTGGTTTGAAAACATTGTTGTTGTGCGTCTGACAATAACTAACTTAAACCTTGAGTTATGTGGCCACTCTTCCGACCTCACCTTCACCCCTTAATCAGCAGCCACGACCGACAGCCTGCACCTCTGACCCCCCGCTGACCTGTGTACGAATCGAGGTCTGACACAAGAATCCGGCACTCGGGCTACAATGCAGTCGTACTGTACAAGTATCGGGCAAGATTGACAGCCCAGTGTGTGCGTGTGTGTGGGTGTTAGAATGGATGAGTCACACTTGCCATTTGTGCTGTGCTCACAGATTAACACAGGATTGCTTGAATCTAGGAAATATGCTGCGTGTGTTTGTAAGTTGAACTGTCATGCAGTAGTTAAACATACATGGTTTAAATGTTAGAGCAGAGCAACAGCATGACTCCTGTCAGCACTTTTCTCCTGTTTAGTTATTCTAGCACTCAACTCCCTGTCTATAGAGCAACTTGATATTTACTAAAACACCCACAAAGAAGCACTGAAAAGGAGGCAAATTAAAAGAGCCTGCTTGTAATGTTTGCACACTCTGGAGTGTGTGTTGTATGACCAAATCAGGTCTTCTCTCTCACTTTGAATATACCAAGTGTTCATGTCCTTGACACAATAGCCTCAGAGGACTGTCACCACATGCTGCAAATTTCTCCCCTGGACACAGTGTCCAGTGTCTCACACACGCACACACACACACACACTTACCTGCCTATTTCCCTGTAACTGCTGGGTCAAAGGCCATTAATGTCCCCCCAGCTCTCTGCAAAGGAGTGAAGCAAAGTGGGGAGATGAGGACGTAAATAGATGTGGCACCAACATCCCTCAGTTCCTCGCCTTGGACTGTTTTGACTAATGAGCTGTATAGCAGAGGAGTTAATTCCCAAAGGGCAGCCAGGGTACCATCAATGCCCTCTTCTCCTTGCCCTATTTTTATTTATGTGCAAGTGTGTGCTTGTCTGAGCGTTGATGTGTGTGGTTGACATGAAACGCTCACCCTGGGCTGGGCACGGCTAGCTTTTTTCTATTTGGGTCACCATCCAAACCTCTAATGGATGGCTAAAGTGGTTATTGGAGCAGCACACTGTCTTACAGTGTATTAATAACCTTCATAAACAAATGAAGACGGAGGTAGGAAACTGGAAACATCAACATAATAAATTGGTGAATAAGTCACCAATTTATTGTGTTGCTTACAGCTTTGAGAAACATGCTTGTGACCCCAGGGGTTTGATCCCAAGACAAGAGCAACACTGTCCCCTTCTTCCATTCCACCACTGAGGTGCTTTTCAGCAAGACTTTTAACCCCCAACTGCTACGCTAGAGCAGCTCAGTGGCAAGCACCTAACACATAACCTTGACAAATAAAAGTAAAACAAAAACATACCTCCTGTTAGAAAGGATCCTGAAGCACATGCTACAGTATGCTAGGACTTTTAAACAGGAAGGACAACTGGAATGTATACAATCTAAACATGGCCACCTAATGTTGCTTATTTAAATTGGTTGCATCCTCCAACCCTAGACACAGTAGAGATGTAACAGTTGCATATCTTCTGCATTGTACAGCACAGCTCTACTCAACGTGACTCGCTCTTTTGGGGTTTTCCATTAGCAAAAGTTGTGGAACTGTTTTTTGGGACCACATTGGTCGAGGTTCCAGGCCAGCTGAGCCGATGGCAGACAGTGGAGTAAAAGCACTAAAGACCCCTGACTGGTCAGGGAGTTACTAGCGTGTCACTAGCGTGGCACGGGACATCCCACACAACCCCGCCATTTTTAAATAGCTGAGCTACAGTCAATGGCAAATGCAGTCCCTTTACAAGACAGGATGTCTAGAAATTCATCATCTATGTGCTAAATATTTTAAACAATTTGATGTGTGTTATCAACCAGAATCATGCTACATTTACAAAGTCAATAACTATCAAAATGTTTCTTTTATGTGGCAACAGGGCCTGACCTTTACCCTTGCGAAAAATATGTATTGATTTCCATTATTCTAGCATTTTTTGTTAGTGCAGTTAAATGAAATCTATCAGACTAAACTGTGTTAAAATGGTGGGAGGACCAGATGATGAGAAATCAACCAGAGATTCAGACACTCATCATTCAGATCTGTCTGTTGACCACAAGATGGCTGCTGTGATAATCTCTCTGCTGCCACCTACTGTACAGAAACATCTTCAAACAGTGGGAAATTTGATTTCCATTGGAGAAATCCTTTAAAGGGATTTCAGTTGTTAAACAACAGTTAAATCCATAGGTAGTCCTATTAGTCTTCAGATCACATTGAAGGCTTTTCCAAAGCCAAAGATATTTAAATCTATCAACGCCCATTTTCAGCATTTACATGACAAGGATATGCTCTTAATGCTAATCATTCAGCATACCAACTACTCACCTACATCACACCCCTTCTCCATTTCCCAGTTAGGAATCTCTTTGAGGTTCCAGCCATGAGTGGAAAAGTGCTACAGTATTTATACTTTAGCCACTTCTCTCAACAAAGGATCTCAAGCCAGAATTCCTTCTTGTGAGAGTTTAAACCGCTGCTGCTTCCTCTGTTGTGATTCATGTGAACTCTTGTAATCTGATTTCTCCAGGGTGCGTCCTGAAGTTCACACCAAAACACATGTCAGCACAGCACAGATAGTCATCGGTGGTTGCCAGCTCAGTATTTTTACCCTTCATGTGGGGTGTATAGAAGGACTCGAGGATGAAGATTACCCCTTAATTCCCTTCACACATACTGTAGCCTGACATTTATCCTTGATGTGTTTTCACACTCTAAGTAAGGGCTCAAACTCACACCAACACAAACACATTCACTCACACACCGGAGTCTTTTAACAGCTCCAATTAAAAGGAGCGGCTGTGTCCAAAAGTCCCATCAGAGCAAAATCCCAGCTCTTGGCTGGTCGCCCTCTCTCTTTGTGTGGAGCCAAGTTCCCAAACTTCCTCACAGGAGTGGGTATCTCTACTGAGGTGGGGACAGACAACTGCTGAAAGTGACTGTCTGGAAATAAAATAAAAATGGTTTCCTTTTAACTTGGCCCCTTGAGAGGGAGATCAGCGTGGGATGTAACTGGCAGGGATTCCCAAACAAAGTCTGCAACACAAAACGGCATTTACTTTTAAGGGATATCCTAAATATCATGTTATATTGTCATGCTGTCTGAATATATATACATATATATATATTCACACACACACACATTTTTTGTCAACCTAATGTAGAGACTCATGCTTTATCTTGCAGGCCAATCTTGCAAGGAAAAACGCACTTCAGTACAAAAACATAGCTGAAAATAGCTCTGAGGCAGTTATTTCAGATAACATTGTTATGCTGTTATGTTATGAAAAGTTATAGCTCCATTAAAACTCAAGAACATATATGTATGCTCGCTTTTTAATTTTGGATCTGCACTAAATACTCTCTGGGCTATACTAGATTAATTGGAGTCGTACCCATTAAACACTCAAATGTCCCTATACTAGTATGTCCTTCCAGGGACATTTACACAAAGGTACCTGTCAGTTCCTTTACAGGAATGTCTAGTTAACTGTAAAGAACAGTGTAACCCACATACAACAAAGACTGCAGAGAAGATTCAGAGAGAAGAAATGATTGTTTTAAATGACCTGATGGACACTAAAATGTCACTGTATACAGGAGTATCCATTAATCACAGCAGCAGCCCTGTCCAAGGCTATCCCCCCACCCACAGTGCACCTTCAGGTGTAATTGCTGACATCACACTTGGCAGTTGGACCACATGGTGAGCTTTTCAGATCTACCGATGCTGAATCCAGGGAGCAAACAGGACCTGAGCCCAGTAGCAATAAGAGAAGGTGACGCCAATGCTTCACTTCTCAGAGCTATCAGCCTCGGAATCAGACAGGCCGAGATTGAAAAAGACCTTATCTGCACTGCAAAGTTTTTCTCCCTTAAAAAGACATGGGACTTTCTGTGTGCAGTTTTCAGAGCTCCTCACAGACACCACTACAGTTTCTCCATTAAAACCCCTCATATCAGATACAAATTAGCCAAGTCCATAAAGTAAATCAAACAATGTAAACAACAATTGTCTTTAAACTATTAAAGGTTTATACTAGTAAAGTGTTGACACTGCCAGCATGCTGCCACAAGACTTCACCTGATAAGTTCATCCGTTTACCCCTTGAAAAAAACAAATGCAATGCAACATGACTCAAAAGAGGACAAGAAATAATCAACACTCCTCCCTCTGGCATCAGCTCTTCGTGAGCTATTCAATTTGTTGGACACTACTCCCACCATGTGGTGGGTTTAAATATGATTGCAGCACAGATCAACACCACCATAGGAGAGCTTCAGCTGATCTTTTTGAAGACCATTTTGTTTTAGGGGTTGCAGTGTCCTAGGGACTTGCAAGTCCATTTACATTTTGTCAGTAGTTGTCTGCTGTACTGCTACTGATGGTATCCATCTGGCAGATCTATTGACTAACTATAAATAAGGAATGCCCAGGGGCACACAGTAGGCCGCATAGCCCGTCTGTTATTCTGTAGGAAATTTAGAGCTGCATGTTGTTTTCTTTTAAGGCCCAGCCCATAGACTGCATATGCTGGAAGATTAAGATGTCCCTAAACTCCATGTAATAAATTGTAAATGCTTAAGAGGATAACTGCAAAATAATCAAGTATACCATGGTACGGTCCTTTATACAATTTGAGCAGTTTAAAGTGGTTTGATCACTGTAATAAAAACTGTATTTATAAGCTGATCATCCTTGCATGTTTCATTCTATTTGAAAATATGTTTTTACATGTTAAATAACTATTGGCTTAATCAAAACTGGCATGCCAACCCAAAGGCCAAGGTTTTTCCTCCAGATTTTTGTGGTGACACATTGGAGGTATGGGAGATCTTTCTTCCATTCTTTACTTAAATGTATTCAAATAAGGCTCTTAGGTTAGCTTTCAACTTTTCAAATTTCATCTAAATCAGCACACATGTGGCCTGGGCATTGTTTACTCTCCCTCTTCTGCAATTGTTGAAGTAACCTCTTAATTTAATTTTAATCTGTTTATTCCAATGGGGAAATACAATTTTCACTCGGTGTCCACATAATGTTAGTTATCACACATAGCCCTTAACTAGACACATACTAGAGATCTATACATGCATTAATGGAGAGATGTCAGAGTGAGTGGGCTGCAAGCTGAACCAGAGCCCTGAGCGGTGGGGGGGGGGGGGGGGGGGGGGGGGGGGGGGGGTCGGTGCATTGCTTAGAAGCACCTGGAAGTGCCCAGGAGGTGAAGTAGCATCTCTCCAGCCACACTCCGTACTTTTTGCTCCATACGCTCCGGTTAGCAACCCAACTCCCTACGGACTGAGCTATAGCCACCTTTAGTGCATGAGACAATTACACTCTATATAATTACTGAACCTAGTAAAATGTGTTATGTGTTTTAGCAACATTGCTAATGTTAAATACTTCGTATATATTCAAAATATAACTATCCCATCCATGTTCTTCAATTTGGAAGAGTCGTTACAATAGCATTGCATTACTGCTCTGCCAATATGATAGATCTTAATTTCTGGCGGACAGAGCCCCACGTTTAAAGGAAGCGGCTGTATGCTGCTACACATAGGAGGTGGAAAACCGAAAATATACGGAGCACGTACACTTTGTAATTTATGCACAATTTAATAAGGCGACTTATAAAGTCGGGGTTTACGTTAAGTCAACGGACTCTTGTTTAAGTTTATAGTTTTTTGAGGAAGCGCATTGTGAGCAGCGATGTTCCAAAGAAATTCCTTGTCTTTGTCATAACTGGCAAATAAAGCTGATTCCGACTTGTAATTGCCTTACAAACAAAGCGATGCAGCCATCCAACCCCCGTATTTTTACTCACCGGATGTGCGTTGATTCGAGATATGGCCTTTCTAAAAGCAAATTCACGAAAACCGTCGTAGCGACGGAGAACCTAATCCTGGTTGAAATACCAAATAAATGACCTTTGTTATTTATTCAATGAGGTTTAATATGTACCACTGTTTTTGTTGCTTAAAGACCTTCAATTCAGATACAGAAAAAAAAGAACAAGTAGTCAGTATTTTGTAATTGCAGATTTATTCAACAGTTTATCCTTTATAAAACACTAAATCACTTATAATTTGTTTATATACAATTACACACTAATTTTGTCTGGAACAAGTTTTCGTCAGAGTACCACACATGACATAAGTGGATTTCTTGCAGAAAGTCAGGGTTAACCAAAGGGCATTAAATGTCACCTTATGCCAGTCACGTGATGACTCCTTGGTCTCCTGCTCCTCTCACAGCAGAGCCATGTGTCCGGGCAGGGGCGACCTGGAAAACGCTCAGACAACAGTAACTGGAAAGCACTTTCGGCCCCCCAACATCGCATCACAATGTACTGTCGCCATCAATGACAATGCAGTGCAACACAATACCTGCCCGGGTTTACCTGGATTTCACAAACCGTGGCCAGGCGAGAGCGGAGGTGCGTTCGATTCGTTCCTCTGGACGGCGCCACGCAGGGCTCAGGAGCGCTCCCTACTGGGCGGGCACCGTCTAGTGCGCCGCTGTGAGACAAATAAAGCCCAACCATGAATCATGCGACAAAGCAATCATACAACATGTGCTTATAAAAAGGAGCAAAGTCACAAGATGCATAGATCACATTCTTATAGAAAGAATTTACAAAGTCATTGCACACCTTTCATTTGTCTTTTTCGAAAAGTCGCTGGAGGGAAACGACCAATCGCATAATGTCACGTAACCTTAGACCAGTTCAATCCGGTTACCAAAACAGGTCAAACGCTTCCTCAAAGTCCCTCTGTTGAAAGGCAAGGCAGCTGTCATAGTCAGACTCCACTGCTGCATGCACACTAGGTAGAAGAGATTCATTATACAGATGTGCAACGTTAGAAGTTTCATGTGACACGGGAGCTCTCTGGATGTTGGCCTTCATGTCTTCGTACACATTACCCATAAGGTACTGCGTGGTGTTTTCCGGCGCCATTGCTCCCGATGGTTGACGGTGCATACAGGCCGCAGCGGGACTCTTCTCATACAAGGCCTGTTTTTTCTCTTTCGCCTTGAGCGCCAACTGTCTTTTCTCCCTCTTTCCGATGTCTCCCAGGACTTTGTGCAGTCTAGCCAGCTGTGTCCGCCTCTGTTCCCGATGGAGGTATTTCCGGATGGTCGCCCTCACCGCGCTGGCTCGACAATGCTTAAGGGCCTCGTCCCCCTCTGTGTAGACACGGAATAGTTTCAACCTCAACCTCGACCCGGGCTTCATGGCTTTGGGCAGGCAGTCGGTTTTACTGTGTTTCGACCTGGTCTTCATGGCTTCCAGACACATCACCGACCCAAAAATAACCGTTGAGAAAAACTATCGAGTTCGGCTGAGTGACTTGGCGGTTTCTTCTCTCGGAGATGAAGTTAACTGTCTTCCCGGAGTTTCAACAAAGTAAAAACTGGCAGGGATAGCCTTCCGTAATAAATTATCCTCTTTAAATATCAAAAAGCTGCAAACTACAATACTGATTTTCTAAACAATGGGAGCTCAAACTACACGTCTACCTCTTAGGTCCTTTTAGTCAAGATTACGCTACAACGAAGGGCCCACGTTGCCTTTTATTGAGGAAAAAAACACCCACAATCCTTTACGTTCGGAAACTAACAGTAGGGCTGCAAGGCAGTGCTTCCACCTACTGGTGTGGAATGAGACATGCGACACCCGTACTGATACTCAAAACTCACGTGAATAAAAAGCAGACACAATACACAATATAATCATGAAATTGTATATCCGAAAATGTAACTCTAAATGTCTTATTTTTAAAGCCAATTTTTATTGCACAACCGTTAGCTTTAAACAAAAGCTAGTCACATAACTGGGCCCTGTTTGTCTGTGACAACCTTGTGGAAAAATAGTGATTTGGAAAAATTCAGTTGTGAAAAAAATAGAAGGCCTGTATAAAAAGAACATTTCGAAATAAAAACTAAGCAAAATAAACGTTTGTATGCATTTTATTTCATTTCTTAGAAACTTATTTTGAACACTTTGCGTCTCATCTCCATACTTCTACAGCATGTTGCCGTTTATACCCAACATGGTCAATATCAAATAAGTAAGTCAATATAAAATAAGAAATGACATGAATAAATACAAAAAAATATAGAAACAAGCCAACAAACTCAAGTAATCAATACAATACAACATACAATTACTGTAAACATTTATTTTGACATGTTCACTGGATCAGGGTTTATTTGTGTTCCTTTTGTTTATATAGGTATTTGTTTTATATTTGACACATTTAGTGCATACATTTTCCATTTTCTCTTCACCAGTGCCTAAATCAGATATCCAAACTCGGTTGCATAATCATACAGTATAAACAGAAATCATTGTTATTTTATTTTCAGATTGTCTTTTTTTGCTTTTTCCTCCCCCTTAATTCTGCAACTTTATCATCAAATGCTCTACCCCACAGTCCTCTAACTAAACAGTCAGAAGAGACATGTCACTGTTTAACACTTCAGTCCCCTTCTGTGCAAATGGAGTGAATAGCTTTTCATCCTCTAATGGCCAGTACATTGATAAGTGGTTTGATAAGTGCACTGGTCAATTCAAATGATTCGCACAGTCATCTTGCACTCCTGCTAGAGAGAAGCTATTTATTCACTAAAAGGATGGTTTCTTTATTTATTTATTTTTACTAATCAGTAACACTTTACTGTGTAACAAACCAAGTATGTCTATGCCAACAAGTATATTTGTGTAGCAGTACCAAGTCAGCCATTTCATATTATACAGAAAAAAAACTCAAAAATGTAATACCCACAATCCCTCCACACCAGTCATATTGTGGAAATACAATACACTAAAATATTGCAATGAAATTTAAAATAATGCCATTAGGATACAAAATAACACATTATCTACATCTCACACGAATATTACAGTGATGTGATTGAGGATGCATCCCAAAACACTGTAAGTGTAGGCCATAAAAGGAATATTAAGATTTGTCAATACTTGACTTGAGTCTTCAAAGAAATGCGTTTTCCACTAGATGGCAGACTCCAACATGAACTGCATTTAGCATACACTGAGCAGACATTTGTATGCACCACCAGAGAGCAGCATGTAGATGACAGTGTGATCATTGTGTACATATCAAATACTCTTGTGGACATCTGTTTCAATCAATGGTCTCTTAAAGGCTCTGAGTGTCTTTGAAAAAATATCCTTAGTCATATCTGTGTGTGTGTGTGTGTGTGGTTGTGTGTGTGTTACATGGATGATTGTAATGGGATGCTTGCATTGATTTTAGTGTTATTTTACACCCTCTAAACTGTTTTGATTGAATACTATTTAGAATAGCAGAACGATTTTATCAGCTGTAGCAAGCTAGTGGAAGCTATTTCCAATGCTAAAGCTCTTTTTATCTGAAAAATGTGATAAAAAAACATTCAGCCTTTGAAGAAAAGCACCTGCCGTGCCTTGTTATGGTTGTTAAGGCTGTGATTCGACCATATCTCATCGGGGACGCGGTTTAGAGAATAATAGTCTTGCATTGCCCTGACCTATCTCCACAGCTAAGTGGAGTAAGGTCTGGCTACACCACACATACATTCCAAAACACTTTGGGTTGTTTGCATTTTCTTTTACACCGATCCATATTTTCTTGAGCTGCGCTATGCTCAGTGACACAGTGGAGGTGGCTCTGCAAAATTAGTCTTGTGAAGGAATTGGTGTTGGTGGAACATTTGCACCCCTCCAAAAGAAATGTCACATGAAACATTAAATTAACTGTTCCTACAATACAGTAATGTATACATTAGCTGGATACATGGTTAAATGTAATTTGCTTTTGCCAGCGTATTTCGTCCACAGCAATCACCACTAATCAGTTCCGTAAACATTCCACTTAGACTGAAAATGCTGTAAAAATACACTTTGTGAATCTTTTCAACACTTGCCAGTGAGAACCAAGCCTAGCTTGCCTTATTGCACAATCCAAATTCTCTTAAAAGCTTGCCATTTCTACCGTGTAGCTTGCTAGCTTGAAGTTTGTTTTTGTTTCCTGAATGAATGTTTGACTGCTGATGTCTTGAGCAGGATGCTAAACATTGTTGTTCTAAAGCCGCCCATGTGCTTATTGGAAGGGAAACGGCCAAAAGATAAATTTCTCCCACAGGAATTTACAAAGGATCAGTGAGCCGGCAAAGGAATTGCCTTTCTTCCTAAGTGTCACACCCTCTGACCTCAAACTGCAATGTGTAGTTCAGCTACTTTGTCGTGTTGTGAATCAAAATAAAATAAAAACATACTTAAATATTTCTTCTTTGAGTAAAAAACATCTTTCTGGTAAAAAGAAAAAAAAGTTCTACTTTTTGCCCTACTTCCACTTCACCTGCTTTTGGGTTCTTCTCTGCTCCTGATCTCGTCTTTTAAGATTCTTTGCTGCAGATTTCACAGCAATCCAAACAGTGTTGCATAAGAATTTCAAAACATGCTGAAGGATACATCCAGCTCTTTAATGGAAATTTTGGGTGTCACATAATATTGAGCCAGCAGCTAGGAATAGGGGTAGAATTTGATGTAAAGCCCTGTTTTGATGATTGAGTTTTCTTCTATAAAGCAGTTTGTAACATTGTTAAGAAAGTTGCTATATAAATAAATAAAACGAAATGTATTATCCAAGGAAACTTGCTCTTCATAAACATCTTCAATTTCACAGAGACTTACTGTATGGTAATGACCGCTGCAATTTCTCTGGATCTTGTGTTAAACATTCATACCAGAGAGATTAGTGCTGATGTTGTCGGTGTGGTCTGTTGCGTGGATCAGCAGTGCTGTACTGAGAGATGGAGTTGTGATGAGATTTTAATCTGCCTTCATAAAGTGGTTTAGCCGTTCATGAAATGAATTACAAAGCTTGAGGTTGAAGCAGTGGCTTTCAAAACGCCTTTCATGACAACTATATTTTAAATCATACCTAATACAATGACTCTTGACAAGATGATTGTGATAAAGTTTTACTTCAAGATGCATTTTTTACCACGTGGGAAAGAAAATCACTTCATTTAGCAATAATCTCACAAAGTACTTTATCCTGTCTGCATATCAAGTTGTTATGGTGAATGGTCGGATTGTGACTTAACTTGCAGACTTACTGATCTTATAGCTTTGGCTTGGTCCACAAAACTCCCACAATGCATCTTCACTGGCCACTGGTTTACTTTGTTACGTTACCATTTTGTTGTGGACAGTTAGTTTACACTTGGCATCTCTAAGCCTGTTTGCTGAAATTAGTTTTATATGGGATGGGTGGGGCAGAAAGCTGTGACACTCAGCCGTAAAGTCGTGACAGAAACCAGCTAGAATCTGCATGTGTTAGGTGTTACTTGTCAGTGGGGTTGAGTAATTTGATCATTGTTAACACAAATATCCGTCAGTGCCAGTTTAAGAGTTCTACTCTTATTCCAGCAGGTGCTGTCTATCTGCTGAACATAACAATGGGTTTATTGCCCCGGTGGGATTCATTAATCAGAGAGCACATCGGACAAAGATTTGTGACCTACTGTCCTCTGTGCAATGTATCCTGTTGTCAGTATTTTCAGCCAGTAAGATGTTCAGTTAAATACTTGATTAGGGTTCACTTTATTAAATACGTTACGTTGGAATATGCATCATGTCAAGAAATATACATTTAAACCTGCACAACTGATTTTTGGCCTGAGCAGAATAAATAAGCTGTGAACACAACACAGACATATTCAAGTTGACATGGCTAGGTTTACTTTGAATGGACCTTTTGAAATCAATTTCAATTTCTTAATCTGCAGGAAAATAAATGAGCAGATGAGCATATGCCACAGCAACCTGTCTTAAAGTATATACATTGGACAAAGCAAACCAGTTTGCTTTTATCCATTTGGAAATAAGCCAGGTGATGTAAGAACACGACATTAATATTGTCTATAGATCTGTTTTTTAAAGAAGCAATTTCGAAGACACCTATAACAAATCTTCCTCTTTCTGGTGTGCATCGTTAAGGGGAAGTTAGATAGGGTGCTGTGTTTGCTGTGTTTGTAGGATGCATGTAGATCTCTTGGTGTGTGTGAGTTTGCATGGGCTGATTTCTGTGCAGGGCTAGGACAGAGCTGTGTGTGAGTGATATTCACGGGCGCTGGGCACAGTTCAAGTTTCCTCCGCAGTGCAGTGGCTCTGTGGAGATGGAGAAAGAGAGAGGAAAGGACAGACAAGCTGGAAGAGAGGGAGAAAACGCTCGGCTGCGCACCCTAAAAGCACATCATGCACACACACACACACACACACACACACACACACACACACACACACCACCGCCAGCTTTTTCAATCACCCAATTCAATCATTTGTTGTGATGTGTGTGCATCTGTGTGTCTAAGGTATGCCGCTGTTCACGCCCTAAATTCAACTAAACATTGTACAACTTACTTGATGCAAAGTCCCACACACTAAAATGCAATTCCTATACGATATATACAGTATAAATACATATACAGTTTCTCATTTACTAACAGATTTATTTTGTGAATTTGGTTTCTTTCTATCGGTTCGAAAGCCTCCATTGTGCCTATTCAAATCTCCCTTTGTTTTTCGTCTCAGGTACAGCTGTCCTGTTTATCTACTGATTAGGCAGGTCATCTGAATATCAAAGTTAATGATTTATAGGATATGCTAGCCTATTAAAAGGTTGAGAGCAGCATTTTTCATCACTGGTAATGGCAACTGACTGAATGATTTGTGGTGAGTTTTCCTTTCCAGCTTTCTAATGGAATTAAACAGTGACAGAGAGAGATAGATGGCTTGTCTTTATCTGTGTGTTTGTGCATTAGGCAATAGAATAATTTAAACAAGCTTTACTGCCACAGCTTATAAATAGACAAATCATAAAGGGCATTGCAGATGAAGGTCAGATGGACAATAATAACAACAAGTTCAATTCCAGGGCAGTATCTGGTTGGAATCAACCCCAACATTTAGTTATTAACCAGGAGACCAGTTTGAACAGGCCACAGAGACGACTGGAACATTTGGACGGCCTACGATGGTGGTGACATAACACAGAGTCACCTGAAACAGAGCAGCAATGTGTCATTCAGTGTTACTTGTCTTACTTGGAAATCCCCTAACATTTCTACACATTTTTGGATTATTTGTAATAACTTAAGTGATCCCATTTAGCATCATCATCAGATCAAAATTAAAATCTGTCTGAGACTTCGGTTTGGGACCAAACACCCATGATCAGCCTCAGCTGTACTTTGGGTTGGGCGCGTAAAAGCAAATATTAGCGTGCTATCATGTTTTACTAAAATCCTGCAAATATGAAAAGTGCTAAATGCATCTAAGCATCAGCATATTCAATCACTATCACTGTGAATATATTAGCATGCTAATGTTATAGCATTTACCTCAAAGCACCATTAAGCCTTACTGTACATTATATCCTCAAAGCAATGGCTTGTTTTTGATGAGAATAAATCTTTTTTACAAATCATGGATTTATCATTTTATATAAATTTGTAATCGATTAAATCCACTGTGTAATATTTGCAACTATTTTGGTAATGTTCCAACTGTTTGTCATTTTATCAGCAAAACATTACATTGTTTCAGCTTCACAATTGTGAGCTTTTGCTCCTTTCATTTGTTTTATGAAATGGTAAATCAAATATTGTAAATGTTTGGATTGTTTATTGGAGAAAAAACAGCAATATGAGGACATCATCTTGGGTTTTAGGAACTTTGATGGGCATTTTAAAGACTTTTAAAGAAGGAGAAAAAGTAGTTGTCACATTAATCTTGTCTTCTCTGATTTATTAATTTTCTATGTGTTTATTTTACATTTGTGCCAGAACCAACATGTATCCAATGACAAATGGCTGTACCTGTTGCCAACTAAATAGTAAGTACATGCAAATATCTTCATCCTTGCATCCTTCAGTGTAGAAACAGAGGGACATCATCAGCAGCATTTGTGTGTGATTTACATTACCACCTCACACATTGTTGTGTGCATGTGTGTGTGTTTGTGTGTGTGTGTGTGTGTGTGTGTGTGTGTGTGTGTGTGTGTGTGTGTGTGTGAGTGTACAACGCAGTTTTGTTCCATTCACTCCACCATGTTTCTTTGTGCCCCTGGCATGCTCCCCCACAACCGACGCCCACTGGCCACCTGCTGCACCAAATGCAATTTGGATCTGTATTAACAAGTGAGATTGAAGAGATGATCAGTGCGTTTGTGTTTGCATCTGCTAACATGCCAACATTATCCTAAAATATGGGGTTTGAGGGATCTTCTGATTTTGCTAGAATGAATTCTGGGTAAAAGTGTCCTATTGTACATTATTTTCTGTATAATACTCAATCAGGAGCCTCCCTGTGTGTATGTGTGTGGGTGTGTGGGTGTGTGTGTGTATGAGGGTGTTTTGCTGGTGTAAGACAAATGCAGTCTCTCTGCAGTGTTCACCTCACTCTGCTGTGACCCTGGCTCTAGCAGGATGTGTCTAATGAGAGCTATAAATATCCTGGAACAGACCTGGCTCGCGTTCACAAGACCACAAACCTCCGCACATGCACACACAAATGCATACACATGAACACATGCCCTTATTTCCATCGCTCCTCCCACAGAGGATGACAAGAAATGAGAAGGGGGCAGGGAGAAAGAGAGAGAGAGAGAGAGAGAGAAAAACAAATAAATTATGAACAAAGCTCTTCAGCACAGTCAGACACAGCTCTCCCATCTACTCGTCTTTCCACCCACTTTTCAATATTCTCCAAACTGCACACATGCCTTCTAGCTTCAACATTATGAGTCACAGCTGCAGGTGTGGGTGTCAAAATATCCCTGTCAATACGCGTGATAGCATCAACACCATTAAATTAAAGAAGGGGAGGAAAAAGGCTCGGTGTTCAAATAGGAGTGATAAAAGATGGCGCTAGTAGATCAATCAACCAAAAGCTGTTTATGTATAGTATGTGCACCCAGGTCTATAAACACATACACACTTCCAAAGAGGGTCATTCATGGTTATATTATGGGGCTTCGGTCTCTGCAGGGTAGCAAGGTAGTCGGTTGTGATGTTTAAGAAGCTCAAAACTTACTTAGCCTGTTACCTTTACCAGATTAAAGCACTAGTGTCCCTCTCCAAAGAAAACTGAAGGTTTAAGTCTTCCTCAATAGTTTGAGAGAATATTAAGGATTGTCAGGGTGCTAAGAAGATGCTCCTTCTTTATCTTTATCTTATCTTATTCCATTACAAAATTTGTTGTCACATACAGCAAACATCTCCTCACTATTCGCTAGCTGCTTGTCCACTGAACGCACTGTAAAAAAAAAAACGCGACGTCTGTAGACAGCCCAGGCTCCACAAACCGCAGAAAACATTTCCAGCCTATGGCCGACAAAATAAAGTTGGTTGAGTCATGAACGTGCACTGTGGAAGTAGCCTATGTGCGAATGCTGATGCGGTGATGGCTCAACCAACTCCTTGTTGTTGGTTTTGGCTGAAACACTGTTTGTCATGGTTTGTGCTGCAGGTTGGTTTTTGATGGCATTTGTGGAGATTGGGCTGTCCACAGAGATCGCGTTTTTTTACAGTTTGTTCAGTGGACAGGCAGCCAGCGGACAGTGAAGAGATATTTGTAAAAAAAAAATGTTGTAGCCTAAAAAACAACCACAATACATTCAATGTAGTTTTTGTTTCACTGCAAGTACTGGTCATTAACTGGGTTAAAGGTCCCATGACATGGTGCTTTTTGGATGCTTTTATATAGACCTTGGTGGTACCCTAATACTGTACTGAAGTCTCTTTTCCTGACATGCGTGACATCGCTTACAGTTTACATTTTAAAACCCTTGGGGCAGCTTAGCTTCTACACCTGAATGAAAGCTAACCTGCCTGTGTGAATGATAGACAGCATGTAGCCAATTCTCAAGGCCTTTCAGACCAAACACTGCTTAAACTGCACATGCCGCACTCTGCAGCCACGCCTTGCTCGATGCAGCTTGATACCGTCCTGGCGCAAGCCGTTGGAAACAATGGGTTCCAGAGTGCAGCCATGCTGTTACCGCCTTTAGTCTGAAAAGCCCTTTGGAGTGCTTCTCATTGATTTGCCAGTAAAGATCTCAGACGGTTGGCTGGATTTGTATGTCAGCAGCTGCATTTTGTCATCTTCTTTCCAATTACCAATGCTTTTAACCATATTGATTTTTTTTCCTGTTGGCCCTAAGGAGGGTCATGCAGTACCTCATATGAATAAGTAATTCTCATTCCCCATGTCCAGGCTCTGCCCACAGCTGGCGCAGAGCCAGGAAGTTTACTCAGATACAGTAAGCCCTGGTATAGCCGGATGGGGGTTTCATTGGTCCAGATAAAGCAGGCCACTTGATTGGGCCAGAGACAATCTCAAAGATGCCACTTTCTTCTCCAACTCCTCACTCTGCTTCTGACCTTGTTTGAATATGTCCCTCTTTTGCCTGCTGTCTCTACGCTGGATTGAGACGGAAACAATATATCAACAAGGAATAGAAAGAAATAGCTATAGAAAGTGTTGGTTGACTTTTTTAGGAAACTTTGACGCATGCTGTTAACATTGTCATGAATGAACATGTTAAACCACGGAGCAGTTGTGAAGTTAACTTGCGCCAGATGTGATTATGATTATATCCTTCAGTGACTATTAAAGATCACACCAATAGAGGAGGTGTGGATTTCACAATGACAGCTTGCTGATCAATAGGCTAACATTGATATCACTTTTTAAGTTGCTATGAAAAGTTTAGAAACAGTTGCTCATTTACTGTACATATTTAGCAGATATGGAGCAACATTAGCATTCATTTGGAGTTGTGTATCTGTCTACATGATGACTAGGCTTCGTATAGGCCCTAGATGCTAAAATGCTTCGTAAAGCTGAGATTCTAGTAATGTTGATTTGTGGGTTTGTCACTGTGAGCAATCATTTTCCCATTACACACAGACATGTGATACATTGGTAACATTAAAAATATTGATAATATCAGCTTTAACTGGTTCAATCGTGTGTTTGCTGCATGCACAGGTTCCCTTATTAGCCCCCTCTTGGTTTGAATTATTATCCCAGAATCACAATCTGCTAAATCAGCTCCTTTTTCCAAGTGGCCAAAATTGTACTGCAGCCACTAAATTTCCTCGCCTAGCAGTCAATTCAAATGCACCACTCAAGCCTTCTTCAAATTACCCTCCATTCTTTGGAAATCATCCCAGAGGATGTTTGCGCTCCTCCCTGTTGGCTATGTGATACATTATGGATTGGATCGAGTGAAAAATGGCATGCCTAGACGGGGCAGAGCTAGACGGCCGAGAACGACAGATGATAGCTTCTTTCTCTCTATTCACATTTTTGGAGCAGAATCGACATTTTGTTTTACCAAAAAAGCTCTCATTTGTCATGTGAAGACACAAAAGACATTAGCCTGTGACCTCTAGTGATAAATACAAGACACCAAAGCTAGTCTCCCATGGTTTGTCTATCTCAACTTTGTGATGAACCCATATATACATATGTATATGTTTGTCAGTATTTGTCAAACATTTCATATTACATTTTCTTTCCACACTCTCATTTTTACAGTACACATCCCTTTGAATAGGATTTGGTTAAAAACAGAGAGCTCTTTAAAAAGCCTTTCATCCTCCCTCTTCTGGAACAAGGCTAGCCTGCTTCTCCTCCCAGTCCACTTCATGCCTGCATGAAGGTAAACATTCACAATATGAGCATAGTAGAGAGTGGATGAACCTAACACGAGTAGCTCTAAAAACACGTTTCAGTGCCTTTAACTCCCTTCACTCACTAATTGAAACATTCCTGAACTCCCCAAGTCCCCCTTATTATTTCCTCCATATTGCCAACACTAGGGAGGGGTTTGCTATTGACGGGCCAATCCCACAGCTTTTAGGAGAGCAGCCCTGCACCCTAATTGGCCCAGTGGGCCGGCTGCTGGATGTAATGAGAGCTGACACTGGGAACCAGTGGGGAAACATGTGTGCGTTTGCATGTCCCAATGGCCTCTCCTTGGGTTCTTGTCTCCAACTCTGCCTCCCCTGTGCATTCACAGGATGCCAGAGAGCTCAAGCATGTCCACTGTGCATGTGTGTGACAGTACATGTGCTTGCATGTGAAGGGGGCGAGAGTACTGCTGCTTATCAACAGAGAAAATTAAATATAGAAGATAGAGCATGAAATATGGATTGACAGAAAACCCATTAAAAAGGAACCATTTATTTGATTCCTTCCATTACTCCTCATGCTACTGACTGTACAACAGACAATGGAGCAAAATAAGGCAAGTGCATTTGTGTCAGTTGTGTTGAGCAATCAGCCATCAGCTTTGTTGCTATGCTACTGTTAAATGTATCTTAGACACACACCCTTCAGTAGGAACCTAATGAAACATGTTGTGTAGATGCTTGTTTGCTGGAAGCCTCAAGGCAGACCTTACCCAATTTTACACTGGGTGCTTTGCTGGTTTTGTTCCGTCCTCCACAACGCGCTCTACCACACCGGGTATGGGGATGAATTTACATAAATTGAGGTGGCACATTAGAAGCACTGCTTTCATTTATTTTCCCTTTGCCAACCATCTCATCTTTTGTAAATATCGCTTTAAGAGACGGGAAGGACGATGGGGGAGGAAACCTTTGTCAGCATGCCCACGTGTTTACATGAATACAGTAAAATATATACAATGGATGTATACAGTAGTGCATCTATGTGTATGAACTTGGATGACTACTTGTTTGATTAATATAGCCTATAGACAGTAACAAAAATGTATTTTCCCTACTTGTTGGGTTCAAATGAGTGTGAGACTAACTAGCCTGGGCAAATCCAACACTTTTCCTACTTCTGGAGGGGTTTGGGTGGTGTTACTGACTCACCTCAGACTCTGATAGTTTGCGTTCAGAAGACGACAACTGCCTTGGGAGCCCCTCGGGTGCTTGATTGGCTCATTTCCGTCCGTGTCCTTGCCAGCCCCACTCTTCCTTTGTTGTTGCAGTTCAGATTTTAAAAGGTGTATGTACAAATGTTTGTAGTGGGGGGAAATAGAAAATCTTTCGGTCTTTGTCTTCCATGTAGTGTTTTCGTTTCGCAACGTTTGCTCTACAGCCGTTCACTTGAGGCCAGACCTTTGTGACTGACCTTCAGCTGGAAGCAACTTTATCCAAGACCGCATTCATCTCACAAACTTGTGAATCAACTATTATCAGACCACAACCACTCCCCCATCATGTCACATCAGTCCGACCCTAAGCTAAGATATTGCTCAATGGCATAAATACTATGAATGTTATGCATACACACCTTTTCCTGGTCATGCATCTGCTAATCATGTCACCGAATGTGTCACATGTACCACATTCACATACTGATAACCTTGGTTAGTTAAAGTAACACATGTTAGAGACACACCACTTGTACCAGTACAGTAGGGGAGAGAGGTGAACTGCTGGATGGTGGGATTTTGTCTGGCTGTTTGGAGATTGGAGTGGATTAGAAGGAAGTGGAGAAGGGGAATTTAGGGGAAATCCATGGGCTGACTTCCAAACCTCATTGTTTTAATGGTCAAATGGGCACTTGGATTTAGAAATGGAGGATGTGTGTCTATGTGTGCCTGAAACACAAGATCATCCAGCACCAAATGAGTGGCAACCATAAAGTGGAATTACGCTATTGATCAATTCCAGAGACGTCCTTCAACCTGTGCTGAGCTGCTGATACTTGATAGCACCGCTGCACATTTGATCGTGGCACTAAAAACCCAAGTTCATAATAGGCAACATAATGTACTGATTTGGTGATGGTGCAAAGTATCAAATAACATTTACTTTATTAGTGCACTTTTGAGCATGCATCTTTATTTCTTCTATCTTTTAATGAACTAATATGATTCTTGGTCCTTTCAGTGACGAGACTCTAGAGATGGCACTGCCAAAACTCTTACCAACCACTTGATGGATTGCCGGGAAATTTATTTCCCAGACATTCATGGCCCCCACTTTTCCTTAAGCACCATGATCAGATAAACTCTTTACAGTAGTTTAGTACTAAATACCTGCAAAACTAATGTCATTTAAGCTCAGCATGTACTTTGTGTTTATTGACAATAAGCAAATCTTTGTATGCTAACAATAATAAACATGATGAACATTATCCAAACAGCTAGACATCATGTTATCATTGTCACTGTCAGCCTGTTGGCACTGAGCACAGAGTACAGCCTTACAGAGTCACCAGCGTGTCTGTAGAAAACTTGCACATTTACTCTAATATATATATATATATATATATATATATATATATATATATATATATATATATATATATATATATATATATATATATATATATATATATAAATATTTTCAAAGACAAATCAAAACATTAATTAGAATTAAGTTGTGACATTGGTGCTAAAATACAAAAATCCATTAGTACAAAGGTAACAAGATACCTTATATTCACTACATAATGTAAAGCTTGAATTCTATTACGCGTTGAGTGCATGCATCATTGTACTTGCTCATGAAAGCCTTAATGAATCCTGCATGCTAGACGGATCTCAAGACAAGCAGAATCACCAACTGAGAGTACCAGTGATGACACGATAAGTAAATAAACACATAGCCAGACACTCTTTCATTATGGATGTAAAAGAGGTGATCTGGCCATTCAAAATAGTATTTACAGTTGATTCACTGCCCAGTCGCCACTCACAGCAAATCATGAGTCTTCTCTAGACTGGAGTTATATTTTCTATACCACATCTGAGATAAGAATGAACCAAGAGATTCACAATGTTGAAACAGAAATGGCGATTTTTCCATTTTAGTGTAATTGAACCTAAGCACCATGTCCTTCAAGCTTATTAAGTAAGCATCACAGTACACACACAACCTTATGTTCAGCTTCATGGGATGTGCATTGGTAGATTGCTGGGCTGAACTGTTTACTGTGAAAAGGCAAAAACACTCATCCGTGTTCAGAGTTGGTATTATAAGCTTTAATAGTGCAGAGACAACCTTCATGTGAGGGAGGCAGAGAGTTTCTTAATCCCACTCAAGTTTTAACATTTGCTACTTTCTATGGGTAGGCTGCTGTAGTGCCAGAAATAGACATAGGACATAGACTTGGCAAGTGGAGAAAAAATGAGGCACGTCTGCCCTCAGACCGCCACGCTTCTTGCCGAGCATATAAAAATAAGCGAGAAATAACCATACAGAAAATTACACATAGCTATTGTTGGAAAAAATCCATAAAGCTCCCATGTTGTCAGTTCTAAAGATTTTGTTTAAAGTTTAAAAAGTATGTGTAAATCCATGTGTCTTTTTGCTACAGGTCTACAGGTATTATACCTTTCGGCCATACACACAATGTCCCATGTCAGAAATGCTAACACACCAGTATATATATGATATTAAAGAGGTAACAATTACCATGTCAATCCTCTCAGTGTAGTGTGTTAGAATGCTAGCACAGGAACATGAATGTCTGTATGAAATGTCATTAAATAGTTTTGTAAAAACCTAACTAAAAAGCAAAATGGTCAGCCTGCTGGTTGTCATTAATCAACATTAATGTCTATACAAAGTTTTGTGCAATCCATCCAATATTCACTGATTTCTTTGAGTCTATATTTCAATCTGGATTTATGGCATGCCTACACACAAGTTCTCACTCAATCTGACCTTTCACCACACTGTCAAACTGCATACAGTCTGTTCAAGACTTGCACTTGTCTAATCAAAGAAAATAAATGACCATTCCCTAAAGGTTGAACTGTCCCTTTTTAATACAGGACTTATTGCATGCAGCAGCCCACCCCACACACACACACACACAAACAATTAAATTACACACACATAATTAAATCTCTATCATCCTTAACATGCTCCATCCTCTTAGCTATCTCATTACACCAATGGACAAACCTTGATAATAAAAAACAGCTGCATGTAGCTGAACGGTACCGCGGGGAACAGGCGCCTGGGAGACAGCTGTGTAGCTTCTGCTGACACATCTTTAAAAATGAATGACCCCAAAAAAACAGGCCATGCAGACAGGGTTGTGGCAAGCAGAGGGTTTCACTGATTTCATTCCCTGGGAGCAAAAATATTCATAACCACTAAACAAACTATGTGGACAGCATGATTCCAGTATTCCCACACAAAGGGAAGGGCCCACATGAAAAGGCCAAAAAAAACAACCTAGAAGTGTTTTTCTTTTTATTCCCCATAAACATTTACTCATGACAAAAAAGGTCTTTCTCAATTTTCAGCACAACTGTCTCACTTCAGTCTTCTTTTTCACATTGATAGTTGGCTGTTAAAAAAGACTTATCACCTAAAGATAAGCGCAACGATAAGTACGTGAAACATCTAACATTCCAACTCCATGTGATAGGAAACCACGGAGCTGAAAGCAGTTTTTCTTTCCATTCTTTTATTGGGTTCCGGTGTTCCCCTCACCCATGGATATCATCCTTCACAGTTACTGTAAATCCATGTTGCACATACAATTGGCTGAATCCATTTTACACGGCCGTTCGGATTTATTTTTATCCATGCTCAGGCAGGGTTGTTCACTTCAGATGTCACGAATGAGCAGAGGAGTTCAGTATGGCGCAAACAGCAATGCCTTCAAGAAGTTTTTTTATGTAACAAATTCAGTCAGTCAAGGAAAATAAAACACACTTACAAATATTGTTTAAAATGATCAAGCTTTGCATAACATCAACTATTTAAATATGTAAGAAAGTTCAGCTCTCTGGTCCACTATTGATAAAAAATAAGTCAATCAGTCTTTACAAATGATTATTTGTATTTTTTTATTAAACCTAATTAACTTTATCACCACAACTAAAATTGTGTCAATTATTAATCAGAAAACTAAAATATTCCTTATCTACAACTATGGGATTTAATGAAAGTTTTCTAAAGCCACTATGTGTAGGATTAAATAATTAGGATTTTCTCACCCGCAAGATAGCACTGTACACCGCTGACCCCCGTCCCCTCTCTCTACCGAGTGGACCCAAGTAGACCAAATGGGCTGAAAACAACACATGGACTGCACCATTATTCACCTGGGTTGTCTTATTCTTCACTGACAAAAACTACATCCGAATAATTTAAAAGATATAATCGCCTCACATCCTTCACATAGCAGCTTTAACTTGTTGACTTGTTTTTCTCCCTAAACCGTCAGCAGTTTCACCAGATTAAAACAAAATGCCATAAAGTGTTTGCAGTTACTATTTGACCCACTTTATATGAAGGTTGTCGTTTGTGACACAGCATATCCTCACATTGTGGAGGTGAAGACTTGACAGAAACACTTGGCTCCCAACGTTTACAGGTCTACATCTGCGACTCTGCTGTGTTAAACCTGCACTAAGACATCAGCTTGAACTTGCTGTTTTCCCACCAAACAGGAGAAGATATTATCATCGTGAAACAAGGCTACAGAAATAAGAGTTTGGCAAAAACACAGTAGCAGGTTTCACATTAATAATCAAGTAGGAAATCAGCTTCTTGCTTATAGGAACACGCCAATGTATCGGTACTTTAGCTTATTCACCGTACTCCCCTCAGTTAGATAAATCTGTACATACCCTTCTCATGTTATAACTCTGTCTGGCGCCTAGACTAGCTCAGCTCAGATCCTGGAGGTAACTGCCTCCATCTAACCTTTACTGCTCCCGATAAGTGACAAAATAACAGCAACATATTCCTATTTACATGTTGTTATTTGTATAGTCACAGCGTGTACAAATAACAAGGTCACATGAGACACAGCCGTCTTCTAACCGTATACACAGTGGGAACTATTCTCAGAGGACAAAGTACTGCAACTTCGGCTGAGTGATTATTACTCCAACTCTGAGCGAACTCCAGGCAAACTCTCTGCTCTCACCACAGGGCTTCTCAGTTACTGCGAGCAAATCACTCCGTCCAAGTAGCAGAAGTAGCAGTTCTTTGCCTTCTGAGAATAGTCCCAGTATGTATATGTTATTTTGTCAGTTATTGGGAGCAATAGGCTAGATAGAGCCGGTTATCACCAGGATCCGTGCTGGGCTAGGCTAGCGGTGGGTGCGTCAGACAGAGTTACGAAGAGCATGTATGGAATATCTAATTCTGGGGTATATAATAAATAAGCTAAAGTCCCAATAAGTCAATGTGTTCCTTTAAGGACACTGCAGCAGATAATATAGCTGGTACGGGAATCCAAAATGTGACCTTTTCATGGCCATTACCAGACCAAGCCAAGCTCAATAGTTTTGAGATTGAGCATTGATCTGGGGAGTCTGCTCTGTATTGTCTCTGCACAAGAGGTGGGACAAACGGGCATAGTTCAAACGACTCTGTACGCAATTGGTTAGTCCTTCAACCAATCAGACCAATGACCTGGGTGACGTAGAGGCAACAGCGTCATCAACTGGTTTCTGCGCTTCGGTGGTGTTTGGTGGCCACTGTGTTGATTGTAAACAAGAAGCTGCTTGGTTGCTTCTCCATCGTCATCTTGTTAAACCAGCCAGAAGCGCGCCAGGCAGATGAGCCGGTTCGTGATTGGTTCCTGCAAAAATTGTGAACTGAAGCAGGAGAATTAAACGTGAAGGTTTCCAGACCGGGCTACAGGGAGAAATCAAATTGCAGACTGGGTGGGCGGGTTTACCCAGTTTAACCTTTTACATGACTGGACTCTTAACTAGTTGCTCGCTCAAATGCACAATACTGACATTGTGTACGGGCCATTCTCTATTTGTTCTGTTCTGTTCCACTTTTTTGTTTTTCAGACTTCATGTTAAAGCTGTCAGTGTCAAAGAAATGGTATATTATTTTCCTATCTGTATGCTAAATATGAAGGATAAGCAAGAGGCCAGTTAGCTTAATGACAGGAAAACAGAAGAATACAGCTATCTCTGTTTATAAGTTCTGAACTTATTCACGGTTTTGCTAAGGATCGATCGAGGCTCCCAGTGAGGCTACGAGCTCGGTAGTTTCACTGTAGGCAGATTCTCCGCCCGGAATATAATCAGTGAATGAATAAATAAATAAAAAATAGATTGTTGTCCTTGGAGCCAACATGAAAAACATTTTGGGTTAGTAACTGTCTGGGGTCATCTTGCTTTAATTGTACAACAGATACAATGTGATCATTTTCTACTAAGCTAACAAGCTAGCTTGATATTTGAACTTACATGAGAGTGGTTTCAATCTTCTCGTCTAACGGTCAGGAAGAAAGCAAATATGTGTATTTTCCAAAATGTCAAACTATTCCAATACATTTTCTGAAATTTGATAATGACAACATGGGATAAAAAAAACACAAACTTGATTATGTAACTGTAAAACACATCTTGTTACCAACCACTCGATATGAAACCTGTGATTGTAATGTAAAAAAATTTTAATATCGAATCACAACTTGCACACAATGTGCAAATGTAAGCTGTGTAGCAGGAAGAGCACAGTGTCAAAGATTCAGATGTTTTCTGTTGGCAACAACTGCAGTTTATTTTAACCAGAACAAAGTATATTTTTAAAGAATGCTTAGAGATCTAAAAACTAATTGGTCATTACACAAACAGACCAATAATTACATAAAATATCAGCTTCTTTTATCATTTAGATAGGATGGAATGAGAACATAAATCCGAATGTAATGGAAAGAGATAAAAATAATCTGTGTACCAAAAGAACATCTAAAAATCATCATGCTTACTCAAAAGTCATACATTGTCACATCTCACTCATTCACAATACTGGGCAGGAGAAAACCAATAAACAAGGTGCAAATAAGAAACTTCACAATAAGTAAAAAGGAGTGTACAAGTCTCGGAGAGCCAAGTGTGCATTTGGACTGCAAATTATTAGATTCTGTTTCACTTGTCCAGCAGTATGTAGCTCTCTTTGATTTAATTTTACACAATATCAGGGGTCACTATCACATATCGGTTGATCCGCAGATCGAAGAAAATCAAAAACACATTTAAGAGCATGGTAAGCGTTACAAATATCCCTTGTTTGAATGATCCTTGTTGCCTTAATACATCTCAAAAGGCACTGGACCTTATTCCGTTTTCAGAGTAAAATGAAAGCATAAAGCATTAACTATTGACATGTTCGGTACCTTGAGTAGACGGAGTAGTGTTTTCAAGGATTGGGGTACACTCCATGCACTTTCCATGCAGAGTCACCCTTTTGTTGCGGTATTGACAATATGGCACAGTCACATTTATCACTTTTAAATAACAATTTTTAAAAGAAAGAAATTATTTCAAATCAAGTTTTTTTCATCAGCAAGACCTGCAAGTACAAAAAAAACACAACTGTCGTGTCTGTCGTGTTGGCTTCTACATGAGCAAGGTTGTTTTTTCCCCTTGTGCACAAAAATATGTTAAAAAACAACAAATCACAATTATAAAAGCACATAGGCTTAATTATTTCTGTTCTCAGACGCACGTGTCCAGCATCTTAAGGGGAAAAAAAAGCCAGCTGTTAAAATGCCATTTTGGGACATTGAGTCCACAAGTCTTTTTCTGTCACTACTTCACTTTATATCAGTTTCTCGCCATTTGAGAGCACAAGGACAGTGCGAGAGTGGGTATCAAAGAGAACACTGTTCCCTTGGCTTGGCACTTGGCAAGTAAATTACACATACCAAAAGACAACTTTTTTTTTATTCTTTTTGTTTTTTTTACCTAAGAAGCCTGTTTTTTAGTGGATCATACCAAATTGACAGTCAGGTAATAACGTCCACTTCGAGGTGAGGTACCTACTGGTTACAAATGTTGATAATACTTTCTCCCTTCTCTACAGGGCCACTGATGAACCTTTACAAAATAATTCACATTAACTCCTGAAAAACACATTTTGCAAAAGCAATACGTGGACACCACAACTCAATTTCCCTTTCCAGTGAAGGGTTTAAATGCAACTTGGCTAAACATTCTGCGGTAAATAGTACTTAAGACTCCTTTTCTAAAAGGTCCTGCTCTGAACAGAGCTCAATTTGGCACCGGAGAATGCCAATCAAGCACTCAGTTGAAGAAAAGCAGAGAAAAAAAATCCTTTCATACACATTCTAGCTAGCTTTCACTCTGTCTACCCGCCTGCCAGTCTTTCTTTTTTTCTCCATTAAATTTCAGTCCTATTCAAGTTACTAGGTACCAGGACAGCATTATCTCTCCCTTGTTCCTACCATTTTGCCAGTGTTTCAGTGCCTTTTGTTATTCCTCCTGGACCTCCACCCCCTTCTTTCTCTGTTTGACAAAGACCCAGAGGGGGGTTTGGTCCAGCTGCCTCATAGTTCAGTCAGATACAGTAGTCAACTTACAAAAAACTAAAACCCCCACCCATCCAACTCCACCCACTTTCACCCTATTAGTCACAGTTGAGGCTTTCTACAAACACAAAGCCACGCACACCCGCAATCTTAGAAACAAGTGGAGGAGATTGTTTTGAGAGAGTGTGTGTGTGTTTGGCTGCATGCGTCTGTGTGCATTCTGTCCCCAATGCTGATGGTCTGGGTGGAGGACGTTCTCATTATAATTAGGGATAAGCTAAGGGAGGCGTGGGTCAGCAGCCGTGTGTTCGGACACAGGTGCAATACCTCAAAGGAACTATCTGCACCCATTTTTGTAATGACAACAACTTCCTGCCACTTAACCACTGCCACTTAACACCCCAAATGTTTTCATCTGCTTCCTGTAGCCCACTACACATCAGCTGTCCCTTCACTTATCAAGAAGCTCTAACTCCCACCTTCCTAAGGGGAACAGCGTCCCACTCTAATGCGCAATGTGCCACTTTTGTGCAGGTGCCAGAGCTGGACAAACTCCTCAGGCATGGCATGGAACCATTTATAGGGCAGGATGTTGTCGTAGTAATGATGGCTGACTGGCTGCTCGTCCAGGCCGACGGAAAACGGCCAGAAGCCGTAGGCTGTCACTTCCTCACACAGCCCCAAGGCCAAGCTGACCAGGAAGAGCCCTGTGGACAGGCGTTTGGCGTGCACGGCGCGGGCTTTCCAGAATTTTCCCACTGTGCGCAGAAATTCAGGGTTGGCAAAGAGCATGGTGAGGTTGGAGGAGGTGTCCGCCAGGGCGTAATATGCCCGCAGTGACAGGTCGGTGCCAGGCTTCATAGAGAACGCTGGCATGTAGATGTAGCTGGAGCCGTAGACCTTCATACTATCCACAAACGTTTTTCTCGACCACAGAAGGTTCTGAAATCTGAAAGACAGAGTGATAAAGAGAAAGAATGGGAGTTATTCTATAGTTGTGTCACTTATGAGTGATGACTTATCTGTAGAGCTGTGTGCGCCCTTTTCCATTTCCTACCTACTCAAAAAAGAAAAGAAAAAGAAAACAAACAAAACAAGAAATGGATTTCCTGTGTTGTTACACTACAGGGAACTATGGGTGATTCTGCCACTTGCCCTCAACCTCACAGTACATCTCCTTAAATCACCACACTGATTCCACAACATAACCCATTAGCTATGTACGGTAGAACAGGGTTTTTCCAGCATAGAATTTTTTTTGGCGGCCCCCAAAGAGGTTTTAGCCAGCACAAAAGGAAAGTTTGTTCAAAAATACTAAGAATTGAGAGAGAAAAATATCAATGTAAATCCTCCTCCACTGTGTTTAAGAGCAATTTACCAAACAACGGTGGAAAAGCAGAGCATAAACCTGATTAGGAGCGCTTATATTAGTTTTACCGTCCAGAGTCTGGCTGGGTCGGACACCCTGTTGATTTTAACGGTGGTATTTAAATACTAATTATTTCTCTTAAGCAGTTTTGTTAATTGGGGGTTTTGTTTACTCAAGCGGAATAGAGCTTATCAGAAATAACAGGAAAATGCATAGATATCTTTCAAATAAGGTAACACAGACTCATTGGCTTTACTGTATGTAAACCAAAGCTTATGCTCCGTTCCAGGCAACCCGCAACCCATGTTTTCACAACCTTCTACTCGTGAAAGTGCCCTGGAACGGGCAGGTCGTTGTACTCCCAGTTACAGTTTTGACGTCACACACACATAGACAACAATGAAAAACCCTCATGCTTTACAGACGCCGGTGATTAACGGAGAGAAATGTAAAATAGAAACGTAAAGTAATTTCAAACATTGAAATCAAAACATTGACACATTTTATTGTGTACTACTACAGGTTATGTTTGTTAAATGAAGCCCAAAATACTGTATGTCAACAACTAGAAATCGCTATTATCAGCTAGCGCTAGCTAATGTCTACAGTAGGTAGCCGCTTGCTAACGCTAGCTTGAAGGGTTTGTCGCGACTTTGCCTAGAACTCTACCAAGTTGTGAGTCATGAAAACAGGTGCAGGGTTTGTCTGAGTCAGGAAAAACCCTGCACTAGTATGCTCAAACTTCCATTGATGAGAACAGGATTCATTCTGATATTTACCTTTTCTCTATGATGCTGGGGTTGGCTGTAACCAGGTGTGTTCTGGTTCCCACATCCCCCACGTATTCCTTTGAAAGTGGTGGAAGGTTACACCTAAATCAAGCAAAACACACAGAGTATATTTAACAGTTCACACTAGGGTTGTTGAAATTATTCATTGCATCGATTATTGCCTACTGATGTGACTTGTTGATTTTCCAGTCGTTGTTTTTTTTTGCCTTTTGTCTGTTGTGTTCAAACTCCGCTACATTCAGGATGTGCCTTTTTTAAGACCAGATAAAAGGGGAGTTCATAGACATCTGACTGCTTGAATTTGTTGATGAAAACCATGTGTAGCAGTATATAATAATATTGAGGAGGCGATGCATCGTGATGCATCGGGACACACAAAATCGCACCCATGGTAATGATTTATATAATTAGGAACTTACAGAACAAACAGTCAAAAGGATTTGTTTTAGTAATAATTAATAATAATTCTTTTAATAAATAGATCTGTTTATTACAGCGAGCAGAGAAGCAACATGTCCTGCCAACGTGGTTTTGTGTGTTTGTGTTTGCAATGGAAACAGCATGTCAGATAATGAATTACTTGTGAAGTAATGGAGCTAATGACAATACTACAGGCAGCAACAGCAGGAGAGATATTAAAAGTGGAATGACATGGCTGAGAAGGGGTTGCACAACAAAGCTCGCAGCATAGTTGCCATATTTGATCTTTAATAACTGGAGTGACAATGTCCCTTTGTACTTATTTCAGGGATGACTAGTTAAACATATTAACATATTTTACATAAGACAAGTTTCTCTCTGTCATCAACAAACAGTGTCTCAGCTTCAGTAATAATGGTAATTTAAATTGACAACGACATTACCGTCCAAACCTACATTTCGCGTGTCCAAGATCATGTGTTTAGTAAAGTAAATTACAACAATTATGGAATAATTACCTCCTGCAAGCCTCCTACAGCATGTGGTTAATCACATCAGAGCTGTTTATGATCAGCAGATGGAGGAAATAAAGGACAGCTGGAAAGGATTCTTTGTTTTTTGTGAATGTTAAATATTGCCAATGTGTCCTTGCTGTAATGTTTCTTCCCTCCGCCCTGTTTGCTTCAAAACTATTGATAAGCTCCCGCTTTAGTTTAGGTTCAGCTATCTCAGTAACCATTCTGCTAGCTTTTGGGTTAAATCTGGTTGCCTGAACCACTACTGTCGATTAATGTATAAATGGGGCCTAAAAGTGTCACAGTTGGTCAGAAATTGGTATATATGATGACAAGACATTTTCTTATCTCCCCCAGGCATAACTTACTGTGATGTTGACTGGCTGGTAAAATTATCTTATTGAAATGGTCCATTTCAGACTCAGCGTATCAAATATTTGACCCCAAAATAGAATTATGTTGGTTTGTATGTTTTATTAAACGCTGAACGAGCGGTTAATTGGCATGCGCTATGACTCGACTATCTAGAATTCAGTGTTACCAGATGGGTCGGGACTTATTGCTTAAAGTGCGTTGCACTTATTGATAATATGTATTTTTCGCTTATCCAGATTGCTAACTGTACATCAAAGCAATTTTAGGTGTTAATGTTTGCCAATAAAGTCCCAGGATACATATTCAAGTGTGCGTTTGAGGATACACTTTCATATACTTTGTACCAAAGTATATCTCAGATGCTGGGAAACTGGGTAGAGTTATGGAGAGTCTTATCATGCTCTTTTGAAGGCTAGTAGCAATCATGGTCAACCACATCAACTCCTCTGATTGAAGTACCAATTTGGTAATGGAGGCAGAGGGTCTAGAGGTGGAAAGTGCAATATGTTGCTGAAGGCGGATGGGTCTCTTTTTTTCAATTCAATTCACATTTTGTGACACATTTGAAGTCTTTAAGATGCTTTGAGATTTTTGCAACAATATCACCCCTGCCAAACTGGGAACAAAACAAGAGTCAGTTGTCGTACTTGCATAAAAACAAGTCACAGATAATTCAGAAAAACAGTGAAAAATAGGCTTTTGTGGGTCACTGATGAAATTTTGGAAAAAGGAGGGGAGTCATCGAATGTGACTGAGACGGCTGTAAAATAAAACTAATCTTCATGACAGAACAGACAGCATATTGTCTGTATCCTTCTGTTTGAGTTGAAGTTTAAATGTCATGCATTTTTCCCTCCGCTCAAGGTCTAAATTTAACTACACATTAGTTCTCTCTCTCTCTGTGGAGTAGTTGTTACATTTTAAAGGAGGATTATAGCTTCCTTTGAGGTTGTTTCTTCCTCAAACAAAACCAATATGAATGCATCTCTTTGATTACTTAGAAAAAAAACTTTTTGTCATGTTCAAAATATGTAAATGATTCTCCTTGTGTGATTCCTTTACAGTCCCCGTCACCTAACATGTTCCTAAACCAGCATCAAGTTTGTTTTAATGAGTGTTCTCCTTTAATTTTGCTCCACCAGTTTTATTCTGCTTAATGCATTTCTGCTCATCGCCTCCCTCATCTTAGTGTTTTACTAGGCGCTGACTCACGTCTAACCTCTTTTTCTCTCTCTTGTCCTCTCTATGACCCATTTTTTTCTGTCTCTCTCTTTCTTTCTCTTGCCTACAGTTGACACCAGCACTCATTTTCACTTTTAGCTGAGGGTGTTTGGCTACTCTCTTGGGCACGGGCAATTCACATTTAGAGGAGCAGTGAAGCAGTCATATACAAGACACACGCCTGCATCGACAGCCCCGCAGAGCGCCTTGTGTCTCACCGCATGATGAAGTCGGCCTGGTCAATGTCCTGTCCACATTTGCTGCGTCGGAGAATGCCACCGTTGCCCACCACCGCACACTTCTTCAGGGGCAGCTGCAGAGGGTTGCCCTGGGGGGAAAGGAAATATGCAGCTTTGTTAGGACACACACAAGCATGTCAACATTAACACACAAAGCCACGTCCACACATGTACAAAAACAAATGTTAATTTTCTCTCAACTCATATCCCAAAATGAAGGTCACCCTGTGTTCAGCTATGCGCAGCACCTTGGCCTCCTGCTAATGTCCCTTTACAGCGTCTTGTGCTGACAGACGAACCAGTGTGGAGATATGAATTGAGGAAGTGAGTCAAAGTGATCATATTTAAAAATTAGACTGTATATGTACCAAGAGCAAAGTCTATATTTATACTTAGTAAATGTTCTAATGAAAAACAGACAACTTACGTATCCTTGCTGTTCCTATTCTTTTGGCTAAATATTTGAACCTTTTATTTATTACTTTTAGCTTACAGAAAAAAAAGTCATCATGTTTAGCTAAGTGTTATGACTTCTTTACTAGCTTGCCAACTAGTTTGTACACACTCACTCGCAAGATGTAGTGTTCAGATGTTAGAGCTGACTAAATATGAGGTACTGTTTAGTACTTGTTTATCAATTTGTATTTCTGTAATTAGTTGAGCCACCAAGTAACCCTTGGGGTGGGAATCACTGCCATCTCATGACCTCAATTGATGTATATTGTTGTATAGGATAGTTTAGGATAGGAGTTACACTGAAATACAACGCTTCATGAAGCAAAGGCCAAAAATGTTTATGCCTTGGCTGCATTTAAGTCAGAGGCATGGATTACACGAGATGGCGGAAACAAATGTGCTCATTATTCTCCAGCACACACTTGAGTATATACACACACACACACACACACACACACACACACACACACACACACACACACACACACACACAAACGTACACACACATCTCCTTGCCTCAAGGTCTCTTTTAGACCGTGACAGGGGGTTGAGTCAAAGGACAATACCCTGCTAACAGCACATCAAGGAGGGGAGGGGAACCAGCAAGTTGGACTGATCATTTGAGAGGGGGACACTTATTACAGTAGCACGTGGTCCAGCTATTTCCAGCTATTATATATGTATTAGTCCATAACATGCCGGGAATTGTTGAAACAACAACCTATCATAATTAATGTTTTTCTGACAGTCTGACCAACAGCCCAAAGTTAAAAGATATTCAAGTTGCCATGATATAAAACAGAGAAAAGCAGCAAATCTCACATTTGAGAGGTGGAACCAGCTACTGTTTTGACATTTAGTTTGGTTTTTCAGTTTCACATTCATGGTGAAAGCAAAGCCGACCCTCTGTGTGCATGCAAAAGAGCAGATACACTTTGTAGATGAACAACTAGTGGTGGGGGAAAAAAAGCACAACCGGTCATTGCAGTCTTCAAATCAACTGGTTTTATAAGTTTATAAGGTTTTTACAGGTATAGATGGTGAGGTGATTGGTCTTTTGCAGTTTCGGCCCCAAGACCCTGGAACAATTTACCCCCTGATATTCACACTGTTGCAGACGTAGCTCTTTCTAGGTCCAAACTCAAAACCCATTTGTTTATAATGGCTTTTAATACCTAGTAGTGGTGTGACAATTTCAATCTCCTCCTCATGTCTATGTAACCGTTTCAGATTCAACTGTTTTCTATGTTTCATTCTTTTTGTTATAAAAAATGTTGTATGATTCTTGTTTTCTGATGTGAAGCACTTTGGATACCTGCTGGTTGCTGTAAAGTGCTATAGACCCTTTCAATGGAATTCCATTGCTAGGCAACAGCCTAGCCCCTTGTTAACTTCCTGTCAGTTGATGCCATTCACATACACTGCAACAGGAAATCAACTTCCATTTAGAATGTTTATTTTTTTACATCTGTGAAAAGCAAATTGATTGATTTGAAATTGGGACACATTTTAAGTTGGAAAAATTGCAATATATCGCAGAATATTGCAATATGTTTAAAATCGCAAGAATATCACATGAGTATCGTGATGGAATCCTATCGTGAGGCCTCTGGTGATTCCCACTCCTATGATCAACAATACACTTACTTACAGATTTTTATGTGTAATTGTCAAACTTTTTAAGGGGCTGAAAATAAAATATGAGATCACAGGAACATATTGTCCATTGAAGTGTATGTATGGAAGCTTTGTTTGAGCCATTGAACTATCCAGCAATTAACTGTCAAAGCCCTAATTGGCACATTCCCTGGCAGATGCCCAGATTCTGTAGCTGTTGCCAGCTTGGCATGGTGTGGCTGGCTGTCTGTGGTTAAACCTACAATCACAGCACTGGTAGTTGAAAAGGTAGAGAGGGCGTGTGTGTGTGTGTGAGCTTGTGCTTTGTCCATCCCACCTAACTACCAGTTACTTCCTTCTGGGATACACACATACAACTGGCCACATTTAGAGCCCGACTGATAAAGGACTTTTAAGGCCAATACAACTATCTGGTTATGTAAAAATCCGACATATCACCGGATATATATACATATATATATATATATATATATATATATATTTTTTTTTTTTAATACAGAAATGCATAACAAGACATAAACAGATTTTCCTAACATTAGTTATTTATGAGTTCTCACTAAAATACTAAAATGATAATTAGTTTTAATGCCACAACAGAACAAAGGAACACCAAATTATAATAAAGTTCTGATAAATAAAATGTATAAAAATACAAACTTAAGATACAAAACTTAAAGTCCTTTGAACAAAAACACATTAACAAAAAAGTGTGTGCGCTGCCAACAGGGACGTTTGAGAGCGCCCTCTGATGGACAAACTATGCAACGCCAAATTTCATAACATGGTTGATCATCCGTTTTTATTCTATTTTTTAAATATTAATTTATCAGAATCAATTATTTGTCATTATTAATGATTCTGATGAATACATATATATATATTCTTTTTTTAAATCACCCATTATAAATACAGATACCAATAGTTCGGGAAATGCCTAATATTGTTTGGGCTCTAGCCACATATAATAATTGCAACAACACCTTAGTGCTTGTCAGTTCCTCTACCACTTCCTCTACATGGGCAATGTGCTGCACTAGAGTCTGAAACACTAAAAACCAGCTACATCCCAGTGGCACAGAGTTGTGACTTAACACAGTGAAAAGAGTAGCTTACATAACTCGACATGTGTGTTGACAAGGAATGTAGGAAAGGAAACTTATGTCCTGCATAAAACTAGTAAAATATAACTTTTTAGGATTCAGATTAATACGTCAATCCTGCTTTTCTCTAGCGGGGTCGAGCCATACAAATACGTTCGGATTCATTTAATGAGGATTTGACATATCTGTTTCCTAGATTCTACCAGCACCCTAATAATGTGGATTAATAAACGATTACTTATGGGAAGAGACAATGCTGTTGAGCTTTTCCAATGAAAATGTTTTCAAGTGTTTTGTTGTGTGTAATATGAATTAGGGCCACAATTAAAGATCATTTTCATGGGCAAATGAATGTGTTGATTATTTTCCCTATTAATCAATTAAACACTGTTTTCACTAAAATGTCATAAAAACAGAAAAACAGGAGATGTCTTAAAAATGCTTGCTTTGTCCAACCATCAGTCCAAATTCCAAAAATATTAAGTTTACAATCATATAAAACAGAAAAGAACAATACCTTCACATTTGAGAAAGCTGGAAGTGGAACTTATTTGGCATTATTGCTGGAAAAATGATCCAAATAGTTGCATATTAATCTTCATAATTGAATAATCAATGAATTAACACCTTGTATTAGCTCTAATCTGGATGAATGAATGTATTCTGATTTTACAGCATAAACACGTATCAGCAATAAAGCACAATGGAAAAATCTGTTAATAATACCATTTAAAACCCATTGCAGTACGTTCATGCACCCACACCCACACCCACACCCACACTGTGGTTTAGCGCGGCCACTCTCGCTTTATACTCTCATTTCTTTATTTATTCGCTCTCACCTCCCCCATCCCTCATGAATGAACAGGCCCAGCTCACGCCTGCAAATTAGGGTCACACATTCATTGCATTTACCAACCAGGATATTAGACCACAAATCTGTGGCATCAGTAATACGGATCCAATATTCATTATTAGTGAGGTGTTTAACCCCTTACACCAAAGATTCTCATTTAGTCCTTTTTTCAGACACAAACACCCTCATCCACGTGCACACCCACACACAATCATGAATCTATGTAAAAAATAGCCCTTGTCTGGATACAGATACACATCCACACAGGCATAAATACATAGGTCCATGTTTGCACAATGCTACATTCTCGACATGGAAAAGAAAGAGGAAATGACGTGGGAGTGAAACACTTGAGGCCCATCCTCCTCCAGCTTTAACTCATGGTTTAAACAACTCCCTTAGACGAAGTGGAAATACAACACATTGGGACAGATCCTCTTGAACAATAAACACAAAGCAGGAACCTTTGCCCTCGTCTGCACCTTTCCAACTGTAACACATCCTACCCGTACAGAAATGAGAACGAAAAGTGAAAGGTGCACATCCTAGTGAATAGTGTAAAAGTGAAAGACTAAGATGGAGTATCTTACTTTCATCCTTGCTTTTAACCGTCTATAACTGTCTCGCTGCTCTAACTGGCAAACACGACTTAGTATTGACTGAATAGTGTCTATCTCCTGCACTGCCCGTCTCCCCGTCTCCATCGATCATCAAGGACCCACGTTAAAGCCCACAGCCCCCACAGCAGTGTCGTATTGCATTGAGTGGGAGCAAAATCACATTCCCTCATCTGGTCTTTTGACTAACACGGTTGCCTGTCTCATTGTCTCAGTGTGTCTTCTGGAAAGTCTGTGGCTCTCTGAGGGGAAAACAACCTTTTTTTCTATGTGTAGTTATTATGTAACATACCTGCACAAAGAGTGGGTAAGTCTCATTGTTGACGGTGTGTGAGTGGTAAAACTCGCCATCGTACCACAGGACCTTGCCCATCGGTGAGTTCTCCTTGGTCACTGCAAACATCCTCTGCGGATCACAGCACTCTGTCAGCAACTTCCTGTGCAGAGAGGATGTGGAGAATAGTGAAGTCTGGTCTCTGGCAATCTCTGGACACTTTTGTCACAAATTGGATTTAACAGGACATCTGGGATTCTGGTAATAGACAGGCTACAATAATTGCTTAATTGTTTGACAAAAAAAAGGCCCTGACACACCAACTCGATTACGGGCCGTCGGACACTCTGGCGAGGTCTGTGACTCGAGTATGTTTGGTGTGTTCAGTGCCGTCGTCTGTCAGAGGAGTCGGCGGCCTTCATTCGGGCCAATTTGACATGTTGAATCGGAAGGCGGGCAGTCGGACTCAATGACCAATCTGATTGGCGGAGTGCTAACCCAGAAACGACGAGCGGGATGAGCGGGACATACGCCTCTCAAAATCTGATGAAAATCTTTTAAACTGCCCTTTGTCGATCTGAAATGAAGAGAGATTGAGCATCTGCATGGCCTATTTTTCGCTCTGAATGTTTTCAGAAACACGTTTTGGTGAACTATTTTCATAAAATATGAGATTGTATTCCAAAGGAGCCGCCATGACAGTCTGGCTTTGAAATTCCCACGTGACGCGTTCTTCCAATCGGCTGTCGGTTTTCATTTTTTGGGCGACAAAACAGATTAGCACCAACTGCTGTCAGAATCGCGTCGGCATCGCTTCGGTGTGTTCCGAGGCCCTTTTTTTTGACAAACTCGGGAAGACTGGCAGTCCGACTGCCTTTTCTGCCGACGCTCTGCCGTCGGGTTGGTGTGTCAGAGCCTTTAATATGACAAGACAAAGAACCAGTGTGTAAGGTCAAGTGCTGCATGTCAGAGGAAATGATCCCATTATTTTAGTTATAGAGTTTTAAGGATATCAAGATTCCATGACAGGCTCATTAAATCGATGTTCAAAAGTGGGGACTGTCCGCATCTTTTTCACTCTTTCAACTAATAAATTCCAATAATCCAAAACTTTACCAAAAAGAGGTCTTTAAAAAGCTCCATGGCTTTAAAGCTACAGCCCCAAGTGAGCATCCCATCCTCCCTGTGGGCCCTGTCCTCTGTTTGGCAGGTGTCACCTTCTCTCAGTCTCCTTATCGCCTTCGCCTCAGAGAATTGTCTGCACATATTCTCAACTGACTGAGATTTAAACACGGCTGCCACAAGGTGACTAACATGCCCCGTTGACCTGGTTTGCTTTGGAAATCTGGTCTAGTCTAAATAAAAGACACACAGTGTCTGTGGTAGGCTCACGTTACTGTTATAAAGAGTGTTTATGATGTTTGTGTCTCCCGAAGTTTTGCAGTTGTAATATTTCTGTAGGACTTTGCACAGTTTGATTCAAACCTAAAATTTTTTTTTTTTTTTTGTAGCTGTGGAGTTTTGTAGAATTACACATTCTACAAAAAAATATTCAAAAATTGTGGGATTTTATGATTCATGATTTTATGATTTATGATATGAACTAACTTTCCATTTGGGTATTTATTACAGTCACATCATAATGACATTGTGTCCATATGTTCAGGGATTCCAACTGAAGACAAAGGATGGTCACTGGCACTTAATGATAACATTTGCTTTCCAAATAGGACCCCAAGAACGCTCTGTAGTGGAGACAGGGTAAAATAAATAAATAAAAAAAGACGAAAAAGGGGAATTAAATCTGGGGACCGCGGGCCGCACGTTGGGAAACCGTTTTAAACAAATGGACACACATCTGAGACTAACCTGTATTCATCAATGCCCGTCTGGTTCTTCTGCCATACTTCCCCCTGCCTCAGAACCTCCTCAGCTATTTCTTTATCGCGGGGGAGTCTGTAGCCGGGGAAAATGTAAAACCAGCAGAGCACCAGCACGCACAGAGCGGCCCACACCGACAGCTTTCCCCGGTAGCATCGCACCAACATCTTTCCTCCTCTCGTCTGTTGCTCGGCTCAAAACAACCGGTGCATGCACATCGAAACAGCAGACAGGCAGCCTCGGTTCACAGCTAATGTCTCCGTCCAGATTCAAATCCCCGTCTCATCCTGCAGACGGGGCCGAGAATGAATGGAGCTTGCAGGTTACACTGTTACCGTAACCCTGTTGTTTGGGACAAGCTAAGATTAGAAGCAGAAGCGTCTAACCCTTCAGCAGGTCACACTCGGTTGAGGGGTTGTGTGGTGCAATGTGTCGGGCTCTGTAGGAATCCTCTGCCCTGCTCTCGGTGCATCACCTCCACCATCATAACAGCCTGATTGTGAGGAATCATGCGGGCCCACTCCCCGCCCAGTGGTGCCCCTCTGTAACCCAATCCTCCGGGGGTCCCCCCGTAGGTCTCCGAGGGTCCCCGATTCAGTCCAAGTTGATACTCTTTCTCCCTCCTTCCGGTCCTCCCCTCGGGACTCCTGTCCGCGTCCTGCTCCAAGGTCTGCGGTGTAAATGAACCGGCCCAGTCCAATTCAGTCTCCCTATATATATCACCCTCTTTCGCCTGTCAACTACCCCCCTCCGCCGAGACAAAGTCCTTCTTGTGCTGTTAGAGGCGCGTCAAGTTCGCCAGAAGATGGCACGGCTGAAAACGGAAGTCGACCTTCAAAATACATGCATACACAGAACCTACAAGCTATATCTATTCTTCCTCAATTAGGCTAAAGCTATGTTAGCATCCACACCAGCTGATGAAAATAAAGTAGCCTAGCAGCTAAAGTATTAGAGTAGGCTACATTAATGCAAGTTGTGGAGTTGCTGCTTGAATTGTTTGGTTTTTTTGTTGTTGTTGTTTTTTTAAATCAAACTACATCATTTGAATGTCATGTTTCATTTCATGACTCATGCAGAACAGAGTTTTGTCACCTCAAAGTGTTACCAGACTAGAGGGGCCCTTATCTGTGCCCAGGGGCCCTTTGTCTCACAAACTGGCAAACATGGAAAAATGGGACGCTGTGCTGCTTTAAACATGGCACTGCTTCTCCATTTATAGCCTTTTAGAAACCACAGCCCCACAAATGAAAGAGGCTTCGTTAGGGTTCTTCAGTATGGATCATATTTTCCCCTTTTTAATCTTTGGAACCCACTTTCAATTAGCTGCAATGGTACCACTTGCTGACATGGGTAGGCTATTATTTTTAAAGTCTCTTTTCACTGCCCTAAAAAAGATAGTTTGACACGGTTTCCCGCTGTGATCTATGATGTGAAGCTCTGCCGCCCCCTGCTGGACGCTGACCGCACTGACTGAAAACGAGCGTTAAAGGGATTGATTGAGACGTTGCTGCAGCCGTCAGACACAGTACCACACCCTAACTCCAATCCCAAGTCATTTATGATCTTATTTTTAATGCACATTCTACCATTTTCTGTTCTACAATATAGAACCGCACACTCATATTCTGACCTGATATATTACATTTTCTATTATTTCCTTCACGCTGGCAGCTGCAGTGCTGTGTTAAATAAACCTCTGCTGCCCTTGTGTGGACAAAGTCAGTATTCAGACTTAACTGCAGTTGCTTTGTGTACCACAAAAAAATACTTTTTATTTTGGCCGCCATCTCTGCTTTTTCTCCAGATATGAGGACTTGGTATGTTCTATGTTAATTCATTGCGGACATGTTCTGATTCTGATGTGTTTAAGAGGGACAAATGTCTTAAAAAATAGAAGAAAGGAATTGCTGCACTTCTTAAAATGTGTTTGCACATTAAGAAATAAAACTCTTATCAAATACAAGATATGTACAAAAGTCATTCACTTAAATACAAAGACAATTTTACATGCATATTCTTTTATACATCACAGTAAAAAAAACAGAAGCTTGTGCAAGAGAGGTAGAAAGCTAAAAGTGTATTCAAATACCTAAAAAGTGACACCCCACAGAATACACTTCATAATAAATACATAAATAAATCACACTTGCATACACACTACTAAAAACATAAATGTAAATCTTAAAGCATACAAACACATTTAACTTAGTCCTACAACCAATCACACAATAACAAGAACAATCCTACAGTCATCTCACTGCCCTACCCTTTTTCATCTGGATATGGCCTAAAAGCTGATCAAAGTGAGAAATGTTTGCTACTCAGGGCATCCACTGTCCCCTGTTGAGGATCTCCGAGGACAGAGCAAGGTTAGACCTGCGGGCAGAGGGATGTTGCGGCCGGCCATTTGGCTGAAGTCATGTGTCAGCTGTTCTCTGTGTCCAACAACGATGCCACTGGGCAGGTCTGTACAAGATCCAGAAAGTGTGTGGAAACAGACAGGGATGCAGAGATATGGAAAGACGGAAAAAAAATACAATATCTGCTTGCATCTTGTTAGATATCGTTGTTCTGATTCTAAACAAAAGATTATTTATTACAAGCAGTATGCAGTATGTGCATTCTTCCTTAAGTAAACTTAGTGATACTACAGTTTAAATTCTGCATTAAAATTGACCATTGAAGTATAATTAGCAAAATGTACCTAAAGTAGTGAAAAATGTCAGTGTGATACTATATTATTAGATTATTACTACTGATGCATTAATGTGTTTCATTTTATTGTAGCTGGTGAAGATTAAGCTAATTTTAACCATTTGGAATTCAGTTTCATAGTTTAATCTGTAACAACAAATACATCATATTTAATTAACTAATGATTGGTTCTTAATGTAACCAGCAACTCAAGTATTCAAATAAATGTAGTAGTGAAGTAAATATAGTAGAAGTGAAATATTTCTAACAGAATTATAGTGGAGTAGAAGTATGAAGTAGCATGTGAATACTCCAGGAAAGCACCTCAAAACTGCATTTGGGTACTGTATGTGAATAACCATTACTAAGTATACAAATATGAAATGTCTGTGTCCCTGAAACCATGTGTGTTGAGTGCACAGTATCTCTTATATAACAGTCTTGATCATTGTTTAGGTCATGTTATGTACAACACGCAATGGTTACAAATAATACCACAGACCTCAACGTCAATAGTCACCTCATGTCAGATCTGGCTGGCTCATGACAAAAGGTTTACATGGACTGCATGGCAGACAACTGACAAAACAAAATAACGCTTCAAAGAGCAGGTGAGAATGAACTAAAATCCTTGAAGATTACGCATTAACACCCTCCTTTAGAGAATAATGTGGCTTTAGCGGATGTTCCCGTTTCTTTCTTTCTATTCCAAAAGGTTCAAAATGAGTTCAACTTGTTTGGATTTGTGACCACATAAGGAAAACCATGGGGCGACACTGGAACTGTCACCTACCTATTTATGCTGCAGCAGAAAGTGCATTACAAGCACTTCCCTGATACAAAAGCCTCCCTGTGTTTTTCTTTGTTTGTGTATGTGTCTGTGTGGAGACTGAAGGGAGTTGGGTTGCACCAGAAATAGTACTCCCACCTGCTGAGGATCACGGGGAAAAAAAAAGATAGAACATTTGTTGTCCCCCGTGTCTTCCTCCTTTTATTGGCTCTCACTGCTCACGAGGCTCCAGTTCCCCGTCTGTAGTGTTAGAGGCAGAACACTGGATAATATTTGACACTGTATCCCTAATATAACTAGGAAATTTAATTGCATAAATCAAATAGATCACATGTCTGCTAGTGTCCTCTGGTAAACTAGGGAAATTAATTCAGACTGAAAATGTTCAGAGGCTTAGTGGATAAGGCATAGCATAATAATGTGTTAACACCGTCAAATGTTGAGGCATTTAGGGCATTCTTAGGAGGTGAAATTTGTGTTTATGAAGAAAAAATTAAATAAACTTTGACTTGGTTTTTGTGCATTTATTAAATTTGATGATATTAAATTCAATACAGTACTTTACAATACTGGTACACTATTTGTATGTTGAAGCCTGATACATAAAAGACAAAAGAAAACACATTTTGGAATATTTGTTTAATTGATTTAAAGAAAATGTATAACATTATTTACCAATATGAGTATTTATGCAGTCATTATGAATCATGTCTATATATGTAAAGAAATGTATGAAAATGGCACTTGTTGCTATATTTTCAAATGTAATGTAATTGCATATTTTTGAACATTGGCAAGAGACATACACACACTTATGCATTCATTGTATAAGTTTTTTTCACACACAACAATACATTAGGGGTGACATGACATAAAGCATGAGATATTCAAGGTAACAATAGAAGATAAATTAGATTCAGACACAAGAAAGTTTGAACATTCTGTTCCTGCAGACAGATCTTCTCTTTCCTTTTCACTGTGGTGTCTAATCTCTCAGAAGCTCTCACAACTTACTAAGAACAAAGGTTCAACATGGACTCTTTTGTGTTTCAAGGGACTCTTCCAAAGTTATCCATGTAGCTAATGCTCAATATACCAAAACACCTTAACACCTGAATCAGCTCAATTCCAGTATAAGCCAGTGGAAAGAAGAGAAACTTGATGCTGAGGGGTTGAGTGATTTGCAAGAAGTGTCAGAGCTCAGGACAAGATTAGCTCTCATGACCTGAAATCTTGATGAAGTCAGGCCAAAAAAAGGATGACAGTAGATGTAAATACGAAACACACATTTAACAGGACACGGAGTCAAAGTCAGTTTAAGTGAGGAGGCCTCAGAGAGAACATAGGACTTTTAATGAACAAATGAATTAATTAATTTGATATACAGTGCTACATCTGTATCATCATACATGATACATGATTTTTTTTTACATCAACCAACCAACAGTACCTTGTCCAGTTTGCCATCCTCCTTCCTCCGCAGTGGGGTAACATAAAGAGTGATAAAAATCGATCGAGATAGACAAACAACTGTGTCTCATGTTTTATTTCAGGTTTTTTTCATCTCGGTTTTCCATTTACCTAATGAGACATTTGGGGCAACTTATATATCTTCACTATAGCAAATATTTAAACCTCCCATGCCTCCTCTTCTTCAGATAAACTCAGAGCCAATGTGGCAAAGATGGAACAACCTCTTGTTATTTTGGGACGCTACGTAATTACACCAACCAGTGTTTTTTATCCAACACATGTGATTAAAATAGATCAAATGTCACGGGAGGTGATTCCTGTTATTTAACCTTGATTATGTCACTCACAGTTGCCCCTCAGATTAATCATGGTGGTTGTGACAAGAGCTAACAGTCTCTACATAGCTGACAAATGCACGACATGCATGCAATTAACCTTGGCACTTGATGATATGTTTGACTAAATACCCACAACCAGCCAGAAAAGGAACACAACTTCATTTGAGTGAAGGGTTTCTTTAAATCTGATGTTATGTGTTGAAAGTTAAAAACAGCCTATGACAGTTTTACAGCATTACAGTTGATATTTTATTTGCTTTTTTGCCAAGTGTTAGATGAGAAGATAGCATTCTTACTTTTGTGAAATTAATACAAAGCTATTGCAAACATCCAGGTAACAAAATCTATCTAAAGATCACTAATTAACATGTTTTATCCTGTTTGTTTAATTGTCATAAAAACAAAGAATATAAGGATGGCTTTCTTGCTTTTTATGAATTAAAGTTTTTCCACCTGGTTTTTGTACTCATGTGTTTTTCCTATGGACAGAACAAGGTTAGTTGCTTCCCCCTGCTTCCAGACTGTATGCTAAGCTAAGCTAACCAGCGTCTCGCTCCAGCTTCAAATTCACAAATTATTGTCAAAAAATGAAGAAAAAAAACACCTTTTCTTTTAAGTTACTAAACGTAACATTAAATGTTTCTGAAACTGTTTAATTTTTCATCTGATGATCATAAATGACCTTAAACAGCAAACGAGACTCACATTGAAAAGAATGCCATTTTTATGTACTTTTTATTAATGCCTCAGTCCGGGTCCAATTTTTCAAACAAAGTTCCAAAATAATTAACCACAGGTAGACGGCGCTACAGAGCAAACATTCTGACGGCTCACAGATTTCAGTATTACACCGGAAAAGCCTCTGTTATTATATCCACCCAGGTAAAGGGTAGCAAGAGATTTCTTTACATAGGCCTAATTATTTATTTTAACTCTATTCTATATTCTGAAACAGGACCACCAGAGAACAAAAGGAAATTACACAAAGAACTGAAAGCTAAAAGGCAAAAATAGTATTTCATCCAACAGGAGGCAATACCTAGACAACAGCATTAAGGTAATGCCCCCCCCCCCCCCCCCTTTGTGTTGTCACAGTGTCAGGGGAGGTGATGTTTCATGCTTGGTCCTGTGACAGCACATTTGTGGGACCAGACGTTATATCTGCTGCTGACATAAAAAGCTGCTCATTGTCTTCAGCAGCCACTGTTTGACCAGCTACATCTTTACAGACACCCATTTACAGGTAAAACAACCAATGCTTTATCTTGTGTTTGAAGTATTTAAGGCTTTCACTAAATTGTCATTTTTTCTTTCAGTATTGCGTTAATTAAAGTCTGACGCTGTATCATACTGTAGCTGTTATTTTAAACAGGGGGCCAGTGGTTTAACAGTTGTACAGTGGCAATGCTTTCGTTTCTCAAGTGTATTACCCTTGCATTAATTACTTAGATGTTTGTAAAAGTATGTCAGCCTACTGAACAGTTTTGATTTGCCAAATCTTCTACTTGTTAATTCTGCAGTCACGGCTCTGTCTGTTTTTTTAACAAATCTGTTGAGGTGTCAGTAGTCATACTGAAAAAAATAACCCCAACTGAGATGCTGAAAACTGTGAAGGGAAATACTCTTGTCATGACCATGCTTCAAATGAAGTTGCGGTTCACTGGGTCACCACATTAACCCCAAACTGTGCTATTACGCACTTCTGTTTCTCTCATGTGTTGTTTGTTTTTGTGATTATAGAAGAAGTGGGATGAGAAAATGAATTCCCTATCCCTAAATGCTACTGTCACGTTTGATATTTGTGTAATTAACTTCTGTATTCACTATTAAAATAGACTGTTTTGATGTTCTCATATGAATCTAAATGCCTCCAGCATTATTGCCCGCATTTGTCCCTTTTTTGTTGTTTCAGGAGACCGACAGATCCGTAGCCATGAATATCAAAGGGGAGAAGGTGAGCTGTCCAGCTACATTCCACACTGTTAATCCACCATGCATAGAGTTAGGGGACACATTGTCCTGATGCACATGGCAAAGATCTGGCAGTGGTTATCTGGCAGGGGTTGTTATCAGCATCTCAGAGAGCTTTCCCCTTGACTTTGTCCTAATAATAAAGCATTATCTTAGGTGTTGTCAAGTTTGACGCTCACAGGTATTTCAATACGTATTTTTACCATTTGTATCACACACAATGGACTTTGTCGTGTTACTGTTGATGAATTAATGAATCAAAATTATATGAACATTTGACATACTGCCGTGAGACCAGGTTGTTTATCACAACTGCTGGGGAGCTAAGCAGGAATTTGAGTGTGAGTGATTCCAAAATAAAAGTCCTCAGAAACTCTGCTGGTATATGTGCCTTTTTACAAACCTGAACAATTTCCCTAACTATTTGATTAATGATCAGTGAAATATAGTCTATTCTGTTGTGAAATAATAATGACAAATACCTTTTTTTTCTACAGCCAAAGTCAAAAATCACAGCTTCTCGCAAGCTCTCTCTCAAGGTGAGTTATGACATACCGTTTTTGTTGGACGTACATCACCTGGCAACAGCAGTAGGACCCTTGGTTGGGAATCACTGCTGTATATTATACAAGATGTTGTGATTTATGTGCAACCAAGATACCCGTTTTGCTATATAATGATGCAAGTTCACTTTAGCAACTTGGTCTCTGTAACTTTCACATTACCAGACTAAAGATGTTTTCCTCCAGATTTTCTTTTGACTGGTATTTGTTTTTTGTGAAACCAGATGCTTCTCCTCACAAGAGCCTGTGAGGATTTGGAGAAAGAGAAGCAGGAAAGGGAAGAGGAAAAAGTGCGCTATCTAGAAGAGAAGTTGCCCCCTTTGCAACTGTCTGGATTATCACTGGATGAACTACAAGTGAGTGTCATGAACTACAGCAGAAAATGTATGAGAATGTTTAAGTAACATGTTTAAAACCCTCAATTTTCCCTCAGAAAATGTGCAAGCAGCTTCATTCACAAATTGATGTTGTGGACGAGGAGAGATATGACTGCGAATCCAAAGTGGGCAAACACAACAAAGATGTAAGTCTCTGAACACCTTATTTAATGCTTAAGCACACATTTGATCTTTTAAGTGCTGGTTTCTTATTCTTTCTTATATTTTTTTCTGTCATATTTTTCAGATCCATGAGCTGAAGCTGAAGATACAGGACCTTGGAGGCAAGTTCAAAAAGCCTGCCTTGAGGAAGGTGAGGGTGTCGGCAGATGAGATGATGAGAGCTCTCCTGGGCTCCAAACACAAGGGCTCGATGGACCTCAGAGCCAACCTTAAATCCGTGAAGAAGGAGGATGGCAAACAGGACAAGGTACTGTTGGTTGGTTGGGTTTCCACACTCCTGAACATTTAGCCTGAGGTTTCCCCCAGTAGGCCATACATTTACGGAGACATATACAGTATATTAAAAAAAAAAACTGCCTTAGGGAGATGATGTGTTTCAATGTTGATTGCTCATTTCTGTTCAACCCCAGGTGCTCACTAGTGAAGACTGGCGTAAGAATGTGGAGGCCATGTCAGGCATGGAGGGCCGCAAGAAGATGTTCGATACAGCCGGCGGAGCACAGTGAGACTCTCTGTGAGGAATCCTGCAAACGATGAAGCTGGTCAATAAGAGCAGGGAAAAAGAAGGTGTCCTGACAGAAATATGGAATAGTTATGTGAAGGCTAAGTGACTTGAAAGCTGTAGGAATAAAGCATAAAAGTCATAAGCATGTATGACCACGAGTACATCAGCTGTGCCTCCATTTGCTAGATGGCCAATTTCTGCGGAGTGACTCAAAGCACTTAAAGAAAGTGTAGAATGTGTAAATTCCCTTTATTTTTGTTTTATTTTTTATTACCAAATTCTTATTTTAGTTTTGTTGTGGCATCTTTAGGCAATTAAAATGGATTTAAATAAAGTTTCAGTCTTTAACTTCATCATCTTTCACTTTACTGGCACTCGGCAGTTCATGTGTGGCACGCAGGAGGATGGAAAGCAGCTAAAGTCGTGATGGATTAAAAAAGGACAATGATATCTCAAAGGGAGGGGGGTGAAACAGGTGTTACCTACCTAAACGCAACATCATAATGCTTAAATAGATCCTGCGGACACATAAAAAAGGGAAAGAACATTTAAACTAAAATTGAAAAGACAATTGCAAGGGACAAAGAATTATGAAGACTGTTTCTTTTACCGTATTTTAAGATATTTTGAACAAACACAGATAGATGGTCTCCAATCTGATAATGGTTTCAACCATCATTAGAATTACCGTATGTTGTGCTCATTTTTTAGACTTCAGATCATTTCAGAAATAACGAAAAAAAAGAAATAATTCTAGAACAAGGTCTGTTTCTTCTTCAGTACTTCTTGATAAGTTATATTTTGAGTTTAGTAGTTTGATGAAAGAAACAAACAGGAGATTTCCAAAACCTAGCCTTGGAAAGCAAAACCCACTGCTGTTGTTCACCTACGCATTGCATGCATGCATGTCCTTCTTCGGTCTGTATGGGTCAACTGCCGGCTGTCGCCAAGCCATTGTTATTTGAAATATGACAGCAACACCAACAATAGCTTCAGTTGGTGTGTTGTCAGCTTTTATGGTCTGGTTGTGGACAGCTGACACACATCTCTCACGCTTGCCAGAAGTCCAGTTACAATGTGTAATGAAATCCGGATGATGAAAAGTCACTTTCTTAGCTTGTCCCTGTATCAACTTCCACTGCATGTGTGTGTGTTTATGTGTGTGTGTTTGTGTTTAGTAACTTCTTGCACTCAGGCTTAGCAAGCTGATAATGAAAAGGAACCCAAGTCTCGATGCACACTTAGTATCTTTAAATAGGCACTGATTAGAGCGACCTTCACGTTGAACAAATGTTCCAGATGTGCTATCCAGAGTTCATTTCTGTCAACACCACGCGGTGACTGTGAAATGCAGAAAGGTCACAATGCTGGAGTCTTCCCCGAAACTTGAGAAGACAAACACTTTGAGGTGTGGCTCGATGTGCCAAAACTCAAACCAACACAGTCAGTATCATTCATGTGCTTAAGGTATGCAACACACTGTGCTTTATTGTCAGGACCACTTGGTGGCAGTCCACAATCAGAGGAATACAGTCCATCTACTCCCATAAATATTAAAAAACTTAGTTGAAGAGCTTGTTGAGCTGAGGAAATACCTTCAACGACTTGTCTTCAGATTTAAAAGTCACATTCTCATTCTCTGGCTTGCATGTGCAATTGTCTAGACAATAAAGCTTACATCTGGTAACTTATTTTCCTTTAATCATGACAAACCATTGTTGTTCATATCAGCAAACAATTCAAAAGGTTATACATGCATAGATTTTTGTTTTGTAGAACATGTTGAGGAACTATGTGTCACACTTTATCTTCCAGTAGAAAAACCTTAATTCTATGAGCAGAAAATGTTTGTAGGAAGAAAGTCCATAACTAACTGTTTGAGAGCAATATACAGATCCGGGAAGTTGCTTTACCTCTTCTCTAATTCATGATTTTGAGCTGAAAAACATTGACTCGACTAAACCTAACAAAACTCCGTCACTCTGATCCTTCATGTTAAACTGTGACTCTTCTGTCTTGGAGATGACTAGACACCATCATTTTTCACAAGTCGTAGGATGGAAGAAGTGGAGCCTGACAATAAATAATCACCACTGTGGTTGTAAGCAGCATCAGTTCATTTCCCTCATGGAATAACCCAAAGGAAAAGAAAAACGAGTCTGCGATGAAAACACCAACGCAGATCACAATGTTTGCAGCATGTATATGTGTGTGTGCCTTGATCATGAAGTGTGATGGATGTCATTAATCTTCAACATACAACCCAAGCAGCGTATTTATTGCTGCAGGGACCGGGGGGTTGACCATATTGGAATATGTTTGACAGTAACAGAGGGTGGGCCTGCTGATTAGGCAGGTCGCCCTGTGACTGGGAGCTCCAGGCTCAGTTCGAGCAGCAGCTAATGGAGCTCAGTGCAAATTCTTTCAGGAAGACTTCTAAATGACTTCAATTACCACTATCTCTAAACTATTTAGCTGTTAAGAGGTGTTCACTTTTCAGTAAACCAACCAAGATTGGCCTGAAATTCATGATCTAATCATGGCACGACATCCTGCTTTAAATGTCTTCTCTCTTGATATCAGCTGTCTTCAGGCCTCCCCCCCTTCCACTTCTGGTCACCAACCAAGGCAAACTTCGGTCTCCGGATTTCTTCTCCAAAATCACCAATGCTAGGCTTCATCGGGGGAGGGGGGGGGGGTATGTCTGGCTTCTCTACCCCTTTAAAATATTTTTAACAATGGAGTCCAATCCCCAAAGACTGCACATTTTATTTTATTTTATGCTTACTTACAATAAATCTTTGCATATCTACAACATAGTCTCTGCTGAATGACATGTTGTCATGTGTCTTGTCAACATGTCCTTCAGCAAGTTTAGTGTGCCAGAGTCAGAATTAGTGATCCTCAGCCAAAATCACAAAGGTACAAAAAAAATGTGAGAAATCTTTTAGGCAGTTTTTTTTTTTTTGTATGCTGTTCCTGTTTCTATGGCCCAAACCAAAAGAAAATCAAAACAATGTTGCTGAAGTGATATCGTTTTCAATTGTGAAACTAAACCTGTAATTGACAAATTATGTTCTTGTAAATTTCAGCTGCAAAAATAAGTTCCGTCATTAACAAACCCCTGTCACAGTTCAGGTACTTGGCAGCAAAAGCCACATGCAGAAACTCAAGCAGAGCAGGTTGAAATAAAGGCATTTTAACTAGCCAATAGTTAGCAACTTGGAGGCAGACAGAATCAGACAAACAACCAAAAAGCACAGGGTAGGCCAGTCAAAGATAGCAACTTAACAAACTCAGATAACTCATGTTAAACAGTCTGGAGCACTGACTCTGAGCAATGTGGATGCTTTGCAAACAAGAAGTGGGGAGGTATATATAAACTTGAGCTAATGAAGAAATGAAGAACAGGTGTGCAGTCAGGTAGAGGTGATTGACAAGGGCCTGCTGTCACCATGACTTATCCCAATGAATATGGATGAAATTCACATAGTTCACATCATATTTTTGCACATTGTTGCACATTTCTCCTTATGCATAGCCAACAACAATCCATGTCATTTGCCTTTCTCATCTTTTTCTTGAGAGCTTCAACCACGTTGTTTTCAAGAAGGCTGGGGATGCATGTATTCATTTTCTTCTCCACTTTTACATTCCTCTGTTGGTTCAAAGCCATCTCTGTGACTTTGGGACTTGTGCACACCTAGCACCACCTAGCTACTGTGTGTGTTTACAGCTTTCTTCCGTGATGCGCCAAATAAGCAGCTTGAGGCAAAACCCGTTTTCTTTTCTAAATGTTAGTCTATATTTGGAGGTAATGACACCGAAAAGAAGCTTTGATAAAAGCATTAGACTGGTGGATTCAAGGGTTTAAACTGAAAGAAATGAAGACCTACAGACACACACACACACACACACACACACACACACACACACACGCACACACACACACACACAATTTGCAATATGCTTCCCTCAAGTCAAAAGGTGTTAATTGGATTCGGAATGAGAGGTGAATCTCTTTTCAACCTCAATGAAACATTCCCAAGCAGAAGATGGAAATGTCTGGAAACAAAATGATGAAGACACACATTTGTTATTCTTAGCTAATCCATTTGACCCAAATGTTGAGGGTTAACTCAGCCTCACTTGAACTGACACTGAAGTCAGACTCGCTTCCTTTTTTTGTGTTCAAGCTGAGCTTTCTGTATCAATGAATCTATACTAGGCAGTGATGTATCCCTCATATATAAATAGCCAAATTATAATGGTTTTTGAAGTTATATGTAGAAATATAGAATACATCTGAATGTAACTTGGGATGCATTTGGTAAATGCGTTGAGAAAATGTATTTTTGCTGGACAGCAGACTGAGCGCGGAGAATTAAAATTGAAAAAAATAGCAGACAGCAAGATGTCTTACTTACTACTAAGCATCGAAATTCTCCATCAAGACCCTCAAGAAAATGTTATATCCTTTTTGTCATCGTTTGAAAAGCTCAACATAAACTACTTTAAGCTGCCAATGTGCCTCTTAACCCCAGCATTACACCATCCACACTTTCCAGCCATCACCTCTAATGGTATATGTTAATGTACAATAGGTGCCAGTGGCCTCGCTCTCTTCTCATTATGGATTTATGAAAAAAATTTATCCACTTTGGTATAGCATAGTCAGAACTATTTTCACATCGACATGGGGTATATATATATATATATATATATATATATATATATATATATATATATATATATATATATATATATAGACAAAACACAGAGAGAAACTTGTTCAGCTGATTGTTTTTGCCTCAGGTCTCCATGGAGAGACTGTGTGAACAGCCTGTCTCAATAAATTATTAATAGTGATGTTGGAATTAACCACCATGGTTGATGTTGGAAAGTGTAACCGTAGAGGTATAGGTTTACACACACAGATTGTTGTCTAAATCCTAAAGAAGCTTTTGTGGTTTTAACTCACTGTTGACTAAACTGAATGTACACAACATTAGGGACATCTTTAGTTTCAGCCCCGTTTTCACATCCTACATCTCACTTGCATTACAGCTAAAACCACTTCTGTTACTCGTCTGCTTCTTTTTTTTATCTCCATCTCCACCTTGGTCTAGAGATACTAGGGAAAATCAATGAAGAATAATGACTTTTACCTGAATTCCCCACAGCAGTGCACTTCATGAAATGTGTGTGCAGTATCTTAAACATTCAGTAGGACCTTCTCCGTTTTTTTCTCTGTTTGTCTCTCTTTTTGAATTACACATTTAAATCTAAATTAGAAATCTTGAACATTCTTGACATTTTAAACAGATATTAATGGTGTCTTGATGATTTATCATAATAACTGTTGTTGTCATTCTGTGAAGTTCCCTCCAACGCCACTAGGAGGTAAACATTTGTGGTTTTGAGTCAAATGGCTTGACAACTGCTGGATGGATTGCCAAAAAAATTGGTACAGACTTCCCAGACAGTGTATTTAACTTTGATTTAACTTGACCAACTTTACATAGAGAACCAGAAGAAGGTTGACATTTTTCATTGCGAGTGAAAAATCTTCTGTTCAGCAGTTGGATGGATTGCCCTAACATTTGGTACAAAAAACAACAAGGGATATTATAATAACTTTACATCTAGCTCCACCAGCATGTACAAGCTTCCAATTAGCAAGTGAAATATCTGAACATCTACTTAAAGGATTGGCACAGATTTTGGCACATGGGCCACAGAGGATAAATCCTAATGACTTATGACATCTCCTTTAACACAAGCAAGAGGTTGACATTTTGGATTATGAGTGAAACGACTTGACTGGATGGATTGCCATGACATTCAGGATCCTTTGACCTTTCCACCATCATCAGGTCAAAATCTTAGTTTGTCCAATACTAATTGATGTATGACCAATATTTGCAAAACAAATGACATTCCCACCAGCCTCAGCTGCACTGTGGGTTAAGTACTACTTGGCAAATGTTAGCATGTCAACGTCAACCCCTTAAACGAATGGGGAACATTGTAAATGTTATACCTGATAAACAACATGCTAGCACTGACATTGTACTTATAAATGTATGCTGACCTTTACATTGAGCATTGCTAAGCCCAAAAATAGCCTTACAGAGTAGCTTGGCTCGTTAATATTAATAGATGACCTTCAATTCATGTTAGAATTAATAGCCCATATGTTATATAGAAAAAGCTGCGTAAACAATTCTTGCTGCCACTTGCCCGAATCATTTAAAGTTTTTACCAGATGCTCATGATGTCAATGACTTGCTGACTTGCTCATCTGAACTGGCATCACTGCAAAGTCTCACTAATGAAGTGTAGTGTTTCAAGTAATTAATCTCTACCTGACATTAATTGCTTTATCGTGTCGTCTGCTCTTATCGCATCTCTTAATGTCATGACTGCTCCAAAGTCCTTGGAAAAATGTTAAATTCCTTCCAATCAGGTTTTAACTTTCCTCTCTCCCATCAGCTTTTTATTACCTGAACTTGCCTAACTTCTTCGGCATCATTCATGAGCAAAAGACGGCAATGACGGCTTCATTTTGATAAATCTTTCCTTTTTTCGTTGTGTGCTTTGTTCACACACTTTCACTGCCAAAGGGATAGTGGTGACACATAAAACGTCCGTAACCAATGAGTCATCTTAGGGCATAAAATCTTTCATATTCAGAGTCAAGTGGAGTGCATGCAACATGCCATTTTTCAATATTAATGAGAAAGGCTGACCCAAAAAAAGCTGGAGTATTGTTTATTGTGGGGTCTGAAAATGTGAAGTGAAAAATCACTCCAAATGTCGTCGTGATAAAATGAATGAGAGCTATCACTTCAAATGGAAACTTTTCAAATATGCATGTAGGCGCTAAGTTCTATGGCTGTTTAAAACAAACACAGGAGTCCTTGTTTGTTTTCAGACACTGTTTCAAAAGGCAACTTTCTGTTTCTCAGAATGTTGCTTTGGGTTTTTTGGGTGTGTTTGTGTGTGTGTGTGTGTGTGTGTGTGTGTGTGTGTGTGTTTGTGTGTGTTAGTCTATGCGGCAAACGCCACTGAATAATGAGAGAATACAGCTGGTCTACTTTCAACTGAGCAACAAACCCGAGACACAGCAGGACTCAGGGGAGTAAGCCTATATTGATATAACACAGATTTGAAATTAAAAGTTCTGGGGGAGGATCCAAAGATGGGGCAAAACTTTAACACCGCCAGCCAACTTCGAAACTTTTGTTTTATGGGAGTGAGGCATTTCAACATGAGATGAAATGAAAAGTTTTTACCTGAAGTTTGTCTATTTTTAGTCTGACCACTTTGGTCCAGACTACAATATAAATAAAAACTATTGGATTGATTGCGATGACATTTTGTACAGAGATTCAGGGTACCTTGATGTATCCCTGCCATTTGCTGTAGCCCCACTAGGAGGTTGACATCTTGGGTTTTTATGAATGAATATCTGCATGTGACTTTGTTGACTTTTGCTCTAGCGCCACCATCAGGTCAACATTTTTATTGGTCCAATGCTTTATTTTGGGACCATATACCTGCAAAATAACATTCCCATCAGCCGGCTTACAGCAGACTGACATTAATATTTAGCTCAAGGCAATGCCGTGCTTAAGTACAGCCTCAAAAAGTTGCTAGCATAGCTGTGGACTTTTAGACTGATTTGAAGGAAGTTTTCTCCTCTGCAGATGCATGGTAACTGAGGTGACAAACTTGATTATTCGTATCACACTTTGTGCCCCGTCCTTGTCGTTTCACATCAAGGCTGTGTGACCCTCTCAGGCCTCAGACACCGCTGTAAGGTAATTGCTGTTAAAGGTGGGCTGCACCTCTTCCAGCAGAAGGTCCATAATGAAAAAAAGGTGGACCTTGCAGATGTCACCCAACACCAAAGTCACTTCTGGCACCAGTTCCATTTAACAATCTCCCTGCAAAACTCATTTTTGCCTCCTCCCAGCCATGTGTCGCTGGTCTGGTGCGCACGCCATTTTTCACTTCATGTAGCTTGTAAAGCAACCATATGGAAGGAGGGACCTGGCTGCACACACTGTGGTCGTAATACTCCACTGTGTCAAGGTCATAAGGTAGTTAATATTTCCTCTGAGTTATCTAAAAGATGCTTTATGAAACTTTATATATAAAAAATCTATTTACACTTATTCTCTTTTCTCATAAAAAAACAGCATAAATCACAATATATTGTTGATGCCACTCCTGTTTTGGGATAATTTGGCAGACTGTCCCTTGCTTCATTAGACTTTGACACCAAATTAACACCAATTTAATCATGCTGAATGCAGGTACCCTTAGGATTTCAAAAAGATGGATCATGAAAAAACACTTGAGATTTTCCTTTTAGATCATCTTGTCAGCGTATAAAGCATTATGTCAAACACAAACACAAAGCCATGTTACCCATAACAACATCATTCACTAGAGGCCAATGAGGAGTACAGGCCTATAGATTCCTACACTTTTGCAGTGCAACAACTGAAGAAAAGTGCAAATCTGAGAAGCATCAAACTAGAAGAACTCTCTCAGTGAGCTATCACTTCAGTCTGCATCAGGAGAGATTGCCTCTGCAAACCTAAAACCCATTTCATTTCCTTGCTCTGCTTGCATGCTATCTGTCTGGTTGACTTGTTTTTTATTTCCCGTTTGGTAAAGTCAGTGATAACGAGGCACAGACGGAAAGGCAGCCTGGTCCAAATTACAAAAAAATGATACTGCTATCTCAACACAGCAGGAGCGAAGTCTAGTTCCCCCTCAAAAAACTTTTATGATACGTTTGCATACCTAAAGAAACTAGTCCATGTTTCATGAAATCATTTTCATACTGTGCTCGTGAGCAGCATTAGGCAGAAGCTATTATATTCTCCACCATGCCATTCTTTTCTGTCCCTGCAGGGCAACATCCAAAAAAGAAAAAAAATGCTAACATTCAATATACAAACCTGCTGTGTGACAAAACGTCACACAGCAGGGACGTCCCAAGCTCCTCAATTTACATGTTGAAGTCACATCTACAACACCGGCCTATATCTCTGTGTTTTACTGTGATCAAACAATGCTTAAAGTGTTTGAGAACTGGAGAGGAATTGAATGAACCAATTGCAGGCTATGTGATGTTGTGGATAGGCTTCAGTGGAGCCAAATGCACTGCAGCTTGAGAAAACACAAGCAAATAAAGAAAACATATTCCATATGACAGCACAGAAAAAAACACTGCAAATCCAGAAAACACAACCAAATACAGATCTGATTGCATTAATCCGATTTGAATCAGTAGTTTAGTAATTAGATCAATTTTTGAGATTTTAAAAGACTATAGTGTAATGGCGACCAGGGCATGCAGTTTAGTGCAGTTGGTCTACTGTAAAGTGACAATTATTTTAATAGCATATACAAGTCTTGAGAGATTTTTCTAACTAATTTTACCATGTAGTCTGTGTATATTATAACTTAGTTTGCGGGGCAAGATTCTTGCCAAAACACGTTTGGCTATCAGATGCAAAGACTGTGGATTAACGTGTGAAACGTGCATTAATCGTGCTGTTTCCCCTGCGTGTTGACATCACTCCACTACGGCCCCGCCTCCGCACTCCGGTGATGCTGATCCCCTTGCATCAGCACCATTTCTGGTCTCCTCACAAAATATCGAGAGAGAGAGAGAGAGAGAGAGAGAGAGAGAGAGAGAGAGAGAGAGAGAGAGAGAGAGAGAGAGAGAGAGACTACCCATCCCCAGCAGATCGTAGAGGCGTCAGACGGTAGCAAGAGCATCCCGGTTACGCTGGTCAGAGGCCCCATCGACGGTTTGCCGCGCCAGAACCAGCCGAAGGAGAAGTCACCATAGCCGGGCACACGGTCACATTAGCAGTCAGTAATGGAGAGCCTGCTGGATAATCCAATGAAAGCCGTTCTTTACTTGAAGGAGCTCACCACTATCGTCCAGAACCAGCAAAGCCTGATCCAAACGCAGCGCCAGCGCATCGACGAACTCGAGCGAAAGGTGGAGGACCTGATAGGAGAGAACCGACAGTTGCGGGACCCCCATCACTACGTCCAGCTGCCCGCTCAACATCACCACCACCACCACCACCCGACTCACCGCAGCGCAAGTCCCCAGGCGCCGGCCAACCTCCATCAGCACCCGGGGAGCAACAAAGCTGCGGCTCACCTCGGCCAACAGGCGCAGCAGCAGCCGCCGCCTCCTCAGCAGCAGCAGCAGCAGCAGCAGCCGATTCCCGGTCTATCGGCCCAGCCTCAGCAGCATCAGACCCCTCCTGCGCCGTCGTCCCACCACCCACAGCAGCTGCAGCTCGTACCCACCTCGCCGCAGTCACCCAAAGCGCGCCAAGCCAGCCCGGAGTCCGCCGAGGAGGACAAGAGGAGTCCCTGCTGCAAGTCCCTGGTTCCGCAGACTCCCACCTCTCTCTGCCGCTCAGTTGGACTGGCTAGGAAAGCCGAGTAAGTAGCTTTCATGCTGTGTGCAGCCTACTACAAAAATCAATCTCCATCTTAACGAGACATTTGGCCTATAGGACTCTTGGAATCACATGTTCCTGATAAATTGAACATATTCATTAATAGATGCAAATTATGAGCTTTACTTTGCTGAATATATTTCCCCTTAACAGTACACTGCACACTGCATCCTGTGTCAAAGAAGTGACATTACTGTTTTTCCTATATCTCCTGTCTCATAATACACACATTAAAGACTAAATATCATGTCAGGATGCCTAATGTGATAGATGTTTTTCCAGTGCAAATGCTCTTGTCTAAATATAGCACGTGTTAGTCCAGAAAACACTGCCATACCCCCAAGGGCCATCAGATATAATGCAACAACCTGTTATCACCCCTGTAAAGGTGTCAGCTGACATTTTGGAAAACACATTTGACGGAAGCAAAACAATAAAGAATTTATAAATAAGCATACACAGCGGTCTTGTAAAATGGTATCACAGACACTGAATGAGGCTTGTGCTGGATTTGCCTTTGATTAACTTCACATCCCCTTGACAAGCTGAGGCTTAATTTCCTGACAGTTAATTCAAGCTCCTCCTGTATTTTCACATTTTTCACTCAGTTGTTGCCGTGTTAAATCAATTGAATGCTTAATGGATATAGATTTTGAGGACCCAAGCTGGCATTTTACCCGTGGTGGTTTGTTAATTCTGCACCGAGGTTGGCTGTCACTACTGGGTGGGATTGAACACTGAGGTCAAAGTGTTTTTGTTTTGGTGATTTGTAACGGAACAGAAGCTTGGTTAGATCAAGCACACAACATTTTTGGTTGTATTCCCTTCCTTTCTCCCTTTAGCTTTGTTACCTTGTTGTGGGTTTCTGTGCCACCTTTAGTTTCCACTCTTTGAATACGGAATGTGCTTTATTTTTTTTTAAATGCATCTGTTTTTAGGCTCGGCTGAGGTAGCTATTTCACAAGTGTCAGGGGCGCGTTGGGACATTGTAAACACACATTTTATTACAAGCAGAGCACCAACTCCTGAAGGAATATGACTTTGAAACCAATGTCAGCACTTTCACACAGTCCCATTTAAAACCCACACACACCCACAATCAAGGTTTAATTGTACATGCTGTTCTTTATTAGGACACAAGCTGAATGACATTGGAAGGAACACAACATTAGCTGATGCTTATAAGTCCCCTTACAGCTTCTTGTTTCTAATAAGCCTTGATACGTATGAATCAACTTTCTCGTGAATATGTTGCATGTCAGTGTTGTGTTTCATACAGAGTTGGTGTCATCAAAATTCAGTTATTCCATCTGTACCCATTTTCATGATCACACAAAATACCAGAAATTCCCATAGTTCTAATGTCTTAACATTGAGGATTTTGGCTGATGGTCAGCCACAAACTTGGACTATATATGCATTATTCTAAATTTTTCATAGACCAAACGATGAATTCATTGAGAAAACAATCAGCAGATTAATCAATAATGAAAACAATCATTTGTTGCATCAGATAAGGAATTTTTGGACAGTGATACAGAGTATATGAGGGTAGATGGAATTTTGATTTAAGGATCCTTTATATCTTCATTATCAGGACCATGCGTGTGTGTAAACAGCGCTTTTAATAAGTATTCATGCCCCTTCGAAGTTCTCATCTCATATTGTATTTTAACATTGAATTCAAGTAGATTGATTATAGATTTTTTGACACTGGTCAACAGAGAAATACTATTTAGTGTCAAAGTGAAAACTGATCTCTACAATATATTATACTAGTTCATTTACATGTTTACAGCCCCTCCACAATGTAAATTCGGATTGAAACCTGGACTCATTCAGAACATTACCATTGTTGTTTTGAAGCCATTTGTGTGCAGCTTTGGCTTTTTGCCTGGTGTCATTGTCTAGCTGGAACACAAATCTTCCCTAAAGTTGCAGGTTTCTTGCAGATGGAATCAGGTTTTTCACTAAGATCTCATTGTAGTTTGCAGCATTCACTTACCCTTCATAGGCCTTCTGCAAAGAAGCATCCACACAGCGTTTTTTAACAGTGTGAAAAAACACACGAAATCCTCCTTGATTCATGTTCATTGATTGAATCAATTTCAATGGAATCGTTTACTTTTTATTTGCACTTCTTCAGAACTGTCCTTGATGCTGAATGTTCTTCGCTTTCCACTATCAAGGTCACATGAACTGCCATTGCCGGAACTGCACAAACACACACACACGCACACACACACACACACACACACACACACACACACGCACACACACACACACACGTTGCACCGTACTGAGTCCCATCTGTTCCGCTTGGCTTCATTTGCATTGTTTCTGTTAATCCAGATTGATCCATCATACCCTTAATACATAATTCCTAAAGAGAGTGGGTCAGGAGTAGTATACAAACACACACAAGATATGAGTTGTACAAATGTCGGGGGGGGGGGGGGGGGGGGGGGGGGGGGGAATTCAGTAAGTAGGTTCATTCGTGACTTATCAACCGTGCACCCTGACAGTTGTTCACAATAATAAACAATAAGAGAGAGAGAGATGAAAAACGAGTGAGAGAGAGAGAGAGAGGGAGCGTACTATACACATCTTATTTTCGTAACGTAAAAGCAGTGGCACATGAAAAGCAGGAGATGTGAAGTAGCATTGTAATTTCCGTTTAGAGCATTGATCCTGGTCAGAATGCCGCGGGAGTAGAGATACATTTCTATTAGCGGGAGGATGACAGGGACATGTCACAAACTTACCAATAAGGGTTCTGTGTAGTTTTTTTTTCATATGTATCCATGTTATTTCCCCTCCTAATTTTTCCTGAAACGGCGCCTGAGAGAATTAGAGGCGGGTGTCTTCCTTCAGATTTTGGGGGAAATAATTTGTGGGAGCTTGTCAACCTTAGTAAAGAAAAGTTTATGTATTTAATGATTTTTTGTAAGTAGCTTCATTTGCTTTCTTGACCAGGTTGAGATGAGAAGATTTACATCACTCATCTTAGCTTAGTCCTTAGAATAACCAAGAAATTTGTTTCTTACACTTTGTTTTTCATATGGTTTGAACAAACAAAACAGGTATGTTATTCCATTCCATTCCATTATATTTACCCAGCTCATCTGTGTTTTTGCTTGATTGAAAGTAAGCACAAAGTCTATTTGCAAAGCTTTAAATGAAAAACGAAACGCTCGCTCCTTCACATCATGCATTCCTCATCTCTTCCAGTGGCATCATTTAAGAATGCAAATCAAGGCTGCAGCTTGAATAGCGAATGTGATTGAATAATTGCTTCCATCCCAAGCAGACTTCTGCTTTGGTGTAAGCTCAAACTTCTCCGACGGAGAGTTGAAAATGTTGCGATTGTTTTACTCAGTCTGAGAAGGATTCTTAAGGGTCTTGTGTAATCTGAGGGAAGCCTTCAGCAATCTTGTGTATCTTGTGAACTCTTTTCCTCCTCTCTGTTGACTGCACCTCCTTCTCTCTCAGCCTCCATTGTCTGTGGTTTCTCCCACTCTTTGACTCCTTGCTCAAATGATACCGTTTTACACCTACATCATTTCTCCTCCATCCTTGTCTCTCTCATCTAACCCCCCTGTGTAATTTTAAACTTCTTCTCCATCATCCCATCCCCTCATCTTTACTTTATTTCCTGCTATCAGCATATTATGTTACAATAGCCAGCTCTGCAGTCCGGATCAGAATTCAATCCCATCCTCTAACCATCAGGCTCTCCACGTCTTAATCCATCTCCTGGCTGGGCTTCAGTGTTCACTCCACCTTTTTTGGTTCTCTATCTTCTCTTTGTGGGGTTGCCAAGCGTGTGTGTGTGTGTGTGTGTGTGTGTGTGTGTGTTTTAAAATACAAGTGTAAAGGTTGAGAGTCAAGAAGGGTGACAATTAGCGTTGGCGAGGTGGTGTGTTTCTGAGTAACGAAGCGCGTGCGTGTCTGATAGGCAGCAATCCCGTTGCCTAAGGTGGAAATCCCAGGGTTTTCATTTCGCTCCAGGTGCTTTTCTGTTGCTTTCCTACCTCCCACACTCTCACAGATATTTTCAGCTCTCGCTCTTACACACAAAACACTCACTAATGCGCACAAACCCTAACATTCCACATGCCACCTGGCAGCACGCATGCTTTTCCGCATTGGCCGTGACTCCCTCTGCGCCCGCCATGCCCTTGTTTTCATCCTACTGGCCTCATACCAGCTGGAGCACAGAATGTATGCCATCTCATATGCTGTAATGTACAGATAGCACTTAAGAGATTGGGAGCTCAGCACACATCTACATACTTCGTAGCACACATTAGAAAGTGACCCTGCTGAGTGCCTGCTCGATGCTGCAGTCTCTCCTTGTTCCGATGTTCATAGATCAAAGAGCCTGCTGCTTTGCCAGCACAGGCTCCACCAGCTATGCTAACCCCGTAGAGCCACTCTCTCCAGGTACTATGTTCTTATCTTTTATCTCAATGTATCATGGGTAATTATTAGACTTACTTTGTGGGAGCCACATGCATCCAAAACAAGGTTAAACCGCTGAGTCCCTGTAACCTGTGTAAAATAAAGTTAGACTTTCAATAACTTACACGGTTGTGTGGCTAGATGGACTACACTGTCCTCACCGCACCATCGACATCGAGAATATTGATAATTTGTTTCCGCAAACAGTCTCTTGCAAAGTGTCAGGCTGTGACACCGGACACACACATTTTGCGTCTCATTTCACCAACAGTCAACTTTGGTTTCTTTAATGATAATAGCAAGCTTTCACTAATCTTAACCAACTAGTTCTTCTTTGGAACTATGGAAATGATTATTCTTTATCATGAAGCGAGAAGTTGGCTAAAATAGACATTAAAACAATGTTATTAGATTTTTTTGGGCTACTTGGGGCAGTGGGACAAGCCATAAAATGCAACACAGAGTCATCAGCAACTTATAAAATGCTTATGGTAAATTTGTTAGCAAATTTGTTGCCTACTTTTTGCAATATTTGCATTCATTTGGTGTCACTGGCCACCAGATGAGTGTGTCCGATCTTTTTCTTTATCTCTGATTTGGTCTCCACAAACTCCTGAAGGAAATAGCTGCCTTTGTGGCAGCTAACTGCTCCACTATAATTGCCTGCTTGTTGCTAGGGTAGGGTACAGTGGATTTATGAGAAGCATTTAGCTGGAAACAGCTGCCAACTGATGGAAACCAGGTTAATGAGAGCCATGAGAGTGAACCAAAACTGTAAAGTTGCGGACGTGAGCAAAACAATGAGACAATATATATAGTTTCATGATTTGGGTGAATTGACCCTCTAGGAACAACAATTTTCTGTCTCTGGGGCCTGAATGAGAAGTACATCAACTGTCTCTCCGCGACAAAGACAACAGTGAGAGGGCTTCCGAGATAGAAATAGATGGGATGAAGATGGATGTAATAAAAAAAATTCTCTCTCTGTCCTCCTTTCTGTATTTCCCCTCCTGCCACCATTACTTGAGAGCTGAAACCTCCACTCCTGCAAACCTCTGCTCTTTACTTTGCTTTCCCCTCCCCTCAGTCTGAATGGGAATCACGTCCGCTCGGTTATGACAGGGTGGCTTGGCTCGGCTGCTGCTGGAATCCAAATCATGAATTTCACATTTGGCGCATAGTGCTTTTAAATTGCTTCATTTCTCAGTGGATATAGCTGCTGGGTGATTCCTGACTCCCTAGTAGAATATTAGTTGTTTTCATGCACAAGTTGAGCAAGGTAAAAGACAGTCCCAGTTGTCGGTAATCAAACCGTGTGTGTGTTCATGGTGTGTGTGTGTGTGGTAAAGATTGTGTGTTGTGTTCGGGTCCCCTAACACCAAGAGCACAGCTGTTGTAAGGGGATGAATGGGATGATTTTCTGTCTTTTTCATTTGTGTAGTGGGCGTATGGTAATCAAGGATATCACTTGCCTTGGCTTTGGCTTACTGGACAGTTTTGTTGCTCTGAAGTGTTGGTTTGATCCAATTTAGTAAGCATATTACCATTGGTAAATTTGATTATACTGTGCCAAGTATAAATGAATAATTCTGCTCTACTGAGTATCTTTGCAAATGGTGTAAATATACAATAACTCATATGTGAAAACCCATGCAAACACAATATCTTTTGAAGTCTCAATGTAAACATACAAAGACATTATAAAAGTGGATTTATGTGGATGTAGTTTATAATTATGTGTGTCAGTTCTAGCTAGCACCTTTTAATTGACGGTAAATTGTGGATGCCTTGCTGCACCTTTTAGATATTTTGTTCAAAACTAGAAGGGAAGATGATTATGGAGAAAAAGCTACATGGTGTGCATAGAAAAACAGAATGACAGAATAATTAGACGGATTTGAAAAAAAAATCAGGCTATGACAAAATACACTAGGAAGCCCCACAGATCTGAAGAGTCCAAATGTTTTCCCACTTTCCTCATAACTTGGCAAACACGCAGAAAACTGTTTCTTTTTAGTGTCAGTCAAAATAAAAAAGTTTGGCTCAACAATGATTTAAAAAAAAAAAAAAAACATTGCTCCAAACTGGCAGTACTCTGTCACTTGGGCAGCATGCCAAGACACGGAGGGACAGACATGCCATCCTCGTCCTTAACACTTCCAGTGGCATCTGGAAGTGTTAAGGACGAGGATGAGGATGGCATGTCTGATGCCACCATATTTTATGTGCAAATACTGCACACCCACATAATGGCTCTGCATAGAAATGTGTTTTTACTGTTAGTCACGTTACACTAGCTGATTGTGAGTCGGCCTTTTCATGTTTGTAGGTAAATTATTCACACATCTTATTGACGCATTTGCATGTGTCTTCGTCATGCAAATGAACAGTGGGCGTAATGAGCAATCAGCAGAGTGTGTGTGTCACTGTCACGCAATCTACATATTTCAGAATTGTGGTAGCAAATGGAAATGATATCAGTGTTGTCATCTGCTGTCACTCAATCTGATTGCATAATGTAAGCAGACAGTTTGTTGTCCTTCCTATTGAACCCTTTTTCAGCTCTGCACAAACTTAGTTTTATTATAATATTTACCCTAAATTCTTTTTTAAATTTGACTATATTTAAAGATGATATACTTTAATTTGTTACAAAACCCGTTCTCTTACGCTTTACATAAATGGGAAACCTTGGTGAAAAGACGTTACACAACATATTTAAAAGAACCAGCAGCTGCTTACCAATAGGTTAATAACCGCACAGGTTTTTTTTTCATTGTGGTATTAAGAAAAAAACGTACAAATGTGTTAAGTGTAGCACTTAATAATACACCCCTCATTTCACACTAATGGCTCTGCAAAGCATTACAACTTGTTTAATCTTTCATCACATACTATACTGTTAGCTGTTAGTGAGCAGCTACTAACCCACTGTATGTGGTGTTGCAATGAAACATATGTGTTGACCATAGAATTACCTACACATAAAATTACCCACAACGTGTTACTCTACTGTTTGTCTTTCTAAGATGGTGGGATTCCTCATGGGCAGATAATGCTGTGCCCCGACTCTCACTGGTCAGAGAGCTTATCACCTCTGCTGCTCAGGGAAAAGTGATCTTTGAAATAAGGAACAGTGTGCAGTTATGGAAAAATGTCATAAAATGAGATTTTAGCCCCTGAGAGCTTAGCCTTGAAAATCCCTCAACAGACAATCCTAATTGTTTTTGCGTCTTGTGCACATTGTTTTTGCATCTTGTGCACAAGTGTGCATCTATGTGTCTGATGAGGGTTAGGTGAGCGGTTGAATAATGGGCTCATGTTGGGGCTGAACTTGTGTAATTTAAATTTCTAGTATTTTCTATCTATTAAACTACATGTGTGTATTTGTGGCCTATTAGGCAGGATACAATACTTATACAGATATGGTTACGATACTTAAAATAATAATTACATTTAAAAGTATGCAGTACGAATATAGCATATAGTCGGCCAATTAGGGTAACAATGACGTAAGCAATGTTAGGTATGTAATATACGTATAATCTATCATTTTAACCGAGTACAATAGGGTTAGTTTGTCAGCCATTGCTCTCTATCCAACATGATCTCCATATCCGCTATTGCATTGTATACTGAAACAAACACACACAGCTATGCACAGGCACACACTTGCCTAGGGAAATGTCAGGTATGGTTAACTTTACGACCGAGAGTAATGTTCAAAGCCATCCACCTAAGGCTGTAAGGCCTTGCAGAGCTGATGGGAACAGGCACAGCATGTCCAATCGGCTTTCCTGGTCTTCTCAACACATCACACAACCAAGCTCCCAATCATGATTTATGGTACCATGCAAGAAAAACACAACAGGGGAGACATCCGCTGCTAACCACTACTAATTTCCCTGCACACCTGATCATTCATTTGCATTTTTCACACCTGAGGACACACATTCATTCACAAATGCCACTTTTAAATTGCATATACTTGTGTGTGGTTTTTGTTGCACAATATTGTAGAGCTAGGCTCGTTACTTCACATTAAATGCTTGGTTGAATGCAGATTTTAATCTTTTCCTGGAGGCAACAGAAATGACTAACCTGTGTGTGTGCCTCGTTGGTATGTTCCCCTTGACATTTCATTAAAAAGCATTTGGGCTTGCAGATTTGGGTTTAGTAGATTGTCTTCACATTCAAAAGGCCATAAAAGCTTCTTGCCCTTCTCCTCCACTCCGGTTATATCATCAACCTCTTGATGCCAGGATTACATCATCTGATACGCAGCGTCAGTAGCAGGAATTGATGACTCTACCAGTGATGACATTGCAGGTTTAACTTAGAGCACATCCTAAAAGAAGAAAATGAGATGAGCAGGACATAAAGCGTGAATGAGTCATAGGCTGTGTGTGGGAACTGGAGTAAAGAAGTTATTGTATGTGAATGATGTGGTAAAAAATGTGCTTTCTTTTCTTTTTTGTCATGCCTCCCCCATCATCTGCCTACATGCCTTCTCTTCCTTCTTATTTTACTTCTTTTCTTGTACAGAAAACCAAGACCATCATTCACAAACACTCTGGTTCTGTGCTTCCCTTAATGTATAAATGAAACTACTTTACTTCAGTACAAAATGTATGGCTACTATTGCTGATCTGGTTGATGGGATTTTCCTAATCAACCCAAGCCCTGGCTGATATATGACAACCATGTCAGTTTGATAGCTGTTAAGCATCAGCGTGAAGCATGGGAAATATCTGTGAAATCTGAACCAGTGCCAAGTCTTCAGCAGATGGCCCTGGAGCAACACAGTGTAGTGGTGATGCTCGATATGAGCTGCTAAAACTGCTCAATAGTGGAAGCACCAGCTGGAGAGAAAACAGTAGAAAAAACAGCTGCTTTCATGGGAAAATTAGAGACAGCTATTTTTTCTGCTACAAGTCGACATTTATCCTTGAGTAAGGTTTAATATTATGCGGCAAACATTTTCACCACCATATTTACACTAACTCACGTGATAACATCGTTTAGTTGCTAGCTTGGTTAAACTGAGTTATCCTAGCTAGCTAACGTTAATGTTTACAAGCTAACTCTGCATTTCTTTGATGGCTAAATGAGCTACTGCCCCATTCCCTAGCGGTTTGCACTCTATGCTATCTATAACTTTGTGCGCAGACTAGAAACCCAGAGATGTGTCACAATGATGCATAACAATTGGATAAACAACAGCTGTTTCATTTGGACTAAAAAAGTTGAAATGAATCTAGCTCAGTGGCAGTTTTGAACAATCCATGTATCATTTGTTCATTCGTTTTTCAATGAATGAAAAAAACGTTTCATACAATTTTGATATTTTCAACTATTTTCAACAATTTGGGTGCCCCGGAAGCGATCTCTACAATGAATGATACCTGGATATTGAACTCACTCAGCTAAATAACATTGCTAAAATCTCCTTCGAGCTACATGTTGGGGTTTTTGCATCTCACATCGAGCCGGCAATATTAGCTTAAATTTAGGCTATTATTTAGTTTGCTACACCAAATAACCCCACTGTATACTAGTTACATTTGAAATCAGTAAAATAATAATTTTAGTTGGAGTAGCTAGGAAACAACGTGTGCAAAAATTACTTATTTTTTTGTGGAAAAAGAAAACTCGGCTCCCTCTCTGTAATGTCTGCTAACACTAAAAACCCAGATATATGTCACATTATTTCTTTATTTGGTCAAAGAACAGCACATTTTTGATTTTTAACACAAACTTGTCCAACAGAAAAAAATCCAGCTCACTGTCAGTCTTGAACCCCTTTAGCTGATGGAGCTCTCTCTGACAAGTGAGCGCCAGGAAGTGGTTCACTTCTCCTGTTCTCCCCCCCCCGGGCTCAGCTCTCTTCCTTTCTGCTTGTTTGGCCTCCTCCGTCAAAGGCTTCTCTTTTAAGTTTTATTGAAGGGGGACCAACAGTTGGGAGCTGAGTTGAAGAAGAGTGTAAAATGTTGAAAGCCTAGAAAGATTTCTTTCTTCTTTGATTTTTAGGGGGATGCCATCAAAACTTGACATTTATCGTTGATATAAGATAGCGTATGAACTTTCTTCTACAAAACTCATGTAGCTGATGAAATATGCAGAACTAATGATACACTGATGATATCATCAAAAACATTCAAATACAATCTTCAAATGTCTCCAATGATCCTACAAACATTATCAACCATCACACTTCCTTCTCTTACACTCTGATGTCTGAGTTGCCACCATCTTACATGTTATAACTGGGATCTGTTCAGACAGACATGATGCAGCATGAATGCAGAGCTTGTTGATGAAATGAGTTCATATTTAATGTTAAGTGTAGCACTGGAATCAAGGGGGACCATGAGAAAGTAAAAAAAGAAAGCTAAAATGTTGCAGCTTTCCTGACAGTGGCACCTCCAGGAGTTCTTTTAAGGGACTGAATGCAATGGCAACGATTTATTTTCTTCTTCTTTTGTTAGCTTTCTCTTGGGAAAACTGGTCTTGCTCTCTTGTCCATCTCCAGCTCTCTCAGTTTCGCTTGCAAAAGGCAAACTAAGCCGCTTGGGACGGCCCAAGAGTCCGTGCTGACGTAAACCTTTCAGCAAAGCTTTTTTTAAATTCACTGTGCGTGTGTACAGAAATTGATATGGTCTTTCAGGACCAAAGTTTGAGGAGTGTGTTTGTGTGTGTTGGGAGATTGGTGCAGTGCTGAGTGCAGATATGTCTTCTTTAGTTCAAGGATATTTCTCAGCTAATAATCCACCCCAAAATCATGTTTAATACATCATTTTAACCTCACAAAGATATGTGCACACCACATGGGTGTGTGTGTGTGTGTGTGTGTGTGTTGAATTTATTTCTCTCAGAAAGCCATACACACTCTTAGCCTGTAAAACATAGTGATAAACTGGCACTTACAGCAACCAATTTGCCAAATGGAAGTGAAGTATTACAAAAACATTTCAAGTTTTTTTTTTTTTTTTACGTGATCAAAGTGCTCCAGTAACACTGCCATGAGACCAGTTGAGTTGTCAAAGGCATACAATATATAAGTCGACCTAAAATAATCTCAATGATTATGATGATCTCCATGCTGACGTAGAGTACCTTGTTCTCTTTTTTACCTTTTGCTAAGTGTGCACTGGCAGAGTTGATTGGTTTTAAACCCACTTTCAGTAGAAGGATTTGTTTCTAACCCACCTTATATTATATTGTATTTAAATGTAATTTTTTTACTTACTAAAGCCTTGATTTGATTTTAACCTTGACTCTTAAAAGCATTTTCTTCCCCAAAATGTTGCATTAAAACAAACATGGAAAATAAAATAATGGCAACAAACACAAAAATCCCTTTTTAAGCAAGAAGCTGTGCAACCTAAAACACCTCAGCCCAAACCACTTATTCATATACGTTTGCCTCCTCCAAGGTCAATTGTATTTATATTTACCATGTTTGGCCTTTAGGGGCAGACTCTTAAACTCCATGTTATGTTATTACAATAAGCGAACATTTTCACAGCTAATTCTTTTCCTGACTTTCACGGAAATGTTCTGTGAAAACGTATCCGTAATCCATCGCGAGATAAACTGCTGACTTCAGTGTGCACAGACCTTTTTCCGCCTTTCGCCGAGTTGAATCAGCCGGAGAGCTATTGACACAGCAAAGCTGCATTCACCACAATGAGGAGCGCATCGACAAACACATTAGACAAGAGAAGTTAAAACAAAACACAATGAAACCATGGTGTGGAGATTACACTCTCCCTCAAACAGACCCAGTGTGTGGAAGAGCTTATAAAAGCTTATAGATTTTTTATAGGTGGTATTAGCGAGCTTAGACCATAAGGGAAACTGAGTCAGTGGTGTGGAAGATCAGAAAGCAGGTCATGCGAGTTCAGTTTAATCTTCAGTGCCCGCATTGATCAAACAGTTCGAGGGAGGTGTGTGTGTGTTTGAAAATGGATGCTTTGTAGTCTTGCAAATTTTCTGGAGGAGAATTCATGTTGATATAGAAGACATTTTTGCGTAATCTTGAACATCGGAATAGGTGTCACAATGATACAGAGATAAATTAGGAAACAATATAGCTCCTAGTTTTCTCACATCAGTACAACTCGGACTTGGAAAGATTCATGATGCTTTGACTTTTATGCAGTTTGGGTTCCTGCTATCTCCATAGTGCAGCTGCGCCTCTAAAAAGGTCACCAAACCTGTTATAAAACACTTGCAATCTGTTTTTGAGTGGAAAGATAGAGGTGATAGTAAAAGTGAGCAGAGAGATGGTAAAAAATAATGAAGGGAAAAATCAGAAAGAGATAGGTGGTTAAGATGAATCAAATGGAAGGTGCTTTAAAAGATAAAAACAGTTCAAGCTCTTTTCATCCCTGAATATTTCCCTGTGAGCTGCTTTTCTCCAATAGATGAAGGCAATGATTCAGATGTGACAATACTGGTTTTATTGACACAATCAAGTGGGATGCACACATTTGAAACCGCAGCAGCATTACTAGCGTTAGGATCATCTCATACGAGGATTTAACAGGGGTAAAGGACAGCTGGCGGCATTTTGGTGCTTTTTGGAAATAATAAAGAGTGCAGATAAGACTAAACAACACATTGGTCATCATGTTGTCAAAGCTCAAGGGTAAACAATAAATGTTTTATCACTGAAGTTGAAGGATACTAGTCATTTTACACCTATTTTCTCACAAACAGTTGTAACTATCTATGTTAGAAGATTGCCATTCTAAAGTACAACATGTCTGTATTAATATTCACAAAGTTAGTAGAACTACTAGAAATACTACCATTGATCAAATTACCCATTATTTTTGGGAAATATGCTTATTTGCATTTTCTGCTGAGAGTTTGGTGAAAAGCTCGCTATCACTCTTATATCTGTACGTTAAATATGAAGCTTTCCAGAGCAGCCAGTTAGCCTAGCCTAGCATCAAAACTGGAAAAAACAAACATTTCCTGGACTCTTGTCATCACCGTTGGGTTGCCAGGCAACTAGAACTCAGTGTGCCAGCCAAGAAATAGTCCTATTCTTAACCTTTCATAAAATTACAACATGTACATTTTACACTTTGGTTTTTGTTGAGATAAACAAACGAGATATAAAGTGTTAATTAGTGAGCTTTAGAGGTGCTGGTACAGTTCTGTTACCTTCAGACAGAGCCTATAGACCTCTGTTTCCAGACTTTATGCTAAGCTAATCTGCTAGCTGTAGCTCCATATTTAGCGCACATAACTGACAATGATATTGATCTGTTCATCCAACAACTCATGGAACGAAGGTGAAGAAGTGCTATTCCCAAAGTGTTCTATTCTCTCTCTAACTCATCCCCGGTGGCCAACACTGTGCGTGAATCACTGACTTTATTAGCTTTGTGTGTGTTTGCTGTACATTTTCAGGAGATAAATAAAATTACAACAGCATTAATGCAACACAAATAAATCAGTCTATCGTTGTTTATACCTTGTCCCGAAGAATGTACACTCTTTATCCGCGTAAGCAAGTGGCTCTGTTGTCTCCAACGCTCACACTAATCGGTGTCCCCTCAGAGACCGCCTGTGTTCTCAACCTATTAAACATGGCCACAGCGGTGTTAAGGAGAACACAATTAGTGGAGCCATTAACAATGGAAATTAATTTGCTGTCATACCGTCCTTGTACTGTCTGCTATTGTTGCTGTCAAATACCCCCAACCTCCCTTTTCAAGCGTATTCTCTCTGTTTCTTTCTTAGTCTTTACAGAGAACAGGTACAAATAGAAACCCTTCTGATCAACTTTTAGTGTCTGGCCAGTCTAAAAATTCTAACTTTAGGGATCTTGTGCTAAACTATTGCACTTCACGGCAAAAAGAACAGATTTAAGTGTTCTTGAGAAGCAGTCAAGCCTTTGAAGAAGGTATATAAGAAGACATTAAGGTCTTCTTGTTTTCACTGTCCTTCTCCCAGGGGACAGACAGGAGGGTAAGTGGAAAGAGATTAGGGCAGGGGGATCGCCTTCAGGGCAGAAGATCAAAAGGCAACAGAGGGGCGATAAGGGATTGAGTTGCTGTTGGGAATAAGGGCCTTGCTTTCTCATCTTAAGTCTCACCTCTCTCTTTTCCGTCCTTCTCCATGTCCTGTGTCCAGGGATGAGGACACGGCGTACGGCTGCTCTTTTTACTGGCTACATCATCTGACAGCAAGAGTAATTGAGCAAATAGCTCTCTTGCACAACACACCGTGCCTATATGACCTGAAATAGGGGGGATGGGGAGTTGTAGAGAGTGATGGATAATCAGAGTGAAAGGGACTGAAGGAGAGGAGAAGAGTGAGGGGGGGGGTATTTTAGAACGAGATGGATGAAGCTTTAAGAATGTGGGGCGGCTTCCAGGTTAAAAGAGAGTACATACTGTACTGATGAAGGGAGAAAAGTAAATGCACTCATGGCTTTCTCGCATGCACATTAATGTTTAATATCCTTGCTCTTTCCTCAATACATTTCAGTATCATCCTCACTTGTGACTCTATCTGCAGTACATTCCAGTAGAATAGGGTAATGTCTTTTAAAAATGCTTTAAAGCAGCCACGCTTCCTATATATGTCCTACTGTCAAAATGTGAGGAGATGTTTTTGCATTAAACCTGTATATAAAATGCATCTGTTTTATAGTTATTGCAGCTGGAAAGTTGCTCAATCTAACCTATTTTTAATGTTCTAAAATGCAACCTTAACACTGTGGTGAGTTGTAGGATAAACCTTTGTAAATTATTATAAGCAGATCATTGTTTGTACTAAGCAAAGTATTTTATACTTTTACCACAAGGGAGGAAACAATTGATCGACTAATTGGCTGCTGTATTTATAGATTCCTTGTGTAAGTCATTCATCAAGCAAAAATGCCAAACATTACGTCTCAGACTGTTTCCAACTCCTTGAATGTGAGCATTTGCTGCTTTTCATTTTCAAATATTATAGTAAACATATATTTGAGATGATAGTTAAAAAAAGACAATTTTGTCATATTCTAAAATTTTTGGGTTTCTTTCCTTTTTGTGGAATGACAACCGGGTGTCTTCCTCTGTCTCTGTTTGTGGTGCTGACACATTCCGTCTGTGTCTCTCTCCGTGGTGCTGAAACACTCTAACTCTTGCACTCTGTCTCTTTTCTCTCTTTATATCCTTTTCTCTCACTCACATTCGCACTCTACTTACATTCACATTGATTGTTTATATATAGTTAAAGGCAACGTGTAGAGTTTTCTTGTAAATAAACAAAGTTATGTTCACATTCACTCGTTCTTATGAAAACACGTTGGGCCCTAATGGAAGATTGTTTTTGTATTTTCACAATAGTCATAAAACTCGGATTCAACCTAACTCTTGTAACAGCACAAACTTTTCATGAAGCACTCGTTTTAGACTGATGAATGCCACCTGTTCATGGAAGTGATGATTGTGAGATTTGATCATGAGCTTACTCAACACCGCCAAAATAAGCTATTGAAAGCTACCTGTTACGCTGCGTTTGTGGAAGGGATCCATTAACTAAAACGTTACGTAAGGAGTTTAAAGAAGAAGACTTTTACACTGCAGAGCCTCCATTTGTGCTAGTTGTCTGAAACAATCAGAAAAAATAAAAAAGTACAAAGTACAACTGTCAACATCAAGTCTCAATAAAGAGGAAGAGCAACAATCTTAAGTGTATCTTGAATTATATTTATATTCTACATTGCCACCTCAGTGGTAAATTTGCTGACTAATCTGCCAATCATCAATGGCTGGTTCGGGTGTAGTAGATTTAGATTTAGTAGGACTGCTGTAAATCAGGCAACAAAGCTGTCAGTGGCTTAAATCCAGCCAGCCATTGTCTTTTGATTGCCGACCTAACCGGCGCTGGGCTGTCCTGAAAGTCTCACTATAAATATACAGGATCTCAAGCCTACGAGGCCAAACAATGGCAGGTAGTTTCACCCACTAGGTGTTGTTGAAATGTAACCACTGTACACATCCCTGCTGTAAATGATTCCAAGGCATGGAATTGACCTGAAAAATAAGTCTCAAATATGTAGAACTATAAACCAGAACTACAATCTTAACTTTTAGTATGTGATGACATCTTTAGATCTTTTCTATTTATGCAATCATTCTGTTTCTGCTCTTTACACAGTAACCAAACAGTGCTTCACCAGTTCTGCTGCCCCGCCCCAGAGGCCCCTGAGGGGGAGACCTCTACTGCCTGTGTCCCCAGGTAAGACGACTGCATCCATGTAACATCTGCACAAATATACTGTATATATACAAATATATATTTATATATGTATATATGTGTACATATATGTATATATGTATATGTATATATATATATATATATATATATATATATATATATTTTAACTTATTTATTAACTTTGAATAATTTAATTTTTATGTTCTGTAAATTTGAATTGCAGCCACCTATCATGCATCCTGTTAATAGCGGTTGCAGCAGTAGCTACGTTAGGCAACACAACTACCCCAGCAGTGTTATCTAAGTTGAAGTGGTTATATTGCTTCAGGTTTCTTACTGGGACAATCTGAATTTCTTTCCCTGGAAAAACACAATGAGCCAATAAGGGATGATACTCTGTCGCATCAGCTTGGGTTTTGGGAAAAATATTACATTCAGTTTAGCAAGCAAAGCAGGGCCATCACACTGTTATCTGTTTATGTCAGATTGGCACATGACAGTGATCTGAGGTTGCCAGTTGGAAATGCAACTGTGTACATTTGCAGATGAATTCTGAAGTCTCTTTTATTTCAATTAAAGTCAACCAATTTAAACATTCTGATGTAAGTTTGATACGATAAGTTTTACCCACTATCCTGGGAAATATGAAAAAAAAACTAATAATTATCTGCTGTAAAACCTTTACCTTTGAATGAGATCTTTCTCATTTTTAATATTTTTTGTGTGGAATGGGCAGTCTGGAAAACATAGAATTAGATACATGAGTGCAAAAAGAAAAAATAAATCGCCTTTGGCCAGTTATTATCTCGCCCTTTTCAAGAAGAAGTTACAGCACATGATTTTATTTAACAAAGAGAAACAAAGAGTTTCACTGAAAATGATGATATTCACCTGGCATCAGTAGCAATTAAGCCATCCACTTGAAAAGGTTTTCTTTCTTTTGTTTTTGCGGACTGCTACTTTCACGGAATTATATTGCAAAACACGTATTGATTGGAAATCGGAGATCCCATGGTGCCGGACATAATAAGTGGCAGCAGGCTGCAGACCAACAAGCGCATACAAAATCACATTTTAAACACTTCAGAGAGCTGTGCTGTATTAAATCAGCCACATGGATAGATTGAAGGACGGAGGGATGTAGGAGGGAAAGGAGAGCAGTTAACTCTTATTATTGGCCTTGTTTGCCAATAGAGCAGCAAAAAAAGAAGCCATAATCAGATAAATTCTCAGACGTTGACTCAAAACCCAAGTCTCTTACAGTAGCTGTTGTCACAAGCGTCACTTTATCCCTCTATTGAACACATGAAATTCCATAGGCAGTGGTTAAAACTGAATGGGAGTGACTTCATAAAATAAAGGCCAGAGGAGAAATTTAAAAGACTAGAATCGATCGTGGTTCAGCATCTTGAACTTTGCTTGATAGAAGCCGTTTGGTGCAGTTGTGTTTTGTAATTGCTTTGTGCTTAGGGACCATTAGCTAAAGGTACAAACAAAGTGCACAACAGAAGGTCTTTGCCAACTCCCCTTCCAACTCCTCTAAACAACATCACCCTGCCAATATCTGAAGCAAACCACTTCAAAGCAGGACTCTCTGGGGCAGAGAAAGAAAGCAGCTTGTGGTTTTGTCTTTTTTTCCGTTTTGTTCTTGTTGCGTCTTATCTCTTCTTGAGAGGCGTGTTCTGTTCTTGATTTCTTCCGCATTGTTGTCAGTGATTTGTTGATCATTTTACTCACGTGGCATCACCACATCACATCAGAGCGACATGACATAGCACCCACACCTCATTGCATCCATCATCATTCATGTTCACTCATTTGGGCTTGTCTCTCCACTGTGGTCACGTTAAGTTTGAAAAAAGTCATGTATGAAAATTACCATGTAACAAAAGTGTAACTATGCAATGTAAAACTACCATAATGCATTGATTGCTTAGGGTCTTACCCATGCTGGAAACTGGTGAGCCTTCTTGTTGACACATGTAATGCATCTGTGTTCATGTGAAAAGAAATGTTTTTTATCATGTTGCATGCTTTGGCTTGGCAGTGATCAGAACATAGCTCCCTGTCTATCTGTATGTGTGTGTGTGTGTTTGTGTGTGTGTGTGTTGACGTACGTGTGTGCCAGTGTGTCACTACGATACACACAGATAATTGACATACTCCTGGAAAACACATAACACTGTGCGCACCCCAGATTAGCAGGAAAATCCATAATAATAGATTGGCCAAAATGTCGCTTAAACCTTCTGAATCCTAGTATTTTTTGCTGTTTTTTTTTTAGAATTCACATACATTATATGAATAGTGTATATGAATGGATAGGGAAAATGTCAGTGTTCCTGGAAGATAAATACCATCTTGACGGGACATTTTGAGCCTTAGTAAAGTAAATCAAAAACCATATGCTAACAATAATGGATTTTGTCATTCCTTTTCATTTGTCTTAATTCTATGTGGGGATTGATCATGCTCTAAATATCTCTACATTGTGGAACTGCAGTTTCCATAAAGCTTTTGAAAATGTAAATAGGAAGTACAATGTTGCCATGTTGCGCTGTGGCCTTCAACTTGTTTACATGTTTAAAAATTGCAGGGTTATTGGTAAGAAGTATGTCAAATTAGCTATTAGGTGTTCCTGTTTGCATTGCATCCATGGATGTACAGTAGAGGTGTTGATAATATTAATCGACCAGGCCATAACAATTTATTCTCTTTACAATTTATTGTAGGCCTAACAACATTTCTGTTTACATATTCTGTTATGTTTTGCACATTCATGAAATGCCATGTGCTAGGTGCTGTAGTTTTATTTATCCAATTTATTTAGTATTAGTACACCGCAGAATGTTTTGTTTTTGAAGCTTGAAAAGCTATGAATTAAATATCCTAAATGGCTTTAATAACAAAACGTAATTGACGCACTGTGATGCATCAAGATATCGAATTGAATTGCTGACATGATAATCGTAATGGAATCAAATCAGGAGATCAGTGAAGATTCCCACATCTAATGTACAGACAACTTTCACTGAATTACTTTGATAATGAAGAAAACTTAAGAATGTAATTATTCTTAGCCAAGTTCCGGAGTTATAAGTTCTGGAGTCTTTATGTTTTTATTTTTACAATGGACATCAGAGATAATGATATCCTTAGAAAGTGTATGTTACACTGAATCTAACAATGAATGGATTGTGTGTGTGTGTTATAACTCTGTTATATCTCCAAGAAGATGGTTTGCTCTTTTTGAAGCTAACTTCTGCAATCATGCGCAAATTACTAAAACCCTGCAAAAATCTAACAAAGCAAAAAATTAAAACAATAGGAAGTGAAATACGCTGTCTTGTGTGATTGAGGGGATCCAATCGCCATCAACACCTTCACCATCAACAGGGCCTGATTAAAAAGGACAACTCATTGCCTCTTTGTGCACTGTCTCCACTTCAGGATGTAATGAAACCTTATTTCACACTCTGAAGCTGACAGACAAAGGTCAACCATTGATATTTTATTTGCACCGCTCTTTCTACTGAGAGTAATTCAAGCCTCTGAGTCAGAGGGGTCAGCTCAGAAAAGGGCACCAGCATGAGCTTCGACAAGAACTCGTTGTACTAATTTGAAGCCATACTTTCTCTTGGTTTAGATCTGTCTGCACCTAGGGAGCTTTATCCGATCGGTTAGGGAGCAGGAAACAAGCAGGTAATAACACGGTATGTGTGGGAGCATTTAAATGAGAAAGTAGGAAGTTGTGAACTGAATTGAGAATTTAATGAGGTCACATATAATGAGGACCCTACGGAGGTTGGAAACTCACCCTGACAGCCTGGTCACTCTTGCTAGGCTTTAAGGAGGCATCAGAGGGTTTGGGGACTGTAGGAGATTTGTATTCAGGGTCACCAAGTCAGATCTATAACCACTCATGAAATAGGCTGATTGTGCAGGATGGCCACAGCCTTTCAATTAGCAGTACGAACCATCTTCTGCTGCAGTGTGCTAAAATTACACACCGGAGTTTAGTTGTTACTTTTACAGTTCCATAGGTGACCTGAGGTTTAACTTTTTGCTTAACAGCAAAACCGAGAACAGCTGTAGTTGACACACAGGGTCCCAGAAAACTAATACATGGAAGGGAAGCGTTATGATTATAGTCTAGCTGGGAGAATGGCAACGCAAAACTATAAATGATGATAATTTGAGTATTTACATCTATCAGATTCTCATACAAATGTTGATTCACACACACTTACTGTATTTATTGACTGCCAGAATTTCCCAAACTGTGGACACTAGGACAGGGAAAACACAGGCAAAAAATAGTATTTGCTTTCTCTTGATAACCTTTCCGATACACACATTTATGTTCAGAGTTTGATGCCACTGAATGAGGTTGACTGAAGTGTTTGGGATTACATCCAAAGTGTTACAGCCATAGACCGGTCTATGGTTACAGCAAAGCTGTTGCTCATGAACTTCCACTTTAGAAAGATAGCTTGTTTTATGTAAATGGTGATAACTGCAGTGTTGTTCTATCAAAAAAAGAGATGTGTGCTGTATGTGTAAACCATAGACGGTATAAACAATGGACAAAGCTTCCAGGAAAGTGACCCTACTTCTTTCTTGATTTATAAACTCATTAAACATTTTCATAATGAGTTAATTGTCTCGATCGCTGGTTTCAAGTCTTCTTCAATCCATCATAATGCCTATTTAAATTGTGGTCACATCTATCTTGAAATAGACAACAAAGCAGGGGATGCTTTAGGGGCGTGGCTACACCCTGACCTGTCAATCATGGTAGAGGCTTGGCAATGCCTATCCATGGCACTGTGTGCATTTAAATAGCCATTAACTTGTTTTTATGTGTTGTCCTGGGTTTTCACATCATCAAAGTTAATTCCAACATTTCGCTTGCCGAAAAATGTAGTCTTCAGTGTTCTGCCACCCAAGCTAGCTTGCTATCGCTAGCGTTAGTTGCTAATTTAAGGGTAAGTTTGCTAATTGTCTGTGAAATGGAGGTACATTCAGATACATAGTACCAGGACCCGGAATTCAGCATTTACCCAGAGATAAATTTCCACTGGATGACTCGCTTCAGAATGGTTGAACATCTTTGGCGTTTTAAAGCACCGTTGCAACCATAAACAACACTGGTTTTCCAACTCCACCCTTTTGTAAAAATATTGTCACGTCAGGTTTGAAAAATAAAGATGGTGGCTGCCAAATTGTCAAACATCAGGCTTCATAACGCCAGTCCACAAAAGCAGTAGGTTATTTTTAGTCTTTACTGTAAACACGTTTGAACACTGTGAGGCAGAGCTTCTCCCAGAAGATCAGTTAGAGTGCAGCTGCATTCTCAGCTATCTTGTCCAGTTAAGTAGCCAATAAATCGTTGGCTAGGGTTGGTTAGAAGTGCCACTTAAAATGTACAAGGTCCCTTGTACTATATCTGGCTCTGATAAAACACAATGCAGCAGAAATGTCCCAGACAAAGGGCACATTACTGCCATACAGACTGAATAGACTTTATAGTGATAATATTAGTGATGCTGCTAACTGTTGAAGTGGAGCAATTATTCTGGAAATGCAGGTAAAGGCAAATCAGTATCAGACCCACTGCTATATAAATAGTAAACATAAACAGTTATTTATCACTCTATATGTCCAAAAAAATAGATACAAATATAACCCAAGAGCAGAATTGAAGCCCAGCTGGTTGCGAACAGGGCTGACCTTTGAGAGGATCAAAAATCAGATTGTCCAAATGGAGGAAGCCATCACAACCTATTAGCTGTGTTGCACCATTCACTTTCACTCTTTAATACAATTTAAATACCTAAATGTTAGCAAGCGTGTTAGATTGGACAGCATTATTATCACTCTTCAGCCATTTTTTAAATGAACAAAAGGATGTAAAGGCCAAACTAAATGCAGAGGGTGTAATGGCTCCTGAACACAACAAGCTTAAATTCGAAAGCATGTCACAAAGGCAGTTAGTAAGAAGAAAGACAGGAATAAGATAAAAGTTTGTGTTTACTAAGGTCAAAAAGCATGCGAGGATCAAAACCAGTTAATCAGTCAACACAGGCAAACCTATACAGGTGGGGGTAAGGCAGGGCAGGCAGAAACTAAATGTGGAACGCTAGGACGGACGCAAACTAGACAATCTGGCAAGGAGTGAGTGGAATAACTAGACATATATTCTGCAGGACTAATGGGGGAAATGGTAACCAGGATGTGAGGTGATGGAAACGACGGGAAAGGGGTCAATGCAGGGGAGGAGGATCTGCAATGATATGAGAGTTAGTGGCAGGCAGGGAAAACACAGAGCAGACAACAGCATGAGTACTATGAAAGTTGTGATGGGGGTGAGTGAACACAACTAGCCCTGTCAGTATAGTGCCTCAGTCACAAAGGAACAACCAATTTGCAAAGGAGTGCAGAGTCATTACCAATGACATTTACAGGTCTAAACTGCTGCTGTTGCAATCATTACTTCATTTACTATTTTAATTTCCTGCAAGTTAAACAATAACTGGACAGCTGTTCTTATAGATAATCTGCGTCCTGCTGAGTTTAAATGAATTGGTAAATGAGTGTTTGAGTCTGTTATCATATCATCATATATTCAGCTATAGTGTTCTACAAGTAGAAACAAATAAACAAAGTCAAAAAAATGTGAAACAAAAGGATGTCATGCGGTACAATGTCTTTAATCTGAACATGCTTTCACGGTACTTCACAAAATGAATTGAAGTAAATTGTTCAAGTAAGCAACACATCCCTTGATAGCTGAGTCATCCACATAATGACAGAGCTGATAGGATAGTAACACGCTTTGGTCATTGAGTTTAAAATGAACTGACCAGTTAGCCTTGGGCAGGTGACATCATATTTTTTGCATGATCCTTGAGTCTGTCAACGAATAAGCTGCCAAACGGACCACTTTCCCCCCAACCGTTTGCACAGAAAGACTGACATCTTGCTCACCACCCGAAACCCCTTTAAAATCAGTCCTCCCGCTGTGATCCTGACAAATGACCCCACACACCAGCAAATGGCTCACACAATCTGCCATAATGATTTAACTTGTCAGAGAGGAAAAAATCGTTATCAAGTTCATGAGCTTCTTCTACTTTAAATTTTTTTTTTATCATTAGTTTTGGAGTAATGGATTGTAAAACCAATGTTAAAAGTAGGATGTGCAGGTTGATTTGGATATGTCTGATCAAAATAAATTAGTGGTGATCTGAACTTTTTAACCCTGAGTATAATTCAAATTTACGACCTTATCTTTTATGATGGCTATAAAGAATACTAAATTAGAGGAAAGGCAATTTTTGCACACTGCACCTGGTAAAGCATATGACTTTATAGAAGTATATATATGCTTATATCTATATACTCTAGGGCAACAGACATTGGGTCATTGCCAGATTTGATTTAGGAGGCTTGTTTCCTAATTTTTATCTGTACTTCAAAAACGTCCTTGGTCATAATATACATGAATAAAAAGTTGATGACATGAGTGTTTAAGATGAAGCTGACACCTTGAGAGATCACAGTGGGGAGAATGACAGTGTTTCTGCAGGAAATTAATTCACCTCTGAGAGAGAGAGAGTGTACAGCTGTGTTGTCTCGCCAAGACACCTTTTTCCTCTAATTAATCACTGGAATTAATAATAAAAATCTGCACTAATTAGTGAAATCATACTGTGTGCCAAATGGGAAGGTGACGTGGGATGAATAAGGACACAGCTGGAAAGGCCTTGTCACTTTGGGTAGCAGCAAAGGAGACAAACAGAGGTTCTGTCTCTGTTGGGGAGAACTACATGAACCATGATGCATTGAGACGGATAGAGGAACTGCTATATAATGATTGATCCGTTCTGTTGGAGGACGTTCAGGGGCATGACCGGAAAGTGTGCCTGAAGCTATTTTTAGTCATTCAGGGGGAGTTGCCTTTGATGAAATGTGCTGCGACCACACACACACACCCACACACACCCACACACACACACACCCATACACACACAGCTGAACTTAAAGTGCAAGATCATGTCCGCTTTTTTCCCCACGCCAGCGGACACCCAGCATTAGTCTAACCTGTGCATCCGCAAATTAAATTGCGTGGTATTCTAAATCACAGTTCACCAAATTTCTCTCACCTCTTAACCACCCCATAATTTAATATCTGTCCTCATCTCTCTCTGCCTGTGTCTCTCTCGGTTGCATGCTATCATGCTGTCTCAGCTGGAGAAAGTGACCTTGTCGGCTTGCTGTTCTGTTGTCATGGGAACAGTGGACACAGCGGGAAGATACGGCATTACATCCGGAGACTTTTTGTTAGGAGTTAGGCGTATCTGAGTGTATGTGCACATCTGTGAATTTGTTTTTGTCCTCCGTTGTTGTGAAAATTGCGTTCTCCATCACTAATCCTTGTGTTTTTTCCCCCTGGTTTTCTGTTGTCATCCTCCTATTGGCTCAAGGGTTTTTTCTCTTAGCCAATCAGAGGAGCACTCATGTGTCATTCTCCTCAGGGGTCAGTCCATTCATCTGTTGGTTTTTGTCGTAGCTTATTCCTCTTTAAACACATCCTCTGGGTTTTGGATAGCCTAAATTCACCCGAAAATTAAAATTCGCACTCAGTGGCATTGTGGATGAATGAAAGGAGCTTTAAAGACTGCTATTGCTTGGAGTCATTTCTAATTAAAGTGATGCTCTGACTAATTTATTTTCCCCTTAAGGCGTGCTTTATGCAAGACACTAACCACAGTGATACCAAATTTGCTCATGCTCAGTTGCATGATCATAGACACAATTCACCGCTTTTGATGCATTGAGACCTTGATTAGGCGGACATAAAGAACACCACCTTCTTTATACGCTGCTCTGCCGCATTCCTGCACAGTGTCACGTCAGCCCTCTCTCCAGCAGAACAGCGGTGAGCGTCAAATGTTCAGATCTGAGAGCTTCTCCTCTTTCCGTTCTGCAGCTTATCTCAGCATTGGGAAGCAAACGGAGGGTTTTATTGAAGAGGAGATTGAATAAAGCACAACATTTTGATGACTTTGCTGCAGCATCTTAGTGTGTCTCAGAATCAGCAGTCTTTTAAGTTTCAGCCTCAGTATAAATGTCAGGGCCTGGTACTTAGATCTTCTTTGACACAGACAAACTGCAAGCTGATTACAGTAACATAATATATTACAATATTTAAAGGGGCACACCACCGATTTTACGTGCTCTGATGATGTCATTAGCATCAGGGTTATCTCGGCCACAAAGTTACAACTGAAACAAACTGAAGTTTGGTTGAATTTTAAAGATTTGGGTTCTTCCCAAGCAGGGAAGGTGTAATGAAAAATAATTGCTTAAGAGTTGTATCACTGGAAATGTAAGTGTTTTTGAAGCTTAAACCATATTAGATGCTAAAGTCAGAATATCTCGACATCCGTTGTTTAAAAATAAATCTGTCACTTCTGAGTTTTTATGAAAGGGTTAGTTGCTGGTGTACCACAAATATGTTTCACACTAGTTGTAATTCTTATGGTGCAAGTTGGTAGTATTGCTACTATTATTAATAGTAATATGAATACTATATTTTAAGTATAAGCACAATGATTTACATTTTCTAATGCATGCGGTTTTGGTCATTTACCTGACTCACTTGTCTCTGGAGGCACTGGCACTGAAATGTGCTGCTGGAAGTAATGACAAAACCCTAAGGACTTTGGATTTTCTGCAGAGGCAGGCAGAGAAAAGAACATAAAACTCTTTTTGGTGGTTTCTGATCATTTTTTATCCCTTAGTGCACAATGTTAAACAATGGTTTTGGTCACCGACTCACTTGTCCCTGGAGGCAAAGCTACTCCCATAATATCTATTGAAATGTGTTGCGGGAAGGCTTGCTATGCAGTAATAGCCATTCTGAGATAGCGGAGTCACTGCAAGAAATAAAGGAATAAATGCACATTTCCCCGTAATGGTATTCATTTTTCAGAGAAAAAATAGATCATCATTACGAGCTCAATTCAGATTAGGGGCCATAATCTAAATTGAACTTGTTATGGCTCACCTTGTTCTCAGCCTGAATACATATCTTTGATCTTTTGAAACGTCTCAGATAAATGTCCTGGCTACAACCGGCGCCTGTAATTTCAGATAATAAAGATTTTGTGCACAGTGTATAATATATAGGCATTGACCTACAATAAGCATCCCTCTTTTTCTTGCCATTTCACCTATTCCCTCTCTCTCTCTCTCTCTCTCTCTCTCTCTCACACACACACACACACACACACACACACACACACACACAATGTGCCAAGCTAGTATTAATCGTCTCCTTTTCCCCTCCATTGTCCCTTTCTCCTGCTGTTTTTAATGGTCTGCTATCTTATTAGTCTCCATCATCTCATGGGTCCCAGAACACCATAGTCCCGCTCTGCAGGCCAGTCAATAGCTCAACTCCGTCCTGACCGTGCTGCAATAGCATTTCCCCTTTGTGTGTGTTGGTGAGTGTTTGTGTGTGCAAGAGAGAGTGTGAGTCAAGAAAAAAAGAGCGTAATGTCCTGGGTGTGTATGTGTGTGAGTTCTTTGTGTGTAGCTGTCCCACTGTCTAAATTGCCTGCAGCTCCACAAATGGACAAAATAACTCCCCCTCTGGACAGCAGGGGGTGCTAATGAAAAACAGAAGCCTTGCCAGTCAGAGCCATCTGTCTGTCCACATGCTTGCTGCACATTTTGTCCTGACCTTTATGCTTTTGGCCGTCAGCCCACATTTTCATCCTCTGTCCTTCCACCTAGTCACAGTAAAATTTGAGCCCAATGAGCATCCCTTTCACCCTCATCATGTCAGCCAGTGTTAATGTGTTACGGCACGCCTTGTTGTGGAGAGAAAACCAGAGCCAAATGGCCCAAAATCAGGCATCTGGTGCCCTCAGCTGCCCTACCCATCCGCAGCAGAGGTAGTAAAGAGGGCATAGTATGAGCTGTAAATCTCATGTGGGTTCAAATGGAGGGTAGAATTAACAATCTGCTTCATTTTGCAATGCACAGCAGCAGTTAATAGAAGAGGTACTAAGAGCTTAGAAAATCTGAGGCTCTGGCTGACCTTTTAAATACAAATTATGCACAACTTATTAATGTATGAATCATTTTTTGCAGGAGTGTTTGTTTTTGTGACATCCTTCTGAAAAAGAACCTGTGATTCATGCCACTGTAAAAAAACAGCACATGGCTTCATTAAATATGAGCAGTAGCTCAATTGGAAGTAGCATTAACTGCTTATGCTAATTTTACATGCCGCTGTGTTGACCGCTACTCTTTTTAACTTTACTTTTTACATGAATTTGAGTTGATTCTGTGGTTGTGTTATGACTATAACAGCCAAATATCTGGCTCTCTGGTTTATAGCCTATGTTTTTTTTTTTTTCCACAAACCTAATTTACCCCTGACATTTGCTACTCTAATTAATTACTGCAAAGGAAAAGTAAAATGTGATTGATGAATTATCAATCAGAGCGTTAATTCTGTGAGCATGTTGTCTGGTTTACGTGCTCTCTGCGAGTCGATAGTCTGCACTCAGCCAAAGATTGTTGCCTCACCTCCAAGTCACGCACACACTGAACCAAGTAGCGACCCAAAGGGTACAGGTTGTTCCCTGCTGTTCCCTGTTAAGGGACATTAGGTGTCCCCGGCGTGGGTGACACTGTCAGGTTCAGCGTACATCACCGGTTAGAGTCCTTGTCCTGACAGCTCGCCGACAGCCTCACGACAGTAGATCAACAAAGAAATGAGTGGAGAGGAGGAGGTGGAGGAGGATACGAAAAACTGCTGACAAGGCGACCTGAAGCTGCAGTCGCCTCGCTCACTTTAATGAGAGACGGGGACTGAAGAGGAGGCGAGTGAGGGGGCTTGAAGGGAGAAAAGTTGAGGTTTAGATTGGAGAGGGAGATTTAATGATGAAGATACTTCCATCCGGTAAAAAGACACACTAACTTCCTTATGTACGGTATATTTTTCTGTTTTAATCATGTGTGGTCAGTAATAAAAATGAGGAGTTATGTATTCATTAAAAGGAAGACAAATCTACTAAAACCTTAGCTTTTTGTGTGTCCACATTTCACTAAAAGGAACTAGCCACTTTCAGACAACTATAAAAAGAAATGTTTCATGGAGCATTCCTTTTTACTTTGTCATGCTTTAGTGCACAGTGTGCAGCCGTTACCATGACTTCAACTGTGTGTGTGAGTCATCTTTGCAGTTTGTATGTCAAGCTGTGTCATTCCCTGTCAGTTCAAGCATTGTTTTGAAGAGGCGATGGGCGGTCAAAACGAGTTACTTGTTTAAAGACACCCAGCGGTTCCAGTCCGGAAAAAACAAAATAACTTTTTCCACTTTTATGTGGAGCAGAACAATGCCGAAACCTTCAAGATAAGTCTTTAAGAGACCTTGAACAAAAACAAAGAAAAATGAGCTTAAAACAGTGCCTCGGTCTCAGTGACTCATTATTATTTAAAGTCAATGTAGCTTCTCGTAGAACTTAGTTTTGACCCTATAGTGGTAAGGGCATTGTTGGTGAAGTCAGACATATTATTGAAGACCAGTTGACCTTCTCTTTTTGATTCCACTCTTTCACCCCATTTGGTGAGCATAAAACGCACCATTAGATTGCTTCTACAGTAGCCCACTAAGCCCATTTTGAGATAGACCTGCTTTGACAGTGCCAACCAGACTGGTCGCGGCCCACATCACCTCCAAAGAGGACCAATGTCAGACAAATGATTAAACGTGAAGGGCGTGGACGGACTCTCACGCTAGAAGAAAAACCTTTCACATTTCACTGAGATGTAATTGAATTTACTCCCACTCTTATCGGCTGGGTGATGGGATAGGCATCTCACCATTTTCTAGTAAAGAGTCAGTGGAAACACAACGCTGCCCACCTCCTGGCTTAACTGTATTTCTTTTGCCGTAGAATGAACACAGTGAAACATTATTTTTTACCCTTCCCTTGAAAGCAATTTCACCGATGAGGGGAGACTGATTTGGGGAATATGAGTGTGCGCATGTGTTTGTTTGTGTGTGTGTGTGTGTGTGTGTGTGTGTGCCTGTGAGCGAGAATACTGACAGATACTGGAGAACGTGCCAATGGGTGAATAGTGAGCACGATGCCAGACCATGCCTCTTCTGCCTCGGCTCCGTCGTCACAATAAACAACCATATTCTCATGATTTTTTCTGTTGCAGCGCTGAGAGCTGGTGACATATAAACCTGTATGAAGGGAAATGAATTGCTTCACACTGTAAGTCTGTGCACATCATTTGGAGACTGTCTCCTCCAGAAAAATTTAACAGCATCAGTCGTTTGTTGTTTAAATGTCCTGTGTGCTGAAGCAGGAAGTAGTGTAGTGTTATAGCACAATAAAGTAAAAGGGTTAGTGAGCATAATGACATTTAAGACCAGGGTTTGTAAACCTGTCTTTTATTAGTATATTTGCATTTACATGGTCCTCAGATGGTCCCATTTCGCAAGTTGGGAAGTCATTCTTCTGACTTTGGTATGTTCATGAGCATTAAGTCTTAGATAAAGTATTTTTGACAACTTATGGTCTAGATGCTTTTGCTTTAATGACATTCATTTATGCAAATACACAAATAGTGATGGCATATTAATTGATATCACACACACAGCAATGCTAAAGCAGCATTTTTGCCTGTTTTGGGAGTCGTCATTACAATGAACATACAGTGATAAAACTATTTCCATGTCTTCAAAAAAGGCCCCGACTTATGCCAAAACTCAACACAGTAATGCCATGTTTCTCTTTGGAAATGTTTTAGAACGGTTATGTAGGTGATTGCTCTTCGCTTTGGATTTCGTTGACAAGACGTAAGCAAGCTTTTGATTGGTCAGAACGATTTGCCAGAGCATCATGGGAACAGCTAGAAACTGTTAAACACATTCTATTTCATTGCAAGGAATACGATACCCAGAGAGAGCACCTTTTCAGACACTTTGTAAGGCAGACTGCCACACTGTTTCATTCAGCAGGCAAGGTATATCAGAATATCATTAAGTCTCTAAAAGAAATTGATTTAGTAAAGAGAATTTTGTTTATTTTTCTGCATTAATCCCTCATTCACACCCCAGTCCAATTGGTGGCGGTAATGCATCTTTAAGTTGGGTTTGCCAATAAACCATACAGAAGAAGAAGAAGAAGAAGAAGAAGAAGAAGAAGCATGGGGAAGTCAAAATGATGTTAGCATAAAAACGAGCAGCGATAAAAGGTCTAAAATTCATAAATTATGGATATAAAGTTTATCAAACTTGGATGTAAGAGCTTGGATCAATTGCATAAAGAAGACCCTGAAAAGCTCTGGATTCCCAGGCTGGATTAAACAACCTTCTGTAAGAGCTATAAACACACCAAAGACATCACCGGGACAACGGGAGTGTTATCTTGTAGTCACAGAAAATGAAATGTTTCTACTCATTATGGTTACATAATTATAATGTCATGAATCAGAAGTATCTTTTCTTGTCGTGTACGACAAGCTCGGTTTAGTTAATGTGGAAAAAACATGGCTGCACATACAGTAGGCTAGATGGGTTGTGTTGGCCTGTTCACTGTATTGATTTCCATTTTGAAGCTTAAGGCTATATTAGTGATTTTGTCCCTGACACCAGTACATCCCTTAAACACTACAATATTGCTTTCCCTGAGTTGTTGTGTTGCTTTTATAACCAATCTAGCATTCTCTACGTGGACAGCAGGTTACAGCCTGTTGCCCTATTAAAAGTTACATGTGAGGAAAAAATTGGTATGCAATACGTGAGTTAATTAAAGTTACATTTACTTTTGAACTATGTTTCTGCGTAATATCACAGCTGCACTTTCAACTCATTGTTTTGGTTTTCTTAGCAGCTGCAAATTAGTCAATCAATCCAGCATTTCAGGAAAACATTGCATCCCCATTAGTTTAGTCGGGACCTTAGCTTTAAGACAGATTGTACGTTTATTCCTTGCTTGTGTCTACATTTGCAGCATTTCTAACTGGTTGTCTTCAAAAGTGCTAGAATCTAGGCTACAGTTAATCGTCGGTTGTACATTCGTAATCTCTATCGTCTACATAACTGCACAGAACACTGTCCTCAACCTGCACTTTGGAATTTAATGCTGCTTTTGCACTTCTGGTTGGATGTAAACTGCATTTTACTGGCTCTGTACCTGTAGTCTGTAATACAATACAATCGCATCTTAATCTTAATTTCCATATTTTATCCTGCCTTCTATCATTTCTATTTAAATCAATCTGGAGGTATGGCCTATTTCCATTCCCTCCACTTGTTTATTTTGGAAATAATCTCATAGACAATCAGTTTTAATACTGTATCGATAATCCCCTCAGATCCCTCTTCCTCTCTCTCTCTCTCTTAACAAATTTGGGATGTCTTTTGTATGTTTTTGATGCAATGAAGTTGCGGGAGACTGTTGCAAAAAAGATGTATAGTTTTTGCATGTATTGTTCTTCCAAAAATAAAAAGTAAACTTGTTTTGAGGAGAATAGTAACCTTACCAAAAAGAACCAGGATGCTGCAAATTTTGGTATAAAATGAAAATGGCTGGTGGATTTAAGAGAAAAAATAATAATTTATTGAATAAATCAAATTTGAACTTGTCTGTCAGTATAGCTTGTTGATATTTACATCGTTAGGTAATTTCCTATTCTGGCCTGCATGGGAGATTCATTCATACGGTTTGATAAAGTACTTATTGTACTTAAACTTATCATTGCACTTTCAATAACAGAGAGTAGCTGTCCTTAATTTCGTGTTGTGCCGGTTTTCCTGCATCCACCGTGTGTCATTGTGTGTGTGCGCGCGCGTCAGTCGCAGGGGGAACGGAGCAGCCCCGACAGGATGGAAACAGCCGCTGTTTAGCGACTTTATAGTGAAAAAACGTTAGCGGGACGGTCTGAAATGTCTTGCACGGTCTTTCGCTGTACGTTTTGTTGGTAATTGTGAGATGTTTGAGTCACACACATAGACAGTTAAAGAAATGCACCAACAGATCCCGTTGCTCTGGAAGGAGACCAGTGACGGAAATTCGAAGCACTTTTCCGGTGATAGCTGAGTTACTGCGCAGCCTCCAATGAGCTTGACGACCTAGATGTGACGTGAGGCAACCTGTCTGAAAGTCTTCTGGTAGCTGTATCAAGAGAAATCTCAATCATTCCCAATCAGCAGAGACGGAGAGCGTAAGTATATTTTAGGAGATAACATAGGCACAGGCTAATTATTGCTAACTAAAATCCTAGTTAACATTAGTAATTAAACCTAAACAGCTAATGTAAGTCGAAACGGTCTGCGTGCTTCTCCTGACAATATGGTGATTTCTAGACTATGCGACAGCAAGTCGCGTGGTTGTGACACAATTGGTAGCCTATTTTTACAAAAACGATGGACAACCTAAGTTATTAAACGCTAAGTTTGTAAAGTTTTTTGGTTTCAAAATGGCGCCAAAATGAATGGCAGTCAATGGAATGCTAACGGCGGGTGAGTGCTTTAAAACTGCGTCATAGGAGCTACGCTTCGTGGACGCCCGTTGGTCATACACGTCTCGCCTCGTTTTTTTGTTTTTGTTTTTTTTTTACTTCAAATTTTATTGAAGAATATGGACATACAGTAGAAAAGAACATCTTCTGTACATCTTAAAAGTCTATGTTCTAAAAGAGCCAGAGGGTTACTATAGAAGTAGAAAAACTAAATAAGCAAAACACTTCATACAAATATTTTGTAAAGCTTGCAGAGGTCATATGATCTAACAGCTTTTTTGTTTGTACAGGTAGAAATGGAAGCAATGTATTGTTTACTCTTAGCAGCCAGCTCAAAAAAGATTGGCTTCTTTTTCAAAAACTTCGATTTATGTCAATAAAATTTGGTTAAATTAATAATGAGATTTATCGTGTAATACTCAGAATAAAGCTTTCTCTTAAGTTGAGTGAATCCAAACAATACATTTTCCCAATGTAATGTAAATTGAGGGTAAATATGAACAGCAAGAAAATGTGATAATCTGCTCCATAGTTTCTTGGTATACTCACGTCTCGTCTTCATATCAGAAGTGAAATGAATTCGGCGACGTAACTGTGACGTCAACTTGTTCTCACTCCCCCTTGGTCAGTGGCTCTCAGAGTCACATACTGATGCAAAGTCTGGCACGTGGGACTGCTAGGATTGGTTGAAGTCGCGGTACACTCAGGTTATTGGCCAAATTTGCGGAATAGTTGCGGTGATTGGTTGAATTGGGAACAACTCAAATTTCCGGAGGGACTGTTCTTTATCCTGCATACAGCAAATTCATTCCTCAACACCTGGGGAATTTTTCACTCGTAGCATCTTGTTCAGTGTTAATATCACAGCTGTCGCTTCCGCCACGCTGAGCGGTTTCACTTTCATTTTCCATGACATGTCTGTGAGCCTCGCTGTTCCATTTGTGAATCTATCTTTTCTGCTTTAGAGAAGGCCTTATCCGCTCATCGTCCCATTCTGGAATATCACAGTATGTCCATGGATATTCTCAAGCAACTTCCAGCTCCCAACGTATTTAACCACTCTATTAAAGTCACACACCTCCCTCTGCCATTTTGTAGAATTGTAGAATCAATCCTATTTTCCCCTTTAAGCCCCATGCACACCATCTCATGTGCACCATCTTATGAGGTCTTTTGTTTCACATTAAACCATCATATAGCATTTTCAGGATCGATTTAGCATTTTGTGTTGGTACTATAACATGTTAACATTCTTTAATGTTAAAAAACAACTTTATTTTTCCCATGGCTGCGGCACCTGTATGCACTTTCTGAATGGGACACTATGCAGCAGTGCCTGTCTCTTTAATCCCTCTTCCTGGAAAAAGCCCAGTCTGCTCTGATTGGTCAGCATGTTTCCCTGGAATCTCCGGTGAGCTCCAGTTTTGTTTCACTAGCTAGTTGTAGCTGAAGCTACTGCACAGGAGTTTATAGCAGGACTTTGTGCCATAAAAATTACAAAAAAGGTACACAACCCGACATGTACCAGCAGTAAAGTGACTGGAATTTGGGGAGAAATTGCCAGCATTGGCTGCCATAATTACAGCTATCGCGCGTTAGCATGCAGCTACTTAACAGTTAGCACTACGTTAGCTACGTTAGCTATATAGTTACTATAGTTAGCGGGGCGCACTAATAAAATATAGCAGCACTTCTACAGTCAAACATTTTAGATAAAGGCTTTTAAACCAAGTACTAAATTACAGAACATGTTTCAGGAGTAATGTGACTCGAGGGTAAATTGGGGAGAATTTACCAACATTGGCAGCCAAAATGTCCTATTTTACTGCCTTTAGTGTGTAGTTACGCGCAAAAATGTTAACACCGCAGTGGCTTTAAAAAAAACTCTGGTCCAGGCTACTTGGAGCAGATAACCAATTATAGAAAGCCGACATAGAGTTGCGTAATACTTAGCTGAGAGCTGAAAAAACAGTTGGAACCGGAGGATATATTCAGATACAAAAAAGAAAGTAAGACAAATAAGGGGAAAAAAACTGTTATTTCCCCCTGACAGACCACATAATAGGCAATTAGCTAGTGAAATCATCAGGGTAGCGGGACGGCGCAATTGTTTGTTCCTCTTACAACGAGGCGAAGCAGCAGCCAAATCCTTTCTCCAGGCATTGTTGTTCCTGAACACATCTTTTTATTTTTGCCTCTCTGTTGGGCACCCATAAAAAGCTGCTTTTGCCAGGAAGTATAGAAATAGCATTGGGACTCTTATGTGTAACAAGATGTGAATAAGAAAAAAAAGAAGGAAGCGTCAGAAAAGACAATGACAAATGGACACACTGCGCATTACGTTGTGAGGTCATCCTGAGCAGACAGTGCTCAAGCAATGAATAATGTCATTCAAACAATTACTATTAAATGTGCTTTCCAAATCTTCAATTTTATTGAATATATAAGAAAACTGCTTCCCTGTGGGGTGGCTTAAAATGAAGCTGTTCTAGTTAGCACTCCCTCTAAAGGTCTGGAGAACTTCCGTTGTGCAATCTGGAAGCAGCGTTCTTTTATCTGCTTGATTTAAAAAAATAAAAAAAACAATTTTTTCAGGGTTTTGTGTGCTTTTCTTTTTGCAGCGTTTCTGCATTTGCAGCGCATTTATGTATATGGTTGTGTTGTGTGTATTTGCAGCGCATTTATGTATATGGTTGTGTTGTGTGTATTTGCAGCGCGTTTATGTATATGGTTGTGTTGTGTGTATTTGCAGCGCGTTTATGCATATGGTTGTGTTGTGTGTATTTGCAGCGCCTTTATATATATGGTTGTGTTGTTTATTTGCAGTGCTTTTGCTAAATGCTGCGCAAATTAAGGAAGTTGTTCTCCTAATTTGCTAGTGTTTTATCTATTTGCATGTGTTTTCTTAAGTTGCAGGGTGTATTTCCCTGTTACCCACCCTAGGGATGTCAGCCCCTTTCCCCTCCCCATTCCCTAGTTGCAGAGGGGTTGTTTAGGTCTGCCTGACTCAGTGTTCCTTTTTCTGGTTTGTGCTAGTTAGAATCAATGGTCCTAACTAACTGTGCTGTGCAGTAATAAATCAGTGGCGATGCTTGTGGTGCTAAAGTAGCAGAATATGTTATTGTGATGTGTGGGGTGATGTTAAAAAATACATAGTTATCAAATGATTTGATAATGGGGCGGTTTGTTAGTCGCAGGTGAACAAAACTCAACAGAATGCAAAACTACCGGGGTCACATACACCTAGACTCAAGTCAGTCTTGATCCATGTATGTGAAAGCTCCATCACTTTGGCCCACACTGAAGTATATGAGACACCTTTTGGATGGAGTAAGATTACATTCGTGATTCCCAGACGATGAATGGTCTGACTTTGGTGTATCCCTTTTCCTCTAGTGCCACAATGAAGTTCACATTTTTGTACATGTGAGTAAAAACAACAACTATTGAATTGTAACACCTGTGATACTCCCCTGACTTTTCACTTAGTGCCATCGCGGTTGAAATTTAGTTTTTTGTCTAGAACTTTGGTTTATGATCAAATACCTGCAAAACTATTCCCATCCTCTTTTTGTTTTTTTACAATTTGAGAGTAACAATTATATATTAATACACTATTACTACTGTATACGTTTTTTGTCGGTCTTCAAATGGCATTAAAATCGGTGCATAATGATATGGATTTGAGACTTTTTAGCCAAGACTTGTTGTGACAAAAAACCCTAACTTAGTCCCACTTCTGAGGACCTTATACTCGATCAATTAGAAGAAGAAAAAAACATTGCCAGTGAATGTAATTCAGGCTTGTCTCCAAAAGTAGTATAGTAGCAGGGAAGCATCTTTTAGCAGATTGGGATGGTATCCAACCAGATTTATAAATGGCGTTCTGTGACATTGAAGGATGTTGTGAATGTAATTTCCCATCCTTGAAGTCCTGCCCATGAGTAGTGGGCTGTCTGTATACTTGTAGTGTGTCAGCCATGAATCTACGATGCAATTTACCCCGCTGCCGTCTTTCTCCCTCTTCCTCTTTTTATACCTCCCTCTATTTTATCCACATCCCAGGGCATCGGCTTTTGAAGAGATTCAATTTGAAGTCCTGTCTTGCATATTTCACGAGTCCAACCTGTTTTTATACCCTGTGCTCTGTTGTTCCTGTCAAGATGTTTTGTTGACATTGCATGGGAATGCCTGTGGTTATAATGGTCTCTGGTACTTGGCAACTATACATCCAGAGACCATCATAACCATGGGCAAAATGCTTGTAAATACAGAACACAAGTATTACTGTAGGCGTACTGTATTTGCAAGCAGTTTGTTCTTAAATCCTCTAGGGCGACTATCCTCGTTCGGTCTTAAAATTCAACACGATTAATAAAAGCCTACCCTTTTACAGCTGGAAGCAAGAAACTGAGTGTGCCATGTATTGTTTTTTCAGCACATCCTCATACCTAAACTGTTTTGGACGTAGGCGCCATAATAATGTGACCATAATCATGTGATTATTATATGTAACGCAACAGGCAAAGTTTCAAACATGTTGTAAACAATGTGAAACCGAATCAGGTAGGTTTAGGCAACAAAATACTTATTCAGAGTTAGTAAAACATCAGGGATTGGTCCAAAAAAACATAGTTACTTTAAAAAAGACAGTTGGATTTCGGTTTCAGGTGGGACAAAAATGTCTGCTGAGTGTACTGTGTTTGTTTGACCCCTCCACCACCCAACCTACCTCGTCACACAGAATTTGGCACTCTTACATCACTTCCTAATTTTCTCTTCGGTTAATTTCTACAGCCACAAAAGGTTGCTTCCTAACAAGAAACTTTATTATTCAATTGTCGGCCCGTATGAGCTGCTTGCATAATCCACACATACAGTCGTGATGACAAATGGTGTTTTATAGTCTAACCTTTAGTTTAGTTGTTTCACAGAACATAAAAAACAAATAACTTTGAAGAAATACATTTGAGGGTTTGGTAGAAACCTGTGGCGGCTTTATAAAACCACAACCAAAGTACATACGCAAATGTAGACACAAAAAGAAGTATATTTTTAAATATAGAAAATGACACAGAGGAATCCATTAAATGTAAATTTTCATTCTACAAAATAACTCCACAAAATTTGTTAGAGAACTGACCATGGGATGTTTTGTACAAAGGAAGATGAAGATTCTGTCTGTCTCATTAGATAATTATGGAAATGTGAATTGTTGGCAAAATAATACTTAAAACTATAAGTTGAATCTGTTTTTTATATTTTGTTTTAAACACAAATATACAGATTTGAAGAATGTTAATGTCGAAAATAGTCACCTCTATTAGATCACCCTGTGACTCCGATCACTCGCACTCCTTAAAAGAACTGAGTGCCTGCATGGGACTTTAAGACCTGAAGGCTGAGTCTCTGCTTTTCAGAGACATAAACTGGTCGACATTGATTTCAGTCAACTCCCAGTGCTTAGAATCTATGGATTACATAAAAAAATACAGAATTACAAACGACTTCTCTTTTATGCCAGGTTTCTTCTTATCTATTTTCCTCTTTTTTGCGTTTATAAATAAATAAATAGAGTTATTTATGAGCTGTGCTGTTCCACCTAAGGACGAGCAGTGCTGATTGGCATCTCAGTAACCAATCCATCACAGGATTCTTCACACAAGATGAATAGAAAGTACAATGAGGATGCTACACAGCATGCATTACCGCATGCCTGCTCATGGTGAATTCCACAGAGTACAGTTAGCCATGTTTGGGAAAGTAGTAAAGTTACTCCATGCATATTTGTCCTTTATTCAACTATTCAAATAGAACTTTATTACCTCATTCTTCCTTTTTTTTATCAACAGTTCATTACATTTTGGACCATTTTCTAATGTTCATTTGATCCCTGCTGTAGACAAACTAATCAATTTTATGATTGTTTCAAAGTGATGTTTTCCCTAGCATGCTTAAAGTCATGCACAAGTGCAGATGCTTTGACCTTTTGTCCTTGAGGAAAAAAAGGCATAGACATCGTCAACCATATGACTCCTCGAGTGTCTCTCTCATGATTTAAACATGCCATGGCTATATTTGTTAGCCATTGTACACAAAAGCTTCTTCAGTCACCATGGCCATGAGCGTGCTGCCGGTTCTCTGGAGATTACACTGTATACAGAAAGCAAGTAAAATGTTTCCACTGTCCTCGGCTTTAAAACAAGATGGTGGTTCTTGTGGGAGCGACGGTGCGGCAGATGTGTTTGGGTAGCGGATGTATCTTTCTGTTCGACCTTGCTCATGGAAAACAGATAGTAAAGACAAAATATATGTTCTGCTGATGAAAGGAGGCTCAGATGGATGTATCTGACTTCAGAGAGACACTATTCTATTTATTTTATACTTTAGGCCTTTTTCTCTCTCTAAGGGTCTGTCATTTTTTCATAAAACTTGAATGGATTGCCATGAAATCTTGTATACATTCATGGTCGTACAGAGGATGAAGCCCAGCTCAGTCAGTAGGGAGTTCAGTTGGGAACCGGGGGGTTGCTGGTTTATGTCCCCATACAGACCAAACTATGGTGGTGGACTGGTTGCTGGAGAGGTGCCAGTTCACCTCCTGGGCACTGCCGAGGTGCTCTTCAGCAAGGCATCAAACCCCCAACTGCTCAGGGCGACTTTCCCCCTAACTCTGACATCTCTCCATTTAGTGCACGTATAGGTACTGAGCATGTGTGTGTAAGTCAGGTCTCTGTGTAATAAGAACAGGGAAAACAATGTAATTTCCCACACTGTACACTGTAATTAATGAAGTATACCTTTTTATTATTACTTATGTGTCCACACTGTCTACTACTACATATAGACAGTTTACTCTCCTTAGTGTTCACACAGACACTCTCTCATTGTACCCCTGACTGCGCCGACCAGCATAATATATTTTATAAATGACACAAAAAAGTGAAAGTCAGTGGAGTGTCCCATCCTGAACCCCTGTAAATGCGTGTTCACAGGGAGGTTAATAGAAGGTTACGCCAATGCTAATTTGAAACAGGCTGTGTATTTTAATAGCTATTTTGTTTAGCTGTCGGAGAGCTTATTAAATGAACTGGAATGAAAATGATTTACAGTCCAAAGAGAAACGGCAAAGGTGCAAAACTGTCAGGACAGTTGTATCTGTATTTTTCTTGCAGCTGGCACTACGTCATATTTTTCCTGCTTGAAACTGTTGAAATTTCATATACAGTTGTATTATATGTATGTAGCAGATTGTGATGGGATTTGTTTCACCTGTTCCCCAGCCTAGTGTCACCTGTCTCTCGTTACCTCTTGTGTTTAGTCTCTGTGCTTTCTGTGTCTGTTGTTGGTTGATCGTCATCGGTCATTCATGGTCTGTCTGATTTCTGTCCTGCGTTTTTAGCTCTCCTTTTGTACTCGTTTCTCCCATTTTTCTGGATTACTCACCAGCTCAGCTTACTTGTTTGCAAGTCTCTTTGTGTTTCACTAAATCATTTTTCATTTAAACTGCTGCTTGATGCTCACTCCTCGCCTTCCTCCTCACAATGAAAGAATACTGAGATGTCATTGTTGGCTACAAATAAGTTCCTCTATATGGGAAAAAAGTAAAATCCATGTCATAGACTGATACAAAACTACTTTCTCGAGGACAAAACCATGGCAGTAAGCAGCTTGTTCAGGAATCTCATTTACTAAGACTTCTGCTGATATGCCTTTCTTCACATAATGCCCTCTTCAGCAACTCTTTGGCTGCATTCCACCAGAGGAAAGACCCTTAGAATCCCAGTAGTCACACAGCCAGATATCTAATCTCTGCTGCCGCACACCTCCACTGTGATGATGCGGCAAAATCAAGGTTAATGAAAGTCGAAGCAGCCCACAGCGACTGACTTCACACTGAAGAAACAATCAGTGGACCTCCTGCAGATAGTGGTCTTCCTGTCAGATGTCATCACCCTTACACACCGCTCAGTGGCTGAAGTCAGCACTGTGGCTCAATATTATCAGTATTTTAGACTCTCTCCTATGCGCCCTAGATGTTGAAGACCTTTTGAGATAGAAAACAGTTTAAGTGTAGACATCTGTCTATTTAGCTCATCATTTGTTTTTGAATATATAAGCTCTATTCGCACAAGATTAGTATCATCTGGAGACCTTATGTGACTTAGAAATGAACCCCATATGGAGGAATCGGGAGAGAAAGAGACTTGACGATGAGTGGCTAATATGAGGATTTAAATTTTCTAAAGCTGCACTCTTGGGTCTATGCACTGAATTGGGTCCAATAGAGAGGGCAACGCGCTGGAACCGTGCCATCCCGGTCCAAATACAGGTCCTCGCAACTCTGGGGGTAACCGGTTGTTTAAAGTGTTTTTATATAAGTAGAATCATTATCACTATAACTTCTTGGATATAAAATAGTTCAGGTTAAATCTTATTATACACCTGTAGGTCTGGTATATATCGAAGCTGTCCCCGAGTGCCGTAATGCATGTGTACTCAGGTTGACCTAAACTGTGCGATAACAGGCCGCCAGTATAATTTGATCTGCAGCATTTCCAGAGCGTCTTAGAGGTTGTTTTGGCTTTTTCTCCGCCAGTCGTTACGATTCAGCGTCACAGAAGAATAACTGCCAGGATCATCAACATTCCCAAGGTGCTTTGCATTGACTATTTATGGTTAAAAATGGGCGTGTACAGGGTGGAATAAGAGGCTGATTCACACTTGCGGATAATCTGGGATTTATAAAGAGAATATTGTTTACAGATTTTTTGTCGTGCGCTACTTTTGGTTTTTGGTCGTACTGTAGGTACATTTTTATTAAGCATCCCACGCACAGTTTTATAATTGAGACCCCTTGGGCTTATAAACTAATTAAAACATACCTATACTAAAGTATTATAGTCAATTTCTGCCAATACATCCCCCTAGAACCTACACACTGCTCCTTTAAGGGAATAATCTAAATATGTTTTCCGCCTGTGCTTATACACATACACATAAATAGAAAGCAGATGCATGGGAGAACACACTATATTCACACATACTCAGCATAAATATAGTACGGTTCACATCCCTGCAGTGCTGCAAAATGACACACGGCTGCACATATGGAAATTGTGCAGCCAGAAGCACAAGTGAAGCCTATACTCTTCATGCATCCCGATTCAAATCAATGTTGCATTGTAAGTTGTTGTCCAGGCGATACACTAAGTACAGAAAACACACACCAGATGTGAAATCACATCAAACTAAAGTATCAGCGTGTTAGAGAGAGCAGGAGACATCAGCGGGCACCGTGATTATATTTTGGTTGGACCGCATTAAGGCCGCTGCGCTCATCCGTCTCATCTTCCTGTGTATGGAAAGATGAGAGGAGAGAGAGACTGCATCCGGGGCTTTTATCTGCCTCGTCAGTCACGTTGACAGCTGGAACCGCTCAATCTCCTTACCTGGTGGAGGACATAGTGGCAGGAAGTGTGTGTGTGTGTGCGTGTAGGACAGAGAGGAGAGGATGACATAAAGCTTGACAAAAGGAATGACGATAAGAAAAGTAGATATGCAGAGAGGGAGAGTGAGTGACAGGCTTAGAAGTTGGAGGAAAGTTGTTTACAATACTGATGACAAAACTCTGCTTTACATAAATATACATATATATTTATATGTCATTTTATATGGAAATTTGTTTTACTGTGTCCCTTCATATTCCCATTTGAACAGTTTATCAGTGTGAGTAACTTTTGGGGTATTTTTCTTAAATCCAGCACCACGAATCCCAATGGTTGTCAGATTATCTCTTCCCCAGAACAAGTGTTCCTGCAAAATGCAAATAGGAACATTTAGGTCCACAACAATGAGCGGAAACATTGTGAGCAGAGACGGTTGGCTACACAGAACAACTCTCCTCTTAAAAGCAGTCCTCTGTTTTTCCAGGCAGGTCTATTTTTCGCACAAGAAAAACAACCGCTCACCTGCAAGCCGAGTGTTGGATAAGCAGACTTTATTTCTCTATTCATTATTCATTACTCATACAAGCTTAATTTTAGAAGCTGCAGGCCCAGCTACATCCCTGCTAAAGATACTTTCTCCTTGAGCTTATGTGCTGCCATGTGTGAGGAAAATGAGAAGTGAGCCTTTTGTGTAGGAAGAGGAAGCAGATGGGATTTTGCTGCTGTTTGTCTATTTTCATGTTTGAGGCCACGTACACACACAACTCACTCTGGACTAGGAAATATATGTATATATAAACTGTATATAAACTGATACACCCTTTTTTTTTTTTGCATTTAAATAAGACACATATACATTCGGCCGGTATGTAGAGGGGACATTTTCTCCTCCGTTAACTATTATTACTTGTCTCTGCAACTAAGACTTTGTCGTTTCTCTGAAGCTTTCTCCTCTGGGGAGAACACCCCAATGTGTTTCTGCAGCAGAAACAACTTAATAATATGGGTAATAACACACTGTGAACTAGTGTGCAAACTTGGCTCAAATTCAAAAGGAATCAGTACTTCAGGAAAATCTGCTGATGCTAAGAAGTTGCCCTTATAAAACATCTGTACGACAATTAAAATGCTGATGCAGAAACACAAGCAGGACTTGGCATTAAGTCTGAACATTTTTATTAATTAAATATTCAGATGTTGATTTATTTGTGCATATACTTATCATGCTAAAAGCATGGCTCCAGTCACGGCAATGTCGGTCAGTCAGTCCAACGCTATTCTTATACAACTCAATTATGGGATGGATTGCTGTGACATTTTGTGCTAGTAAAGTTTCTAGTAAATTTGGTGATCCTCTGACATTTTATCTACGGTCGACAGCAGGTCAAACATTTATTTATCTTGTCAAATATGGTTTCCAGATGGTGTGTCTTACTAGGGCCTCCATCAGTTTCACTTTTGTGGTTTTGAGGGAAATGTCTCAAACTATTGGATGGATACAATGTCCTCGCCGGTATGACTTGAAATGACTTTGGTCCAGATCCAAAATCATTATGTAATTTAACAAAGACACAAGGCATGTCATGTTTCGGTTTCCTTGTCATTGTGGATGTGCGTTTTGGTTGAAAGAATTTTGCTCTAATCATTCACTGCTAATAACGCTAGCATGACAGAAGAGCCTGTACTGCAGGGCCAGGCTTATGTTTAATGCAGCACAAGACCAATATGAATGATTAAAACCCAAGGCCATCACGTTCTAATGGGAAAGAAGACACTGAAATCCAAAGACAGAGACAAAGTTAGAAACCCCCTACCATTTTTTCCACTAAAACCGCAACACAGGAAAAAAGGGTGCTTGTTAAGGATAACAGAAGAGATTCTTCAGAAACAAGCAAAGCAAAACACAGCAGCACAGATTCCCACCCCCCCCTCTGTGTTTTACGTTCTTGTTTTATCACTTCATAAAAAAACGCCTCTCACACTATCACTCATACATGCAAACATTCCCACACATACAGGCACACATATAGTTTAAAAAACATAAAGACATTAGCTCTGTGTGTGTGTGTGTGTGTGTGTGTGTGTGTGTGTGTGTGTGTGTGTGTGTGTGTGTGTGTGTGTGTGTGTGTGTGTGTGTGTGTGTGTGTGTTAGTGTGTGTCACTATTGGCTGTCAACTTTTGTTTTTATCACATTTTCTTCTTTGAAGATTTTGCTGAAATAAATAATCGCTCTTGATCTTTTTTCACTCTTGTGGTTTTGTCAGCTGTTGTGTGCTGTACATTTTTACTCCGTTTCATTGTCTGCCAGTGTCTAGACTGACAAGAGAAGCCGACAGAACAGAGCAGGTAGACAGATGAACTGGCCCAGCACACAATTGGTAGCAGAGTGAGAGAGACCATAAAAAAGGTCAACTTCTTACCACTAACCCAGGCAGCCTGGAGAAGAGGTCAGAGCTCACCACGGATGCAGCAGCAACCTCACTCTGCATTTTCTCCTCCTTTCTGCAGCGATGACCTTCCTCCAGACTCGTCTATTGGGGAGGAAGGGAAGGGAGGAGAGGGGGAGCTGCAGAGTGAGGTCGAGTCACAACCACAGCCCGAGCAACAGCAGCAAGCAACTCAGCCACAGACTCAACCACCACAGCCCCAGCCCCAGCCCCAGTGTGAGTCCCTACCACAGACTCAGCCCGAAACCAAACCTCAGCCAGAACCAGAACCCGAACCCCAACCACAGCCAGCACCAGCACCAGAGCCTGAGACTGAGCCTCAGCCCCAAGTCAAGGTTCAGAGCGAAGAAGTGGCACAGGACGCCCCTGAAGCCCCATCACCTTGCAGAGAGGAGCAGCCAATCGTGCAAGAGAAGGAAACGTTGGAGGAAGTTGTGGAGGCACAGAGAAAGCAAGAGGGAGAGGAGGTAAAGGCCGAGCAGCGTGAGGGTGAGGCAGCACAGGAAGAAGAAGAGGAGGAGGAGGAGGAAGGGGGAGGAGCAAAAGGAGGTGGGGCGGGGAGGAGAGCCAGCCTGCATCACACGGCCTCGCCTTTGAGGGTACAGCGCAACGGGGCCGGCTCGCACTCTGCCACCTCCGACTATGAGCTCTCGCTTGACCTCAAAAATAAGCAGGTAGGGTTGTGTTGGGGATGGGGGGGGGTGTGTTGTTTGGATGAGGGAGCGGGAGGGCGGCAGGTACAGTAACTTGGCTTGTGTGTTTTGTACGTCTTGTGGTCTGACACGTTTGTTATGTTTCTGTCTGAGGAGGAAGACTTATGGTTTGGGAGAGAAGCTGGTGTTTGATGAGATTTGTATTTATTTTTTATATTTTTCATTGTTTGTCGTATTGATCCCTATTGGCACTTTTAGACTTTCCAAACTATCAACTGATGACGAGCTTCCTTTTCTTCATCATCGTGAACCATTATTATTGCCATGTCATTATTTCATCAACATCCTCACATGGCTTTCATCTTTCACCAGAGTTGGATTGTGAACGTATAAGTACTACATTATTTATCCCCAGGTATTTTACTGCTTTGTGGTATCTGAAAGTAAAGCAACTCATGTACATTAAGCTATACACTGTATTCTTTTGGCAATGATGCATACGTAGTCATACATCAGGGTAAAAGAAAGAGTACTGGATGTGCAACAAGTTGCGTTTGAATGTGCATGAATGAAAAGCCTTTTAATTATTCTTTTCTCTGCTGCTTCATGAGACCCTTTTTGGATGATGAAAAGCCCCCACTTCTATGAAGAATAAAAACATGTGCCTATCATCCGTTCTCATCTTTTTACAGCCGGTTAACCGATTTGGCCTGAAACGGATACGTCTATGAACTGTGACTGTATTCAAACACGCATTTTCATGTTCTCATGTTTCTGTTCTTATCATGCTGTTCATCAGGGGGCTTGGAAATCATTACATAATCATCTCCATTTCAAGAACCATCAAACCATCTGTTATCATCGCGCATTATCATCCAACTAACCAACATTCTTCAGTCAATGGATCTTCAACCAGGTAAGGCAGCAGTTTGGGTCTTACTTGTGGGACTCTCTGTGTGCTCCTAATCAGTTAGGTTTCCATGGAGATAAGAGCATCAACATTTTTATAATCGATCATAGTTTAAAGGGGCACTCCACTTTTTATTTTTTATTTTTTTTATACACAAAGTTCAGTTTACTAGTCACAAGGAGTACAACATAGCCTGTTAAAGCAGTTGTATAATGTCAGGGTAACCGGTTTTGGGCTTGAGACCTGAAATGTTAAACAGACTGTTTGCATTGCAAGTTTGAGGTTTGGGGTTTGTGTGGGCATTTAGGAGACAGCAAAAGGTCTAAGGAAATGCTGTTATGTTGCATTATGGGAAATGTAGGATCCAGTGTTTTTGAAGTTCGAGTGAGCTTAATCGACAATGGTTCTGGTTAGTTGAAGCCGTAAATAGAACAATTACACATCATACATGTTCTTTTGTCAGATTTTGCTATTTTTATGGATTAATTGATTTCTTTATGAGGCACAGAGGTTGCTGACCTTCCTCCCTTAAGTCTTGACTTCCATTACAGTCAGTAAATGCTTTGGCCCATTCAAGCACACTTCATCAACAACGCAGAGTCACTCTGGTGTTAAGTGTTTCTCAGCCCCTGGGCACCATCCACAGCCCGTGAAGATAAATCTATTCAGAGGTGACACTGTCAGAGTCGTTGGGATTGTGTTCTTCCGTGTCAACATTTTCAATTTAGTTAGCCAGAAAAAATGCTCCTGAAGCACTATGGCAGATGTTTACTAAAACACATCTTCCAAGCAGCAGTTGAAACAAATACCTAAGTGAGATGGTTGCTTCATTTCACTCTCTGTCGGCTCCATTTTCACTCAGTTTTGACTTAATTTTCTCACTCATTGCTTCCCTATTCGATACTAAGGGTTCTATTAACCTCAGCTCCTAACCTATGTCTACCTCCCACCTACGTTCTCACGCCTTTAATCTCTTCTCAAAGTCCCCCATCTCCCACTATCTCTCTGTCAACAATGCTGGAGATACACGATCAGCTAGATTGATCTTCTGTCTGTACAGCTGGGGGTGCAGGGGCTTGATGCATCTACAGATCAATGTCAGAGTAATTGGATCTGTTGGGCGATGCCTTGATTGCAGGGGAGGAAAATCATGACAAAGTGTTTGAGTGATAAATCCCTTCAACCTGAGCTTTAAACCATTTTTTTTTTTTGTGGTAAAATTGGTTTAAATGTAAAATTTCAATGATTTTAGATGATGCCCTATAGTAGAAAGCTAGTAAATGAACATGTTATTTCATGCCATGGGCAGTTACATTTTTTTCTAAAATCTCAAATGCACTTATAACAATTCTTATAATAAAATAATATATTTTTACACACTAAGGATTAATGAGAAAACAAGTGGCGTCAATACACTCTTTGACCTTCTTTCTCAAAAATGTATGTTATCTTCAAGAGTAGCAAATAATATTTTCAAATGGAAATGTTTATTAGTATGGCTGTTGATAAAAACACAAATGTTACATCAAAATGAATGAATAGTCCGTGGGGAGCTAGAACAAAATGTAGAATTGATGTCAAAGTCTCCGTCCTTGTTTAATCTCTGAATGTAGATGTCATTCCTGCCTAAATTATAAGTAATGAAGTACAACAATGGTTCATCCAAGTTGATATGTACGGTATTTTTATCAATCTCTCACATTTAAGGCAAATTTTGAGCAAATTAAAAAACAATGTGTGCATGTCCCAGGGCTGGATGAATGCGATCCATAAACATACAGGGACAACAGGAAAAAAACAGATACTGCAGGTAAATATTAGAAATAATTGGAGCTTCTGGTGAGCTCAGAATTCCGAGGCTGAGCTGAACAAAGGCAACCACTGCTACTAGCGAGTACGCTGGGTAAACCTTACGTCAACTATATAGTTAAAGTGATCTACTAAATAAATCCCAACAGAAATAAATGTCATTTTACAATACAATCTGAATTCCTTTTGAATTGTTAAGTTACCCAGTGTTTCTCTGACTCACTTGCTATCTGCATTGTCATTTGCTCCGAGTCTATTTGAACTCTCTCAGTCAACGCCATAGGAACACAACACCGTTTCTTCCTTAGAGACAAATTTACTTAAAAGCTCAGAACACCCACACGGGTGTTTTGAGTTAACCTGGCTGATTGGACCTCTTCCCAGGACTGTGGGTGTGTTTAGACTAATTGACATGTTCCTGAGTCTGTTGTTAGCTTTGTTGCACCTGTTACAGCAGGACAAATGAGACTTTAATAATCTTATTGGTAGATGAACATTTGTGAGCCACTAAGGCCCTTTTTAAACATACAGGACTATTTTGACAAACTGAGACATTTGTTTGTTTTTGCCCTTTGTGCCTATGCCTCTATAAATTAGTATTTCTAAAAGCTCTGACCAGATGAGATTTTTGAAATCTTTGTATGCATATTTGCATGTAAACTGAGACAAACAGAGGTTTAGGCAGCCAAGAAAGTGAGGAAGAGAAGAGAGAGGAAGTGACTCGTTGCTGTTTGTACTTTTGGGATTCTGATTGGCTACCGTGGGCTTGAGTTTCTCGTTACAAAGCCACCTACAGGTTTGGCATGCTCCTGACGGCATTGATGGCATATGTACACGTAAATGAACACTTTACTGAAAACTGACAGACGTGCATGTTATTTTTGAAACAACTGAGGTTGAAATGTCCATTTATGAAAATAGCCGCCCACATGTAAACGCAGTTTAAATTACCATGAAAGCTTCAGCTCTCCTTCACCCTGTGCAGAAGTTCAAATCAGCCAGAAAAACTGAAATCACCTGTGTGGGTGTTCAGAAGCTTTAAAAGATGTTCATCAAACAGAGAGATGTTGTAAAAGTAAGTGATGCCGGTTCAGGTTCTTTGCTGACTGCAAAGCCTTTTGTTTAATGGGATGATGAAGTGATAGGTGATGCATCATGATTTTAAACGACTGCTCCTGCTCTGTAATTGCTGATGATCTCTGCGGGAGTAATTAGGGTGCCCATGACAAATGGCAAAAGGCATTTATCTCCCTTAAAGTGAAACATCCAACAGGGAAGATTTACATATGAGGGCTTGTATTTACTTATAATACACTTAAATGTTCAGGTGACATCAAACAGGGCTAGTTCAGTTTGTTTAGAAGCTTTTCATAAAACTGCTGATTCAAAAATGGTATTTATTAGCAAATGTGATGACACTGTTCAATAGGTTGTTGCTTTTTTGAGTGAGAGGAGTCATTCAGTCATTTTTATGCGTCACAATTAGTCTTTCAGTAGCCACTGACCTTTTTCAGTGACTGGCTTTGGTCAAGGATGTCTCAGCTTAACGGATCCCCATCCTCTGATGACATCAAGTCTTTTATTGTCACCCTCATTCGGTAATAGAGTCAGCATTAGCTGTGCTCCAGTTTGGCTGTTATATAATCATCACATTAATCATGCAGATTTTTCTGTGCTGTAAGACAGTGTGCATGAGCATGAAGGCTAATATTCGTGCCATATGCATTTTCCCACTTATTTCTGCGGCATGTGAGATCGGATGATCTCCTGTTTTACTCAAAGTCTTTTCTTGCACATTTAAGGAGAGAGACCCGCACATTTTGGTAGGCTTCTGATAGATTTATGGCTATAGTCATAAATTAATACATAGAAAGGGCTGTGCTTAGTGTTAATGTGCAACCTGGTCTCAAGCCAGTTCGTGAAATGATCTCGTTATTTTGATTTATCGATCCGTGTCACAATTTTCTCATTTATTTTGTGTACATGTCACAATTTTCCAAGTTGACCATTTCACGGACTGCCATGACACTGGGTGTCTCTAGGGGACGCAACAACGGGGCAATGAAACGCCACACACAGGACTGTGACAACAACCCACGCTGCAACACGATCCACAGTCTTTTGGGGACGCAACAACGGGGAAATGAAACACCACACGCCGGCGACAACTGGACGGATTCCCACACGTGGGACGCAGTCCCCGGGCGCAGGAACGCAACAACGGGGAAAATGCCAAACGCCGGACGGTGACAACAAGTTATGCCAGGACACGATCCGCGGTCTCTGGAGGATTCCACAACGGGGAGAAATGAAATGCCACATGCCGGCCACAACAACGGGATGGTTGTCGCTAGAAAAAAAAACAGAATGAACTGCAACATGCGGGACATGATTCCTAGTCTCCGTGTTGAATGTCCCGTGTTGTCGGCACCCCCATCCCCCCCCCCCGCAACCAACCTCCCTGCGCGGATTTCCAGCTTTTCAATTTTAGTCGCTACTGTAATTGTTCTGTGATCACGAAATAGGCTTACCATTGAAATACTTTAATGTGACCTCTTCAACAACTCAATAGAATAAATAACGTGACCATTACACAAACTGCCATGAGACTGGGGTGTAATGTGACTGGTGATTCTAGGAATTTTACCATTTCAAATAGCAATTTATCTTAAATTGTTGCTGTCTAAAAAACCTGTACCTCCAAAACAGTTTTTAAATAGCTTATTCAGTTGACAGCAATGTTGTCATGTTGCTGCGGCATTGATTTCTCTTTTATAAGAATAGTGCGACATTTTGTGAGCTACACCTACTAGCTTTCTTGTGGAGTTGGCTGAGAAGATCAATACCACTATTCTTCATTCGAAGCTACAGCAAGGAGACGGATTGCTTCGCTGAGGAGAAAGGCTGAAAATGGGGAAGCTCTAACCAACATGACATCATGACTTTGCGTATTCATACACGCTGACTTTCTTAAGGCGAGTGGAGTGTTATAGGTACGCATTTTGAGCTATCAGAGTGTATTTCTACGCTGTATACAGCGAACGTAAACATACAAGCCACTTGCTGTGTTAATGAGAAGAAACTAAGAGTTTAGGAAACGCGACGTGTGGGTTGGGTTTGGGAAAAGAAAAAAGTTGGCTTTAGTAAAAAAAAAGAAACTGAGGATTGAGTTTAGGAAACGTGACACGCGGGACACAATGCTTGGTCTCCTGGGTGAAATTCCTGTGTTTTACCCATCCACCACCCCGACCAACCTGTTAGCCTATTTGCCCTTACATACTACTCGCTACGGCGTAAATTCACATGCTATTGCAAGGCAATGTAAGTCAATGAAAATGGCGTTGCTAAACACACTAAAAAGTGAGTATGCGCCTTGAAAACACTAACGCCAATAATGGCATACAAATTGGCATGTCATTCATACGCCATTTCGTGAGATCAGTCTGTAACACTCTGTAAAACCACAACCTAGTTTTTTATTTTAACACACAAGAAATAACATACCAATGAGTGAGCTTTAGTGGTGCTGGAAGGTAGACAGACAGAGCCAAGCTAAATTATTTTCTGATGCTCCAAAAGAAGGAGGACACTATTCATGGTGCATGACTCGAAATAACTATAATAACTCTGCTTCTAGAAATCAACCAAAAAAACATGCTGTGTATTGTACTTTCGGTTGACCTTTTTGTCTTGAGACGCATCTCCATTTAAAGCACAAAAATGTCCAGACTAAAACACATTTCTTTCACAGACCCTTTAGATATTAATATTTCATTTATAGACAGAAAAAGTCCCATATTTCAAGTCACGTTGTCCACCATCACTATCTGATGCTCAAGTCAGCATTTGCTTCTGCAACTCAAATTTGAGTCAATGTTTTTATTTCAATGTGATCATTACCTCAAATTTCTATTCTCATATTAAACCTCCATTTTTGTATATGAACTGTAGCCTATTTGACTTCCCATTTCAGAGATCCATGCTCCTTTTTATGTCCTTGATTTTAAATATTCATAGAATATTTAAATCATAGAAGAATTACCTCTCCTCTAAGTAGTATCTTGCATTTCTATGTATATACTGGATGTAAAACTGCACACTGCAGTGTCGTACCACGTTGCACTGTTTTGTTTTCCCTGCTTGTTCAAAGGGGAACATGAGGTCAGCATGTTGCTGATCTGCCCGTCAAAATCGATTTAGAGACCCTGATGGAACAGAGCAGTGCCATCATTGTCCTCTCAAAGCCCAGCGTCTCCGGAATAGTCTCTCACCATCAATGCTTAGTAAAGTGATCAGAGGTAGAACTGACAGTTGTCTAACAGGGGGATTTTCAGCAGTGCCACTATTGGCACGGTCATCCGTCTCATCGCCTCTTTACATATCGTCTTACCCTACCCACAATGCATTTCTTATTCTTTTAGTGCTCTGTTTATCCATCTTTTTTGCTTTTTCTTTTCCTTCCACTGTTTTACATGTAGTTCTCTGTACAGTGGACATGTCCCAACTGATGTGTAGGTATCTTACTTTTATGCTTCCATTATTTTGGCTATAAATATTACTCTTATTACCATGATTATCAAAACATTTCAAATGCCCGACAGTCACCCAGTATCCACCTGCAGTCCAGCTTTTCCCAATAGGGGAAGTGTAGCTATGAAAATGTAAAAACAACATATAATGTGAGAGGCATTGCTTATTGCGATGAACCTACAGAGGTTGATCACCCGATTTGGCAGTTCCCCTCGGCTTTATGGAGCTCGGTACTGAGTTTCAGCTCACTGTTTAGCCGGCAATTGTACTGGTTCACTCTCCCCAGTCTCATAGCGTTGTTTTCAGCTGTAGCTGTTCATGGCCACAGTTAGTGGCTAGCTGGAGAGAAAAGTAGAGCATTTAGCAGCTAAGGTGCCAGTTATTTCCTTAAGGAGTTGGAAGAGACCAAAACCGAGCTAAAACAGAGTAAATCATTGACATACAGCACATTCGTAAGTTATCACGATATTATAAATTGTTAGTTTCACCACAGTAGGCCAGCACAATTAGTTATAAAATAGATTCACCCTGATCACTATTTAAGTTGTAAATTAATTTGATTTTTATGTTTTTATTTGTTTGATTCTCATTTAATTTTACAGGCCGTTTGCATCGCAAACGCTACTATTTTATTCCGTAAGCAATAAACATAGACTGTATAAAATAGGCGCTGCAGTGATCTCCCTTCTTTTCATTGAGGCATCTGTGTTTACAGGCTTGTGGTGTTGAACAATGTGCTATAGGTGCCAAAATAAATCTGTTTGGTACTGCCAATTTGTTTTGTTTTGTTGTGGTCAAAAAAATCGTGGCAGAGAATCGTGATATCAATTCTAAGCAAAAAAAATCATGATTCATATTTTTCCCACAATCGTGCAGGCCTACACAACAGTAGTACAACCACTACACTGGCTCATCTCTGGTCCCAGAAAATTCTTTGCTCAAATGCCAGGAAATTCTTTCCACTTCTCTTACTACCTTCCTCCTTTCATGCTTCCTTCCTTTATTTGTCCCAGTTTATCCTGGTGGCTGTAATATGAATGGCAAAGTGTATCAGATACACACTGATAAAGAAAGCAATGTGACCTAAATGCTTTATTTATCATCCCCAACCCTGCCTACGCAAAAGGCAAAACAAACAAACTCCACTGCCACATTTAATCAAACGCAGCCACAGTGACGGCCGTTTCTCTCGTCCAAGGGCACCTCTGCAGTGGAACTCTTTGCAGAATTTGTTTTGAGGGACACCTTTCTGAGTAATGGGGTCAATCATATTACCTCTGTGCCTGTCTTTAAAAAAAAAAAAACACAAAAAACATTTTGGAGTGCAGTCACGGCGATAAGGCTAACCTTGTCATTTCAAGAGTGCACCCAGTGCAGTCACAGAACAATCCAGATTAAAAAGTGATGAATATTCAGGCTGAGTTCAGCCAGTCTTCATGAGTTGATAGCAATTGAGAAGTCGCCATCAGCAGATACAGTAGAGCTCCCAAGCAGCTATTCAGAAAGTACCTTAATATTCTCAATACGTCTCACTTTGCTCGCAAAGGCTCTGCAGTGAAATGTAAATGGAGTAGATAAGATGGATTTTGAGTGTCATTCCATTTTTGTAAAGAGCTTTGTATGTGATTCTCTTCCTCTAGTGACAGCAGCAGAGGCTGCATCTTGTTGAACTAACATCTTATCACAAATTGCAAACCCTCGAGGCATTATAGCCTATCAGGAGGTGGTTGGGTGACTATGTCTAGTACTAAAGAGAAAGGAGATTAGCAGCTGAAAGTCCCATTATGATCTTTTGTGACCACGGTAACGTTTGTTCAATTGCATTTAAATTTACAGGAGGGATATTTCACTTGGACCACATTATTCGTCACGTTCATGTCACCCTGATAGAGCTCCTAAAGAAAGCATTAGGGAGGGAAAAGCTAGGATTTCTGTTTCCGAGATTGAAATGCTATGCGATGCTATTGCAGTTTTTATGCAGCATGTTTAGAATTTGTATACATTTCTTTTCTTTTCTAAAATTATATGTTCCTTTGTATTCCTTCAAAGCTCAATCCTCCTCCACACTCATGCCCTTGATACATTTAGAACAGAGAAAGAGTTATATTCATTGATTTATTCTAAATGAAAAGAATTTCGGAGTGACTGGAGGAGATAAGAGTGCTTTGTAGGCACTTCCAAAGATACCCACCCCTGATTGTTCTGGGAAACTCAAAGAGGTCTCATCTAGTGTTTGAGCTGCAGACAGATGAGGATTGCTATATTATATCTCTATCTATTTCCCACAGCATTTGAGCAATTTTTCACAGGCAAGATTAATGGCTTGTTCAGTTTCAGACAATTTAAAGTTGGTTGCAGGACCTCTCTATGGAATTTGTAGAGATTATGAGTTTTATCTGCCGAGGAAATGAACGTTGGTCCAAATGCCATGAGTCAGCTTTTACTGTGTTCTATCTTTTGAAATGTGGCTTTGACCAAACTCTATGTAGTTTCAGTACACACATTGCAAGGCCAGCTTGCAAAATATAATTACTGAGCCATGGGAGGAAATTATCATTTGAATATGGAGTACTTTAATATTCGGATTTTGCCTAAAACTTCCAAAAATTGGACTTTACAACTCATTTCATCTCCTTGGATTTTAATGTTTTTTTTTATTTTCCCTGTACAATTATCCCATTCCTAGCTCATTCATTTCCCACCCACACCGTTTTTCACACTGCTTTTCAACTCATACACCATATTCATCTTCCATGCACCCCAGCGACAGGCAAGAGAATAAGAAAAATGTTAAAACACCTCTAGTGACCTTTTCACAAATAACAGCATCTGTGATACATAGGATTATGGAAATCTGCTGCAATGTTTTGTTTTACCTAGCTGTGTGTATCTTGTGGTTGGTCAGCAATTTCCCAATCAGTATGCAGCCGTAATTGTTATATATGATTGAGTCCAGAAATAATTGATCAATAATTGCAGAAATTCCAGTAATTCATTATTTTCCTTTTCTATCCTTCTTTCTTCTATTTTTTTAGATCGAAATGTTAGAGCACAAATACGGTGGCCACCTCATCTCCCGCCGTGCTGCCTGCAAGATCCAGACTGCCTTCCGCCAGTACCAGCTCAGCAAGAACTTTGAGAAGATCCGCAATTCGCTGCTAGAGAGTCGTCTGCCTCGACGCATCTCCCTGCGCAAGGTCCGTGTGCAAAACACGGAAGGTTTCTCTGCTGAAAGGGCTCTGGCAGAAGGCTGCAACTTGACAGGCATCCCATTGGTGCGCTCGCCGTCTCTGCCTGCCACAGTTGGTGGCACCCTGACCGACCTGGAAGACTCATTCACTGAACAGGTTCAATCATTGGCAAAGTCTATTGATGACGCACTCAGCAACTGGAGCCTGAAGACCATGTGCTCACTGCAAGAAGGCGGCACTTATCAGTTCACCGCCGACTCCTTCAGTGCAGCAGCAGCCGCAGCAGCAGCAGCCGCAGCAGCAGGAGGAGGTGGAGGCGGAGGAGACGGAGGTGGTGTGGGGGAGACAGCGATTCATCAAGGCCCAGTAGACCCAAGTGACCTGTCAAGAAGTGCAAGCAAGCTGATGATGGCGTTCCGGGATGTGACGGTGCAGTTTGACAGCCAGAACTTCCTTGTTTCATCCTCAGTCATAGAATCGTCCACTGTCACCCTCGGAAGCTGCGTCCAACAAGTAGGAGAAGCCACTACTGTCACGTCTACTTCCACAACAACAAACTCCACTCCAGCCTCCATTGCTCCTGGCCTCCCACAAGAACCCCCTCCTCCCCCTGAAGAGCTCCCAGCTGAACCCATAGATCCCCCCCCGCCCCCACAAGAGCCCCCACCGCCCCCAGAATCAGAGTTTGAAGAAGACGAGCAGGATGTTGAATTTCCTGCTCCTCCTCCAAGTGAAGAAGAGCTTGAGGAGGAAGAGCAGCCTCCCCTAACCCCTCTGGATAAAATGGCTGCTCCTCAAAGCCCAGATGAGGTTGTGGTGGTGGTACCGCCACCCACAGAGCCTCCTCACGCAACTTTCCCGCTGCTGGGGAGCTCGCCCAAGGTGGAGCCGCTGGAGGTCAAGCGGTGCGGCTCCGAGACCGCAGATAACAGCTCAGAGCAGATGAGCAGCAGCAGCGCGTCCACAGAGGCACGCTCCACATCTGAAGCCTCGTCCAAGGAGGCACTGCAGGCCATGATCCTCAGCCTGCCACGCTACCACTGTGAGAACCCCGCCAGCTGTAAATCACCCACGCTGTCCACTGATGTCATGCGTAAACGCCTCTACCGCATTGGCCTCAATCTCTTCAATGTGTGAGTAGCCACTGCATTTTTCTTCTTTTGTTGATCCTGATCTAAACATTTAAATCAGGCCTTTAGTGGTACCACTTCTAAAAGCTGAGTGCTTAGCCACTGTTAACTGCACTGAAACACAAACTGAATGATCCCAAAGAGATTTTTGACACATATATATTCTGTAATGATGTATTAAAACACACATATGATCAGATGGCAAATCCAGTCTGGGAATTTCATGGCATTTAGAAATAATTTGGGAGTATTAATTCAGCGTTACACTCTAAAAAAAGAAAAGAAAAAAAAGACAGTGGACATTTGGAAAGAATACTGTATGGACAGTGAGATTTATAAAACTGTCTGTACCTCCACACCTCCTACGTATAGGATAGTTTGGTATAAGTATAGGAAGTTTGATGGGGGCTCTGGACTCAAACAAGCAAAGAAAAGCACTTTTCCTCACTGATCCCCTAATGCTGAAAGAACAACTCCCAAGCTAGATCCGAGGTGTCTTTTTTCGTCTCAGAAAGACAAATCAGACTGGGACGACAAGAAAGAGAGAGGATGAATTATTGAGACTGAGCTGTGTGGAGATTTATTTGTAAGAGAAGAGAACAAAAATGAAGGAAATGTAGTGCTAAATGACTGAGGCTAGAGCAATGTCAATGTCAATGTTTTTTTGATGAAAAAATCAGCTTCCTCGCCAGTTGATTAACAAGAGACTTGAATAATGTGAATAAACAGGATTATTCTTGTATTGTAGTGTACTGTAAGTTTGTTATTTTGTGCAAACATAACAACGTTAGGCTGCTATTGTTCATTTAAACTCTGATAATGGGTACATACTACCATTGGATGTATTATTTGTGAAAATGGCTTTTTATTGTAACACAACCTGTCCACAAGCAGCTAAGCTAGCAAATTAGTAAGATAATGATATGCTCCTTGATGTTGGAAGTAATGCTCGTTTACTACTGTAGCGAGTAAGCCAATATTTAGGACATGCTAATGATGGCAGATTCAGTAATAGTATGCAAACACTCTGTTTAATCCATGTTAAGCATGTTTGTTCTTGTGTAGGCCTAGACAAAAAAGACACCACTCTCTAAACCAAGTCGGCTATTGCTCTATCTACATGCCCACTGCTTAAACATGTAAAAAAAAAACCCAGTTCAGTGTGTGCTAGGGGTGAGGAAATATATTGCAATATATCACAGAATATTAAAAATCACAAAAATATTGTATCGTGATGATATTGTATTGTGAAGCCTCTGGTGATTCCCATCGCCACTGTGCGCCCATGTAGGCTGTGTCCTTGACGACCACCGGGGTCATCCCCTCTATCTCTCCCCTCTTTCCTGTAAATCTTAGGCCTCAAAAAACCATCTTAAAAATAAAAAGTAAATAAATGAATGAATAAAAACCTTGACAGACCAGCTGGGGCTAGCTCAGCTATAATTGGACAGTCCCTGCTTTTATTCTTTTCTTAAATAAGGACTTAATGCTAATTAATCTGACATTGTTGTCAGGTATGCTGTTTTTAATTTCGTTGTAAATTCCAAGAGCCCACAGCGATACAGGCTACTCTTGTATACTACTACTACCCAACTCCCACTGCATTTTCCTCTGTGGCTTCCCAAGTTGTCAGCAGAAGAAAAACATGTCTGGCTTGAAAAGCTTGTTTATGTTTGCTGGTTGCAGCTTTTCAGTCTTTGGGAATTCATATTTCCCCCGCTGCCAAGTGAAGAGTGACAAAGTCGAAACCAAGAAAAAACCTTCCAGGACGTGCTCCAGACAGGTGCAAGGGGGTTACATGACAGCGACAGATAGGGGGGGGGGTTTTGTGGTTAAAAATAAAATGGAATGCTTGGTTGATTAGGACTTCCAGCTAGTTATGATAATAAAAAAAATACATTACATATTCATAGAAGCACTACAAAATAACTTTACATATTACATAATGTATATGGTACATTTATATTAACATTTAATCCCAGCTATAAAGGCAGAGGTACATCTAATGTGGGAGTTGATTTGATTGGCTTTCCCCTTAAAACAGCTTTTATTTGTTTAACACCTTATATTCTCCTTTTAGAAATGTTTGCAACCACACGCCTCCTGACAATGTGCTAAGCAGCCAGCAGCAGACTTGGAAGGAATCTTTAAGTGAGGAGATTTGCCATATGCTTTATTAGCTTTTCACTCACTCACATATCACTCACATAACTTACTCACATATATTAAAACTCACTCGACAACTGATGGAGTTGCTGGTTAACAATTAGTTGGAACACATGAGGTGTGAATCCAAATACATTGTGGCAACGATCCACAAAGCCTAAAATTCTCATTAGTCATTCTACTGCGAGTTGTGAATGTAATTAAAAGTTCCGTCAGCGCTGCATGAACCAGCCCCTTGGGAACTGGAATGAAAAATGTGTTAACATTTCAATCCAAGTTTCCTTTGTCCCTGCCACCTCAGCCATTTCTGTAGAAGCTCTCCTTGCTTTCCAAAATATCCCGCTTTGATAGAAAATGCATTGTGTTCCCTTGGGTGCAAAACCACTACACAATTTTGTTAAGATATTGCCCCAATTAAGCCATCTCATATAAATTTAGAAGATTGGAGTTCATGAACAGACATTATCTTTTTGCTCACTGCCGAGCTCTTCAGCTCAATAAAAGTGCACAATAAAGCCGATTAACTTTGACTCAATGCTGGAGCGTGACACTGAAAACACGAGGAGCAGGAACGAGCTGTGCAGTTACTGGAGAGGGAATAATCAGAACGGGGAAATGAACAAAATACACAAAAGAAAAAAATGAACGGCCTAAAAGTGAGTTATGAAGTGAGTAGGAGATATTTTTCCATTTTCAAAGGCAAGGAGGGACGTCACTTCTGACCTGCGGCCCTTTGCCGCATGTCATTCCCCCTCCCCCTTTCGTGCCTAAAAACTGTTCTATCAAATGATAAAGGCCTAAAAAGTATCTTAAAATTCCTGTGATCACATATTGAGTGGATAATCCAAGGTATGAGTTGAGACTTAAACCCTGGCATCAATACTCTTGCCTTCCAAACAAAGTTTCTGTACTGAACTATCTGTTCCATGTTACTTTACATGTGCAGAGGACATACTGGTTATGTGCTTACTGTCATGAAAGTCCACCCTACCAATATAGATAGTCTTCGTACAAAATCCCTGCCGTTCCTAATAAAAACAATAGTTTTTCAGACATGTCCACTTTCACAGTGTCTCTCTGAACAGAAGCTGGAGTGGCTGGCAGAGGATGTTTGACTGTCGCATTGATCTGTTTCTTCAGATTGAAACACTCTTAATGACATATCTGTCAAGAGGACGTGAGGACTGTACATATTTGTCATGACTGTTAAATCAAGGCTCTCGGTTTTCAGGAAAGTACAAGTTTCACAGGCTTTTCTATCTATTTGCAATCCCCTCTTCTCATTTCCCTGATCAAACACCTTGAAAGATAAGTTGCCTTTTTTAATAAATTGGCTACAAGGGAAGAGAGAGAGAGAGGGAAGGGAAGTAAGGTAGAGCAAAAAAAATATAGAGAGAGGGCAATCAAGCTTGAGGCTAATTAGTTCCACCAGTTCATACCCTCCCGCTAATACCTGTGCTGTTGTAGCCTTTGCATCTTAAACACAGCTGTTTGCTTTGGACTATAACTTGGGTATTGCTTGATCTTGCGGACAAAAGGCTCACACACATTGCACAAAGCATAGGCAAAGTAGTGTGTGAGTGGGAGCCGAAGTTTGTCTTGCAGCAGGTGGTCCATGCACCACTTCAGCAAGGGGTGTGGGGAGAAAATAAATTAAAGTGTGTGTGTGTGTGTGTGTGTGTGTGTGTGTGTGAGAGAGAGAGAGAGAGAGAGAGAGAGAGAGAGAGAGAGAGAGAAACGGCATGCACAAGAATAAAAGGTTACAGTGGGCGATGAAAATTAAGTGTAGACTATACCAAAAAGTATAGGGAAGGTACATATTGAGAGAGAGAGAGAGAGAGAGAGAGACACCACTTAATAAAGTCCCCACCTGTGTGAATGGAATAACGATGACTCCATTATGTGAGGGGAGAGTGTGTCAAGGACACTGGCATCACACAAGGGAGCTGATACCAAACCTTAAAGGCAGACAGTTTGGGGAGGTGTAACATTAATGACACATTCCTGAGTATATTTCTCTTTTTTTATGTATGGCTTGCCCGTTTTACACTAGCGGGTTAGACATAGTAGACGCCTTTGAAAGCATCAACATCAGAGCAGCTCATGGCGGATTCAGATCGCCTCCCCATCATGCATGAAAATGGAGCACCATCAGAGCTTCATGAATCAAATAAAAGGTGGCAGAAGAGATGAGTAGGTGATAGCGTAAGTGTGAAGAGAGACTGAGAGCAGGAGAAAGGCCGGTCTGAATACATATGTCAGTGAAGGCTAATTAACACAGCACATCAGCATAGTCTGCCCAGCTCCTCGAGAGGGATAATAACCTGGTGCCAGAAGGAGAGAGCTCTGCAAAAATCTCAGTGCATGTACAGGTTTGTGCTTGTTTGTTTGTGCATACACAAACCTCGCCTGTATTAACAATCTGCCCTTGGTGCTAAATGACCCAGCACATAATTACAAACTCCATAATCCAGATGGCAAACAGGGAAAGCATTTATAATTTTTCTTCTGCAGTTGTTGTGCAGGTGGTACATGTAAAGATTGTAGACTAGCTCAGCTGATTTTAAAATAGAGAAATTACAATTTAAATATATTTACTCAAAATATATACACTATATATATATACTGTGTGT
>NC_048429.1:7177891-7395013 GCF_013103735.1 Etheostoma cragini | reverse complement strand
TATACTGTGTATATATACTGTGTATATATATATATGAGTGTGTGTGTGTGTATATACAGTATATGTTTGTGTGTATGTGTGTATAAATGTAGATAAGTATATGTATGTATGTATGTATGTATGTATGTATGTATGTATGTATGTATGTATGTATGTATGTATGTATGTACTGTAAATCTCAGTACTATGTGTTGTGACTGAAAGCAAGCTAAAAACATACTTACTCAAATAGTCACCTATAGTTAGCTAAACGTAAAGAATAAATGGTTGAAATCTTAGACTATATATTAAAATGGACGGCCTGACAGCTTTCAATAGTGAAGCCAAAACATCTCAATAACCGCCCTAGTGTATGGCTGCAGTCAACATCATAGGCCGTGCATGTTAGCGGATTGGACATTGGCCGAACTGAAAAAAAATCAAAGTACACTTAAAATGTTTCCTAAAAATGGTTTCTGTCATTTTAGGTATTCTTATGCTGATGCATATTATGTTCAAGTGTTTTTTCTGCACAAAGGCATATGCAAATGTAACCAAACCAATGTGAACATTGACAGTTTAACAGTATGAGAATTGTATTGTTACAATATTAATGTTCAACATCCTGTTTGAAATCATTCAAAAATTTAAAAGTGAAACCATTAACCAGATTGTATTATTAGCACACAAATCATCTTTTTTGAATTCCCAATTGTTGAAAGTTATGGGCATTGTTGAATTTAAAACTGCACAATGTTTACATTTACATTGAGATTCAAACAAACTGATTTACCGTTTAACATGAGTGTCTAACAATAGAGACGGGATATCTTTTAAGAGGTACATTAATGTTTAAACAACCTCTTGTGCAAACTACTGTTAAAACGTGAATTTCTGTGTGTGGGTTGACCTTACGGAATGGACTAAACAATGACAACAAACAAAGCCATACCATTATACAGTTTAAAAATAGATTAAAGAACAATAATTCAACAAAACAGAATCATTATTGTTATTGTATAACTATAATTTTTGCATTTTACACACGCACGTATGCATATGTTGTAATTGTTTTTGACACTGTGAAGTAGGGGCAGGACTTTATAAGCATTATTCTTCCGCCTGCTTCTCCGTATTCTCTTGATTTTTCAAGATAAATAAAAGAATAAATAAAGGAATAAAGAATTAAGATAAAGTGTGAAAAAAGGGGGTTAGGGTACTGGGCATTGGCTGCATTTGAAAAGGTTGTAAACCACTGCTAAAAACCCCAAAAATGCAAACTCAAGATAGGAAAAGCAGCAATAACATTATATTCTTGCCTTTTCAGCAAAAGCACACTTGATGGACAAGAGCAGCGCTTTGCAACAGCAAGTCCACATTAGTGCAATGAGTCAGGGTTTTGAAGGGTTTAAAGTCACAGCACACAATCGTGTTACCACTCAGAAAAATGCACAGAGGCGCTAACCAGCCATCAATCTATCACTGGTTGGTAATGAAACAGAATGTGAGCATCTGGAGAAATAGGCAACATGCAGTGCCGACAGTTAAGCACTTGTAAAAGCCATAAAACACAGCTCTGACGTACGGCCACTGTGCACATCTGAAATAGCTCTAAAATAGAGGGCCAATAAAAGTGGATATCAATGTGATGTGCAAAGTATGTATTTATGGTAGGGTGACATTCTAAGATGGGGAAAAAGGTGTCTGTGCAACAAGGAGGGAAGCAAGAAAACATGCGAGGGCCAAAGATGTCTGGGCCGGTCTGGGCATGGAGCAGTCTTTTTAGGAGTTTAGAAGGACCTAGAATGACATCTGGGTCCTTTTTGGCACTGACTCTTGCACTTACTCCTGTTTTGTGTGTTTGTGTGTCTTTATGTTGCAGTCTTGTTCCCTTTTAATTCTTTATCCTTGTAAGAACCCAGTTTTCTGTCTTAATCAACTGCTCCACCCACAAGTCGTCAGACTTACATTACTAAAGAGATCATTTGTCCATGTTCTCCAAAATGATCCATTTGACAAGATTGGAAAACTAAAACTACTTGAAGGCTAAGGTTGGTTTCAAACCAATGTTGACTGAAGGCAATCCTTTCTCCTGAAAATAGTGTATACTATGCTGAAATCACAGTACTTCCACCTTTGCTACTGAGTAAGGACAATCCTCTACGCGATCACAAGAGTTCCGTGTCATTGGAAATGTAAACGGGTTTGTTTTCAGCATTTGAAGTAACAACACATGCTTGTGATTGTCTGATGGGGACAGTCCCGTTCTGCACCAGTCATCTGAATCTATCCATCTTGTAACTCATGCACCATTTCCTCTCTTTCCGTCCGTAGCTACACCCCCCCCCTCGCATCCAATGCTGATTATGAATAATAATCACCATGTGCGACCCATCTGTTGTTGGACAAACATCAAATGAGTGATATCTGCCAAATTCATTTGGCGAGACATCACCTTCAGCTGAGAGGGTGAGCCAGAAGCAGAGAGTGGGATGAGTCTGTCGCAGCAGATGCTTTCAGGCAGTCCAGCCTGCACTCATCGTCCTCCCTCTCTGTCCTCACATTCCCATTCCCGCACATCTGCTCTGTCTGGTTTTCTTCCAGACTCCTCCTTCTATCCTGCCCTTTATCCCCCTCTCCGTTCCCCTCCCCTCTGTCCCGCCCTTGCCTTATAAACCCATTAGCTGTGACACACACACACACACACACCCAGCTCTGTTATGTAAAGGCTATGGTTTAAACACTGTATAAAGACTGGAGAGGGAGAGCTGTGGCAATATGCGGTGGCCCCCCAGCAACTGTCCTCTGTGTCTAATAGGGTTATAAATAGTTAAATGAATTGTAAGACAAGCCATTTTTAAAAACAATAATACCAACTTTTGGTTTATAAGACATAGAATTTAAAAAATGACCTTGTCTTGGTTTAAAGCGAGCCTATACTTTTGTAAAACAGCAGCCAATGTGGCCACAAGTGACAATTTCCAAATACTAAAATAAAGTAGCACAAGACTCATTGATGTCAGTTACGCAGAATATCCCTTTAAAGTCTGCTAACATTCTGCTAATATTGATATTAATATTAGTCATCGCAAGCTGCTGTTCATACCAGCAAGTAATGCTAAATCAGCTAAACTCCAACCGTGTTTTTTATTGCTCATGTTTAATTTGTTTAATTTATTCAAACAATAATGTGGGTGGTTTAAAGTCAAAGCAAGAACGTTTTCAAAGCCATTTCAAGTTTTTTTAGGTTGATATGCAGTCTTCTAGGCAACCAATAAAGTCTAAGTTTGGTATGCTGTTGAACTTCATCAGCTTGGAGAAACAGTGAAGAATGGGTTAATAAATCACTGAAAAAATAAAAAATAAAAAAATAAAAAACTTCATTCAAACAAAATCTTCTAGGGAACGTCTCCATGCATATAAGCATGGTTTTAAATCTGCATTCTAGATCAGACATTATTATTCTGGGAGTGTCCTCTGAATTTAACGATGTTGATTTGTTAATGCATGTTGTAATGCAGCGCGGGAATGAATGCAGATGTGATTCTGCCTTGTGTGTTTTGATCACTTTTGAGCAGTATCCACCGTGCAAGTGTGCACAGTGAGCGCCAAACGTACAGACTATTACAATAAATAAATAATGAACAAATAAAGGATGTAGCTCAGTGTTGGTGTGGATTACTGCTGCTAAGTGTGGTTAAGTATCTTAAAGAGCAAATCATCTGTCACAGTCACGCTACTACCACCGAAGTAGAGGACATAATTTGCATCTGTTCAGTTTCAAAACACTGCTAGGTCACAGCCAATATTTCCTTTCACTCATTCAGTCTGATTATTCTCTTTTGTTTGTTTCAGAAACCCTGATAAGGGCCTTCAGTTCCTGATCTCCCGAGGCTTCATCCCAGATACACCTATTGGCGTTGCCCACTTCCTGCTGCAGAGGAAAGGCTTGAGCCGACAGATGATAGGCGAGTTCCTCGGAAACAGCAAGAAGCCCTTCAACAGAGATGTCCTAGAGTGAGTAGCACATATTATTTCCAGAGGACCGTTATAGGATAATTTACCGCTCCTCATGAAGTGATTCTCCTAACTAATCTTTCCATTTTCTAGGAGATCAGGGTCAGGGTTAACTGGAAAATCCTAAGCTTTGTTAGCCAAAATATAGTGGTTGCTGGTTGTGTTGATACCTGAGCCAACTGTGCATAGGGTTTTATAGAGTACATATTTCAAATCTGTATAGGGGTCAAATGATTCCCTGAAACCCTAATTTAAAACTTAAATCATAACTTCAGGATCCACTAATGTCAAAGCTGTTATTTTTGCAGACTTTAACCTTTTATTAAATTTTTTTTCTCAGTAAACTAAATGAAACCAGCTGAAATTGAAGTGTCATGATGCAACAAACATCTTTCATTTTAATACCTTGCAGTACAGTTTGCTTTTTACAGAATAAAAGTACAAAAAAAAAACAAAAAAACAATGGGTTTAGAGATGCCTCCTTTTGTATTACTCATCAAATAAATGTGTGGACACTGCAACACACTCACGTGCACATGACTCGCTTCTCCTTGTAAGTTTCCTTCCATGTCATTGACCTGATTGGCAGTGCTTGCTATAAAGCTGCGGGGGTCTTTTTCTTTTCTCATTTTCATCTTTGAAAAAATTCCTTACTTTCATTCATTTGTGTTTTATTTTTATTTTATTACATTCTCCCATTCGCCAGTTACTTCTAAATTTGCATATCACCCGGAGGACGTACAGCAGATCTTACTTTTATCCTCCCTTTTGTCCAAGTTATGAAACACCAATAACACTTTTAGTCTTTTCAAGGTTAGACATACACGACACAGCACTCTACCTAGTTGTTCACTCAAGGCTGTCTTCATCTAATATCCTTTTTTTTCTTAAATGGACACCATCATGGCTCCAAATGCATTGCATTAACAGGATTATGCTTTTAAGGCTTCAAACTCCAATTCACAGCATGGATATATTTCAACACAGGTGACATTGGGATATATAGATGTATTATTTTCCTTCTTTTGCCACAGAACAGTCATACATCCTTACTCTGCGTGGAAGGGATGTTGAAGAGAAACATGATAGAAGAGTGCAAAGTATGTGAGAGAGCACTTTCGATAAAGTGTAGTCACCGGAGAGCGGATTGCAGTCTAATGTGAAAATCACTCATGTTGATTTACTGCGTGCGTGCGTGCTTGTCTATGTTAGTGTTTTGTTTGTGTTGTCTACTGTATTCCTGGTATATCTTCTTCTTGTACTTACAAAGCTAATTGTGCCTCATTCCCTTCACATTTCTCAAAGCATTAACAACAATAGTTAAAACATCTAAAGTCAATTATGCCAAATTGTGGTTAAAGATTTGGGATCCAAAAAAAGTGGCACCCCGAGTACTAATTCGCCGATAATGTATTGTACTTGTTTAGCAGAAAAATGAGATCTGTATTCAAATTGTCATCTATTAGGCTCCTCAAAATATTGTTCCATCTGGTGTGTGTGTGTGTGTGTGTGTGTGTGTGTGTGTGTGTGTGTGTGTGTGTGTGTGTGTGTGTGTGTGTGTGTGTGTGTGTGTGTGTGTGTGTGTGTGTGTGTGTGTGTGTGTGTGTGTGTGTGTGTGTGTGTGTGTGTGTGTGTGTGTGTGTGTGTGTGTGTGTGTGTGTGTGCGTGCGCGCGCGCGCTTTGTAAACACACAATTTTGCTATGCAGACAGATGTGTCTACTCCCCTGCCAGGTACTGTGCACAGATCTACCAAGTGCATGCGAGATAACAGTAATGTGTGTATATGTACATGTGTCTTTGCCAGTGCACTTGTGTTATTATGTTTGAGTGTGTATGGTAAGGAGATAGGAGGGGGAGGAGAGGGCTGATGTACTAAGGCTAGAGAGCATCTCATCTGACATTACATAAACAAGGAGTGACAGCCGGGGAAGAGGGGAGCGAGAGGTGGTGGAGCGAGGAAGTGAGTCATGAAGAGAGCTATGAGAGAGGCTCGACAGTCAAGGGAGTTGATCAGAAGAGGATCAAGTGAGAGTCACTGTGTACTATAAACTTAACCCATATGGGGTCTTGCTCAGGCCTTTTTGTGTGAATGCATGTTGTGTGTCTGTTTCTTGTGAGTATTCTGGTGTCCCACCAATGCAGGCATATGTATTAAAGTGAGTGTGGATGGTTGTTAGTGGGAGTGTCCGGCGTGTCCCTAGCCGCTAACCTAATGTGGTCTGGTATACTGGGGTAGGCCGCAGCTATACACAACCCTACACAAGATAAGGGGGTTAGATAATCAATGGATAGTTGAATTCATTTATTTGTTAGAAGCAGCAGCATCAAGTATATTGTACTAATGGCACTTTTAGTCAGGGTGGTGCCTGTAACTTGTAGTAAAACATGAAGGAACACCGAAGGTCACTTCAAAAACAAAAAAAGGACATTCATATTATAATCATCCCATAAAGGTGTTGAGGTTCACGCTAGGAACATGCAGTAGAATTGCTGAGGAGGATCTCAGTGAGCGGGCAGGGGTAAAAAACTTCCAGTTGTCACCATAGAGCAGCGCGAGACCACCTCCCCTCCCGGATGAGCGCGGTTTACAGATGTAAACAAATCCCTGTGTGCGGGACTGCTTGGTTCATGTGGTGCAAAATCCAGCCACTAGACTTTTAACTGATGCTAGATGTAGGGCACACATTACACCAGTGCTGGCCAATCTTCATTGGTTACCTAAAAAGTGCAGAATTAATTAAAAAATTCTTTTAATCACCTACAAACCACTACACAGACCGGCCACGCTTTATATTTCTGAAATATTGTATTGCATTGTATTGTAAATATTCCATGCAAGAGGCATTATAACATGCCTCTTGCATGGTTTCTATTGTTTGAGTGTTTTGCCTCCGTTTGTCTTCATTCTGTTGTTTTTATTATTGTTACCTTCCATTTTAACTGTGTATTAATCTTGCACTGTACAGCACCTTGTAACCACGGTTTTTAAAGTGCTTTATGGAGAAAGTTTATGTACTTGCTTACCTACTTAATAGTACATTACTAGTTGAAGCTATACAATATATGTATGCATATGTATGTATATGTATGTATGTGTATAAATATGTTTACAGTATATGTATATACTGTATACGTATATATGTATGTATTTTTATATATATAAATACTGTATATGTATATATAGATTTACAGGTAAATCTACACAGATAGATATATGTATGTAGTACTTTATAATTAATTAACGGTTAATTAATTCAATAATAGTTAACATATTGTAAGAGTAGGTTTCACTGCAGTAGGAGCTGCAGCAGTAGTAGTTATAGTTAGTTATAGGAGCAGTGACTGGAGTAGTAGGATTATAGTGCGTTACATTTACCTCGGAAGCCGGAGCTGGGAATGACGTCACCCCTGAGATGAATGCGTCACAGAACCATTTACAAATCAGATAGTTCATTGTGTGGTAGGGTCTAGCCAGGTTAGCCACTGTTAGAAATTCCAATTGATAACAACTAATTACGTTGTTTTTTGTGCATACAAACCGCATAACAAGTCCACAGAATGAAATTAGACAGGACTGTGTGTACAACTAATGACTGTATTAGTTTTTCTGCATGCTAATAACTGTATGTTACTACAGATTTGTTGGATTTTGAACTTGGGGTGTTGCCAGGTTGTCCAAATTCCGAGGTCGTAAATCCGAGGTCAGTCCAACTTTTGAGTACAAATGGAACGCACCCTTAGCAAGTTACAAGTAGTAACAACTGTACTTATTGTCGCTGTGGTAGTAGTATAGTTGTAGTAGTAATGGTAGACATACTGTAGTAGTAGACCTGCTCTGGGTCAAGTAGTAGTAGTTGGTTAGTTCAATAATTGGTAGTAGGAATAATGTGCATAGGACAAGTAATAGTAGTAGTAATAGTAGTTCTAATTGTGACTGGAGTAGTTGTAAGAGTAGTACTATAGTATTAGCTGTAGTAGTAGTAGTAGGTACAGTAGTGACGGTCGTAGTGATAGACCTTTGAGAAATATTTCGGATTATATTATATTATTGTATATAATATATTAGAGGAGGACTGCTAGGTGTTGTTCTTGTAATACTAGTGGTGGTAGTGCTAGTGCTAAATGATATGGTATACAGTTCATTGTAATTGTATTGTGAGTTGGTGTGTATCATGTTGTGAAACAGGTTGCATCAGGCAGTACTGTAGACTCAGCTATCTGACTCTTTTCCGCTGGAGCAGCATGTGTCACAGTCAAGTACTCACCTCATTAACTCGATTTGTTCACAGTAATCCATCTTTGTGTGTGGGGGTGTGTGTGTGCGTTTGTGTGTGTGGGTGTGTTTGTTTCAATAAAAGATCAGAAGCAGTAGGCCTTCCATAACCATGAATGGGTAGATATTAACTGTGGAAGAAGTATATCTTAAACTAGTGTAGATAGGCTGGGAATGCCACATGCAAGCTGATCTGAGTGTATAAAAAAAAAAGACTTTAATTTCATAGTTCGATTATCAATCCACTTTGTACTTTGACAGAACGCCTCACATCAAAGCGAGTAAAACTTTAAAACCTTCCAACTCATTTTCAAAGTCACCTTTCATTTCAAAACCTCATTTCACCTCCAAATTGCCCACGTCGTATTTATCCCCCTGAACTCATTGGGACAGGATATGTTGCTTTTTTAATTAAAGACATTAAACTGGGGTTGTCAGGTAATAGGAGGATTTTCTGCTCCGAGGGATTGTATGCGTACATGTGCATGTGTGTGTGTCTTGGCAGCAGTGGCACGGAAAAGATAGCCGGGCCCAGTCTCATCCCTTGTGTATGTGCGTGGCTAATACTGCTGTGACTCGGAAGCAGGCGAGTCTTTATCTTACGTGAATAACCACAGATCACCCATGCCACCAGCGAAGGGGCAGCCACAACCATCATGTTGATATATTGCTGTACATTTTAATATATTTTCTTTTTCCTGTGTCATTCTTTCCACTGTTCTTGCTCTTTCCGTATTGCATCCATTCCTCACTGTGCTCAACAGTTGTGTGGTGGATGAGATGGACTTCTCAGGCATGGAGCTGGACGAAGCGCTGAGGAAGTTTCAAGCGCACATTCGTGTCCAGGGAGAAGCCCAGAAAGTGGAACGTCTTATCGAGGCCTTCAGGTAATTCTAAAAGCAGTAGCTGCTGTCTGGGTTTATCTCACAGTATTCTCCCTGGTATCATAATAGGAGCACATAAAAGAACTACATTTGGGATTTTTGTATTCAACACTAACCATTTTTCCTGTCCAGGCATAGCGTAAGAATAACTAGGTACACCAAGCTTTGGATTTCCCTGTTAAAGCATTGACATGATAGGGTTTTTTACCCTCTCTTAAACCAAAAATGTACTCACCTTTGTCGAGTCCATGACAGTTCCAAAATATGTGAAATGATGTGACTGACAGTATGGCTTCTATTTTAAGATGATAGTTTTGCTTTGTTGTTTGTAATTATCAAAAAACTAGTGCAGAGTAACACACTACATGAATTTGGCCATATTGTTCACTTTAAGTATTAAATGAAAATCTTCCCTTTCTAGAACTTATTACTTGTCCTGAAGAATTCATAGGGCTGCGGCCAAAGTGAAACTGATTGATACCTGATGATTGAGGTATATGATGCAGCCAGGCCTATACCAGACGACCAATCTTTTGAATTAAACTAATACCTATTTTCTGAGCGAGCGTGCTTCATCAATGGTTTTGTTTTGATGGAAGAGTAAGTTACTTTAAAACAAAAGCCTATTGCCTGAGACAGCATAAAAGCGCCTTGAGTCTGAGTCCAGACTCAAGTACTACAGCCCTGCTGCAAATGTTAGCATGTCCAGCTAACTAGCTTGTTAGCCAGTAAGCAAACCCACTTCACTTTCATTGCAATTTAGCACTTTTTAACCTCTGTCATAAATTGAAGGACCAATTGTTCCATAAATTACTTGGATTTAGAGCAGTATAACTGCCACTGATCATCATCGCAAATTGTATGTCTCTCCCACAGGCAAGTTGTCCGTCGGACATAAAAGAACTAGAGATTTGACTGTGTCAAAAAGATATTTTTGATTATTCAGAACCGTTGTGCAGAGAGAGAATAGTAGCTTTAAAGGAGTTGGATAATAACATTTATTACCTTGTGGGTTATGCAAAGTATCCCTCATTTGTTATACTGGTGTCTTTTTAATGTAAATCTGGGTGTTTTGATATTTCCTTGGATGTTAAAGGTGCAATTAAATGATGTCCCTCAAGCATTACCGCTGAGCCAAACTTGTCTTGCAGTGCTTTAAGATACAATTCACAGGTTTATTTGATCATGAAATAAGCCAACATCAGGTTTTGAAGCCCTGCTGAGAGGTACAGATGTAAATATGTGATTCATGAGATCAGGCTTCTGTGTCTTTCAAAGTTCCGGACAGAAACACACAGAGGGAACCTATAAGAAGCTAGACTAACTAGATTTAATCAGACAAAATGTACATCTATGCACGCCAGAAGAGACACATGGACATGCATAAAACACACTACTATCAAGGAGTAATAAAGAAATCATGACCTAAACATGTGAAGATAAATACGCACGAGAGTATCTCTCAGCAGTCGATTCACACCGCCTCATCAGACTTTCGATTTCTTCTTTCCTTTCTGCTTGGCTACAATAAAATTTTGACAATGCAGGGCCCATCTGAAGAGCCAGGGAGCATGTAATTTCTAGCCACAATTTGCAACAAGGAGACAATTTGCGGCACAGCTGTGGCTCTGTGTGTTAATGCTAACTGTTTGCCGTAGCCCCTCTGGAGTAACAACCACCTGTCACAGTTGTCGAGGTGCCCAATGAAGAGAAAAACGGCGGCATTGTCATAGTCATTGTGCAGAGAGGTTGGCACTGGTAATGTATGGACATGAGGCTGGCTCTGCGTGTTATCAGGAGAAATAGAGAGGGGGAGGATGAGGGGGAGGATGAGGGGGGTGATGAGGCACAAACTTGGAAGGAAGGAGGAAGGGAAGGGAAGGGAAGGAAGGAAGGAAAGAAGGAAGGAAGGAATGAAGTAAGGAAGAAGGAAAGGAGAGTGGGCGGAAGGTTTATAAATAACCAGCGTTGCGTAACCGCCACTGCCTCTCTGTGCCTGCCTCCCATGCTCCTGGGCTTTGATATAGCACACACACACACACAGAAACACACACACACACACACTGAAAGAGAGAGAAATATCCGAAGCAAGTGAGGGGGATTTCAAGCAGCAGTGAAAAAGAGAGAGGGGAAAAGTGAAATGCAGCCAGTAGCCTCAGTATCTGCTGCGTCAAGAGTGCTAATGAATAAGAAAATATGAGCCGGCTCTCAATTGCTGCAGATATATTCAGATTATATTTTCATATCTGCATCACAGTGTAGCATCCAGACATCCTTACTTACTCATGCTACAGTCACATTCAATTGCTGTATTTTCCATTAGTTTTTTTTTAGGGTTAGATACTGTAAAGATCATGCAACACTATAATCGTGCACCAAAATCCATCCTCACAGAGAACATAATGACTGTTGGATTACACCATCTTTAGCAATCTGTAACAAAAGCGAAATTGGTTTGGAAGACGGCAGCAAATGCCAAATTTGAAGACTGCCAAATCCACTTGCTGAGCCCTGAAAGCATCATCTGCTGTTTTACCCCTTCATTTTTGTTTTTTTGTTTTGTCATTTTTCTATGTATTTATGTGCAGAATAAGAACACACTTTGATAGAAAGCAGCATATAGTAATTGAAGTTTTCACTGCATGGTGCTAGAGTACATCAGGATTTACAGACAAGGGCAAAATTGCTGTTTTCTGTGGAGTCACAGTTTCCAGATACTGAGATGTGAATAAGCATCTGTGTGAAGTCTTGTGATTACCAGGCTAAAATTAATGCTGTATGAGAGACGCCACAAACACACACAAAAGCACTGCTGCTAACGGTGGGGGGGATACAATTCAATCAGAGGCTCTTAAATATATAAAAAAGAAAACACAAGCATAAGTAATATAAATGTTGTTGTTTTTTATGTACTATGTGTACATATACAGTATGTATCTAGTAAATAATCTATGGTTAAATTGGTTATTAAGCTTTCCATATTACTAGAAGTATACTTTAAAACAGAGCCACATACAGTAACTATAACAGTAACATTATAATACACTAACCCAATATTACTAGGTTACATAAAAACAAATTAATTAAAATTATAAGTGTTCAACTTAAGAAATATTTTATTTCTACTAAAAATTGAAGTATTTCACTTTATCTTTGACTTATGATCAGTTTATCGTCTTTATAAAACAATAATCTGCACATAAAACCGGCTAAATGATTTTTTTTTTTTTTGACCAAAAATGCATAGTATTATGGGGACTTTTTCCCTGTGTTGTGTCTGCTCAAGCTGCATACAGCCCCAACAACCTCCACCAATAAGGAAGGACAGCTTATAAATCTGGGCCAAAACATCTCCAAACAAAATCAAATCATTCTCTACTACTTGTAAAGCTTAAAGGATGTGAGTGCACTGTAATAACTAACTCACATGGGCAGTTTAACATTTGGATCAAGTCAGAGCTTGTCCCATCTAGATTTTGTTGTTTGGACAGTTGGGGGACACGGTTCAGTGATCTCTGAATTACAACTGAAACTATAAAAGTGAGGTAGGGACAAAAATGACACCCTTATTGAGAGAGAAACACAAGCTTTGTTTTTACCCTTTTGATAACCTTGTGATGCTTTAGCAGTATTGGAAAGCATTAAAAACGGTGTTTGTGACAAGGTATGAACCCACTGCATGCATACCAAAATGGGTTTCTACTCTTCACTCAATCCCACAGAGACATTAGATTCCAATCATGCGGCTCAGTGAGTCTGCAAAACAGTGCCACAGCCCCAATGTGGAAATGATGACTGATTAAAGTAGCGATTACAGTATATACACTGCAACATCGAGCCCACAGGGTCCACACACACACCTTCTCATTCTCACTTTACGCTGTATTTTGCACTCTCTGATTACTCACACATAATAGATGTTGTACTATTGTATTATTCATCCCCTATAACAGGAAGGGTCCATTCACTTCATAGAGAAACAATTTATCTCTCTCTTCTCAACACTTCTTTTCCTAACACACTCACTCTCTTACACACTCACACACACACACACACACACACACACACACACGTATGCCAGCCCCCAATGGATCTGTTAGATTCGTGGTTTCCAAAACCACATGACACCGAGGCATTTCCATTCTCCACCTATTTATGGGTGTCGTTGGGAACTTCATCAAAGTAAGCCTGGCCCCTGGTCGCATTTTATTCAGAAAAGTGCCTATAGGGGAATTTATATTTCAAACTTCATATTTCTTCTCTTCGACACAACAACAACCTGCATAAATCCAGCAACCAGGCCCATAAATGTTGGTGAATGTTTAAACATGGCTCAGTGGACTCACACAAAAAAACCAAGGGATGTGTGGGTGTATTTGTCTGTGTTTGGCATTATCTCGGTTAAAGCATGATCCATGTACCCACCCAATCCAGTGGGACTAATGTGTTTATACAGAGACACACCACTTCAGCAGAGCATTCACCATGAGTTCTCTTGTTGCTAAGAGGCAGCAAACAGCCTCAGATGAAGCCTCCAGCAAAATTAAAGCCATAATTATTTCTGTGTGACACTCTCATGCTCATGTAGTGTGTTGAAGGATGCTTTTAGTATCTGAGGATAACGTGTTATCTGTCTTTTCTTCCATCTTATCTCTTCCTCTCTCCTCCTATTCCTGTCCCTTATATGATTCAAATGTATCTCTCCCTCTGTACTCATCATCTGTTATAACTGGCCTCACTTATTTTCTTTGACATCCTATCTTCCTGTTCCTTCCTTTTTGTCATTCCTCCATCTTTGTGTCCTCTGTCATGAACCATCTATTACTATCTATTACTACACACATTCACCCCTCTCTTTTCCACCTTCTTTGCCCTCTACAATAATTTGTTTTTTCCCACTTTTTTACACCATCAGTCAGCGCTACTGCATGTGTAACCCCGACGTGGTGCAGCAGTTTCACAACCCAGACACCATCTTCATCCTGGCCTTTGCCATCATTCTGCTCAACACCGACATGTATAGTCCAAACATCAAGCCCGACCGCAAGATGATGTTGGAGGACTTCATACGCAACCTACGAGGTAAGCGACACAGCATTATGTTTGCGTGACATTCATGGACATTAAGGGAGTGAAATTGACACAATCGGCTCAAGTGATGCAGGTTAGTTTTTAGGCGTGTTTATGTGCGTGTGTCATCTGAAAAGGCTTTCTGAGGAGTACGAGCTGGATGGTTTGATCTAATGGTGCTGTACTGGAGCTAACCCTGGCATCTAAACTCCTCTATGAAGGGACACTGAAAATAATTTCATCATAAGAAATCAGTAATACTCAGTAAGCCACCAAAAAGAAAGATGAACCGGTGAAAGTGATTCAGTGTCCAACAGTGTTTGGATCAATATTCAATCAAACTGTCCTGCATAAATTCAAATGATAAAAACACTGTTACATTTCTATCCCTGCCTGCCTTTGTTTTACCCATTCAGAACTCATAGTGACTCTGGTAGAAAGCCTCTGTAATTCTTGTCTCCCGCATGCAGACCTGTGCTCATTCCCCTCCCGTTGAGAACAAGACAGGATGGTCGTAGTTTTGCTCTTCTTCTGCGCAATCAATCAGGCAAGGCTGAGGCCGATGCAGAACAACTTTAAAAGATTCTTCCAGTGTGTTCACCACAATTAAATTAGGTTGGAAAATCAATTTCAGCATCTTATGCAAATTAAAGTACGCCAGGCTCTTTTGGCCTCTCTATTTGTCTTCCGTTCAGTTTACTGTGCTTTCTCTGTCTCTCCATCCATTCTTGTTGATAAAAATATCATTTGGTCTGTTTATTCATCTGTCTTTCCTTGTTTGTATTCTCTCTGTTTTGTCTCTCCTGTTTTCTTCTTACTCACGTCTCTCATGCACACGGACAGAAGAATAGCTCAATCAACTAATTGGCTGAGATGAAATGCAATTATGCACCAGAAACCAATAGTAATGAAGAACCATAGAGCATTCATTAGCTCAATTAAAACACACTGTCAGTGTTAAAGCTTTCCCACAATGGGCCAATATAATATAAACCAGCTTCCACCATAAATAAATCCTTTATGTCAGCTTATTGAACAATTAAAATGGTGTCTCAGTTACTGGACAGAGAGGGTTGTCCCAGATTAATACAGGGAGTTCAGTTCACTTTGAAAGTCCTTATGTGGGCTACCGTTGATCAAAAGGCCTTATGAGAAGCCAACTTGACACTCGAGATGATGAAAAGACAAGGATACTGGGAAAGAGAAGATACATAGCCTATGCTACAGGGGAACCATAGGTAAAACCAGAGTCAATGGACATGCTAGTTATGTTCCCTCTTGTTTGTGTGGGGAGTTTTTCCTTATCCGAAGCAAGGGTCAAAAAGGACATTTACCATCTTCACCCTCTAAGTTTATCTGTACCTAACTATAAAGAAAAACAGAGCACCTTCCTTTTGTATTTAGTTATAAACCAAAAGTAATAAACAAATTGAATCTTTGACCCGGTGATGGCGCTACATGAAAAGGGATCACCAAAAGTCCCTATGATCTTTGGGGAAACATGAATGTGTGTACTAAATTGCATCACAATCCATACAGTAGTTGTTGAGGGATATCATGCAAAACCACAAGTGGCCCTAAAGGAAAAGTAAGGGGATTATTTGTCAAATGTATCATCTGGGGACCATAAAAGCTTGCAAAAAAAAAATTTGTTGAGATATTTCTGGTTGGTAGTGGTGTACTTACCATCTGTAGTCACCATGCAGAGAGACAGAAAGCAGTGACGTCACAAGGAGTTCATGGGAAGTTTTAGAACAATTTAAAGAGACATTCAGCAAAAAAAAGTCACTTATTTATCTGACACTTTACACATATTTCCCCCTGGACATCTCTTTCACTCCCTCTGACTCCATAATGTGGAGCGATGTCTCAGCGGTTTCCCAGGATGCCTTGCTGTCACTGCCATCACTTTTGGCGGCTTCATTTTCTCCAAACACACCCTGCCCCATTGAAAAGTCAGTGTAGCACACAGCGCGGTACAGCTGTGCAAATCTAATGGGGAGCATCTCAATTGCAACCTTTCAGCCTAAAGACATGCAGCGCTACCTGCATCGAAATGCCACTGCCTTGAACTGCACTGTGTTCCAGACAGAAAATGTTATGGGTGTTAACCTTTCACTTGGCAATTAACCTCCTTTCACGGTGCCTTCTGTCACTACCTAGAGACAGTGGAAGACAGAAGGACAGATGAATATTAAATTTTCTTCCACTCTTGCAAGTCAAATAACGAGGCTTAGTGTCAGAACAATATTGTGTGTATACATGTTGTCTGTACATGTTGGCGTGCGTCTCATCCTGTGGCATGGACACACACCCTGCTACATTTAAGCCAAGCAGATGTGTGGTAAATTAAAAGCATCCACCCTGTGATGTGTGTGTACTTGTGTGTAATCAGCCCTTTTCCTCATTCCTATTTCTTAGGCGTGGACGATGGAGCAGACATCCCCAGAGACATGGTGGTGGGAATCTATGAAAGAATACAACAGAGGGAATTACGCTCCAACGAAGACCACGTCACCTACGTCTCCAAGGTTGAGCAGTCCATCGTAGGCATGAAAACCGTAAGGACACACAGACGCACCTTTATTCTATACTTGGGGGGGGGGGGGACAGGTGCATTCCTTCACAACTACAAAGCAAACCCCGATCTCGATTAACTTTGACTGTAACCATATTAAAGCTTTAGTGCGTAACTTTTTGATATTAATGAACGTCTGTTACATTGAAGCCATTGCCAAATGAGTGCTCCAAAGCTAATTAAGACTTTCAGCTCCAAAAACTCTCTCTGTATTTTACATTTCATGTCATTTAGCGGACGCTTTGGATAAAATCCAAAGTGACTTTTGCTATATATATTGCTATATACAGTATGTCAACGGTTGCACCCCCCTGGAGCAACTAGCTAGGTGTTTTGCTAAAGGACACAGTGGTTGTGTGTCATATTCACTGTGCCATCACCACCCATTCAGAATGGCTTTGTTCAGAAGATTGTGTCATCCTCTGACCTTTGCTCACAGAAACTTAGGTAGAGATAATGACCTCTTCTGAAGGATACATCATGTTTTTAAAATCCTCCGTGTCCTCCTTGGTTAGAAGCAACAGCATGGAGGAGGGGTGGGGGGGCGGTTGGGTGCACGATGATTGAAGGCTTGTATCATGTGGGCGCTGACATTTTTGTTGTCATTACTTAGAATTCCTCGTGGAAGAGATTAAAAATATGCTATTAAAACTATAGCTTTAAGCTTAAAGTTGCATTAGTTGAGGGGTTTTGCAATTCTGGACAGCGCAACAAGTAGTAAACACAACAAACAACAACAGACGTATTGTTACCTTAGCCCCCTGGTTGAATGCAAATCTAATATGCACTCTCTTTAAGCTGTTCTTGGATACAACCAACGCCTGAGGGAAATATCTGGCTCTTGTTCAGGGTTCATGTTCACAACCTAGTCGCTAACTTTGTCTTTCTGCTGTCTGGTGCTGGGCAGGTAGATTCCACTTGGCTTATAAGTTTGAGGCTTTTTTTTCACTGAAAATGGCATCTAGAAAGTATGTTAACAAAAAATGTTTACAGTGCATGGCAGCTGGATTCTCACAATATCACGGGATCACATATCCCACAAAAGTCCATCTTGTCGGGGTTCAAGTCATGCATTTGTGTCTAAGCAACCAGCGGTTCAACCAATCATTGTCCTGTCAGGAGCTACCGGCAGTTTGGGGCATGGTTACAGTGTGTGTGTGACAAATGTGCTCCATCCGACCACGACTGTTTGTTCAAAACAACAATCGTGGACTTGATAGACATATGTTTCATCCAGTCACCTGCCAAGGATTTTTGAAAGTGCTTCCCCTTTTCCAAATGGTTTACAATAACGGCTTCCCAGATGGTTGTGTAATAAACCATATGGCGTATTAAGTTGATGAACAGCAGAGTCTGGTGATATTTTCAATTGATATATCGCTACAAGCAACCCCTTTTACATTAAACATATCCATTTGATTCATTTTTGTATATCAAAATATTGATTAGAGCAGCTTCAACTCTAAAACCAGGACTAAAAACGTAGTGAGGAAATGGCGTCACTATCAGAAAAATCTTACTGTCAAGGCCTTGCAAACATAGACAAAGTGCATTACTTAGAGGTAAATTAAACAGCTTCCAAGATGGGATTGAGTTATTAGTATAGTAACTGATACATAGAAACTTCACCAGTTGTTTGATGTGGATATAAAACACAGAATCATTGTTTCCATTACATAGTTGTACAAATGTTCTTTTATTTTTAACAACACATTTATAATCTTCTTGGCTTGCTTGAGTAGTGAGAAGCAGGATAAGTCCCACACAAAAACATGAATGATTACACACACTGTTTGCTTACTCCATGCCAAGTCAGTACTCATTATTCAAAGCCTTATCACTTTCACCTAGCCTTAGCTGTGTTATCAGAACACATTTATTAGCCATTAAATGTCTCATCAGCAGCGCGATCATTACCTCAGGTCATTACTCCAGCTAGATACGTCATTAACCACAGCTATCATTAAAGTCTTTTTAAAACTATTTAAGGTTAAAAAGGCTTGGTCAGTGCACACGAGCATCATCATGTAAGTGGTTGAACCTAACACTGGAATGGCCTTTAGTTAAAAGTCAACTACAGAGATGAAAATACTCACATGTGGCTATTGTTTTCATTCGCCTTGTAAATTTTTCTGTGGAAAGTTTGATGTATTTTAGACTTAACAAGTCAGAGACCGACACAGAGGCAGACGTAGTTAGCTATATAATTGATTTATTACACTGATTCATGTGGGAATGTGCTGTGTGTGCCCATTCATAACACTGGAAGGCTTTTTAAAATTGTTCAACAGTTCAGGGAATTTTTTTTTATCGTATCAGTGCACCAAGGTGTTTCAACCTTTTATTTATAAAATATATATATATATATATATATATATATATATATATATATATATATATAAAGTTGCTGATTTGGTTCTTATAGACTGGAATTAATTAGCACTGTAAAAGCATATTGCATCCACATACGAGAGCCAGTTTGAATTTTTTTCTCCACAATTTAAGTTTAGTTTTTTCTCAGAATACACAGAGTAGGCCTATTCCAGTGTCTGGATCCTCTTGGTACTTAAGTTCCATAGTTTATACAAGTAACATTTTTAAAATAGGAAGTTTTGTCTGGTGATTAAAGGTGTGGTTCAGGCGTGGCCCTGCTCCCGAACCTAAGTTCAAAAATGAACTCCATTTCTTGTCCATTCACGATATAAGCCAACATTTGGTAAATTTCACTATAGATTTACTTTTAGTTTCACATTTAATTTAACACATTGAAACTATGACATTGTAAAGATTGCCGCTGTCTTTTTTTATGGCTTGTGCCTTTAAGTGTCTCTCAGTGATGGATGAGTAGCCATATGATGACAGGCGGAGTGTTGTCATAGCCAAAACAATGATGGATTCTTGTGACAGTATGTGACTATCCCTGCCCATGGGAGCTGTCCAGCTGTGCACCATAAAAAGACTTAGATAAAGTTTCTTCCTTAGAAATACTATAACAGCAAGTGTCAGAGTTTTTTCTAATAATAATAGGAGTTTGTTGTATTGGTAGATCAAAATATTTAAATTTTTGATGACTTGATGAACAAACACAATGTCCTTAAAACTTGATATGGATTTATTATATTGTTTTTGTTATACAATTCATTTGTCAATTGTATAACTTAACTCTCTCCGGCCACACTGTTTCTTAATGAACCCATCAGGGAAGGACTGTGTTTATTTTGTTTTGAACAGGCAAGAGGCATTTCAAACTAATGATGTCTTTACATGTTTCAGACATTAGTGTAATGAGAAAGAAGGCCGGCTGTGGCCAGCTGGGCGGGAGTCTGTAGACCCTGCAGTGATGAGAGAGAGAGAGAGAGAGAGAGAGAGAGGGGGGGGCTTTGTGTGTACTCACTGCATTGCAAATCGTCCACAGGGAGCCGAGGGAATAGAAATTGGGAAATTCACTGAGAGAAAACTAAACAGAAGCTGTGTATATTTCTATTTTTTCATAAAGAGGGGATCAACTCCACGTCAACTGACAGTCGCTCAACTGCGGTTTGGATTCCTGCAGTGATACAACATAGAGACAAGAGTGTCAAGAGGCGAGAGCGTGATTAGATCATTCTCCGCCATTTTTGTACTGTAATCTGCTTAAACGGGAAAAGTACTTAAGTCCAAGAGTAGACAGGCCTCCAGCAACACAACTGCAGCATTTTCTTGAAAAAAAAATTACAATAGACCTTCAAATGTACCGTTGCCACCTTTGCTAATCCTATTTGGTCTGGTGTCAGAGTCAATAACTCAACACCATATATTGCAGAAAAAACGCAACACTCTATTCAACACAACAATTGTAAAAGTTTTGTTTGAGCGACTTGTGGCTACTAGAAGTAGGTAGATCAAGCATCACCAAATGAATTTCATTGTGTTCATACACCAAGATGAGATCTGTTGTTTGCTAACGCAAATTCTAAGTCATAGAAAGAGGTGTGAAATGACATTTTACTCCACCCTAAATGTCAGCACAGAAAAGTAAAGTGTAAAGCTACATTTATGCTTATGTAGGTAAGTAAGTAGCATTCATGTATGGAGTGCTTACCATAGACAAACATCACAAAGTGCTTCACATCAAACAATACAACAATAAACAACTGTATACATAATTTTTAGGAGAACACAGTTAGGATTTGGATATGTGTCTATCTTGAAACAACACAAAGTCTTATCTGTTTCTCTAATCGACGTTTTTTAAGACTCTTAGGTCAGTCTTCATGTAGTCTATATCCTTGATGTTCGACTACCAGGATTGCTCCAGTGCAACATGAAATTCCGCGGGATGCATGTATTTTCAAAGAGTGTTTTGTGTATTAATCTCTGCAGTGTAAATTGAGACAGTTAGTTAGACTGTCTGTCCAATCTGATTTTTTTTCTCGCACAGCTATTTTGCAGCAACTCCATGCGGAGCTCAGCGCCCTCCATGACGGTTGGGATTTGTTTAATGAAACGGCAATAAACCAGAGCATGTTTTTCTCCCATCCCGGGATACTGTGTGGACTAGCCAGACTCTCCTCTGCTCCGCAGCGCGTGGATGGTCTGGCAAAGCGAGACTAGTCTTCATGTCACTAATTTGTCTCAGCAAAAAATGAGTTTTGTGCTCAGCTTTTATCCCCAGTGACTAATGTGTAGTACTCCAGCCAAAATTCATTTTATTAAAAGTATCCCTGTTTCACTTCAATACTCTTTCCCTAGTTTCTTTGAGGGGAAATGTCCCCTTTATCCTCTATCTCTTCATTTAGTCTTGGATGACTTTAGAGCCTCTCAGACAGACACCGCCTCTGAGTGATTGAAGCTCTCCTTTACCTGGATGTCTTTCTCTGCAGGTTCTCTCTGTCCCTCATAGAAGACTGGTGTGCTGTAGTCGACTTTTTGAGGTGACCGATGTCAATAAGGCCCAAAAACAGGCGGCACACCAGAGAGAAGTCTTCCTCTTCAATGATCTCATTGTGGTAAGTATAAAAAAGAGATTCAATGTAATAATTAATATATTTGACATGTATATGTTGTTTACAGTGTCTGTCTAACCACCTCTAAAATGGTTGTTTCCGCTGCACACAGTCAATCTTTAAAGCTGCTTATTTTGTTGTGACAGCTGCAATGCACCTACTTTGACTGTGAGCTCTCTCTCCTCCTTTATGTTGTTTCATAACTCAGGCCTCTCTGGTCATTTCTTTAATAATTGATAGTAGCAAATGCAGTTGTGCAGTGCACTCATAAGCAATGCTCTGTCCCCTGCAGAGCAGCTTAAAGGGCCAATAATAAAGTTGTGTATCCTTTGGAGCACAGAGAAGTTTTTAATTTGGTCCAAAGTCATGTAGATTGGAAAATTATCAAAGGTTTAACGTCGGGCATAATGAATGTGCTTACAAGCATTTTTACCACTTTCATAATTATGTCAAATGTTGATATCACTCCCAAAAAAAAAAAACATAGGAAAAAGCAGCATTATTATTCCCAACTACTTGTTCTGCTAAAGTATAAAAGTAATTGGTAGCCAGAGGAAAAGGAGGCTGAAAGACAGATTTTGAAGTGAGACCTAAAAGAAGTCATCTTCCGACATCACAGTGGAATTCTGTTCATTTGGCAGTAAAAGTCATCGGTGCGATATATTCCAGCGAGACATTTTTTCCCGACAGCTTTGAAAGCGGGCAGAAATTGTCTTTGAAAGATTTTACTGCGAAATTAAATTGATGGGGACTTTACTTTGAATTTGGCCCCTGTTCCAGCAGCCTGAACATGTCAAGAAGTGTTTAAAGTGCCAATGTGATGTATTGGTTTAATATGGTTTGCTTGGTAAATTATGCCCCACAGTAGCGCTGCAAAACAGATTTGCCTCATCTTTCTAGATCTGAAAGGTCATTTTATGAAAAATCTGCATTAAAAACTCTCATACATCGGGAAATAGGCTCGCCAAGGTGTTGTTTTTCATAGAGCACTATCGCACAAGCTGAAACACTTTGAAGCTTGTAAACTTATATTCATGTTCACTCTATTTGCTCTTTGAATACATTTTAAATGATCAAATAGTTTTTTTCTGAGCTGTCTTGGAGATTGTTCTGTCATGTGGAAATCTCAGTGACGATCAAAAACATTTAAGAAGTGTTCAGAACTCTGAACAAAGTCATTTAATGGAATCACCTGTCATTCAAAATTGGTACTACTCGGGTTTGTCATTGTTTCTGCAGATCTTGAAGCTTTGTCCAAAGAAAAAGAGTTCCGCAGCCTACACTTTCTGCAAAGCCATGGGCCTACTCGGCATGCAGTTTCACCTGTTTGAAAATGAATGTAAGTCATGATGTCTCCCCTGCAGAAATGCATCATCCTGGACTTGGTTGGTCACTTAGAAAATATCACATGAATCATGCCTTTGCACTTTTAAAAAATGCAATTACGCAAAATGCCCTTCATTCCACATTCCGCTAAGTTAATTACATTATCCCTAAAAGGACAACAAAATTAGTTTACAAATCTGAATTTTAGGGCATTTGATGCAACATGGCTGTAGTATTACACCTGCTAATATCTAGGAAACAGTTCTTTCAATTTCACTTGTTAGTCTTGTCTCAACAACTGTGCCTCCTCTGTGCTCCCCAGTCTACCCTCATGGCATCACCATCCTCTCACCTTTTGGCTCAGACAAGAAGCAGGTACTTAACTTCTGTGCCCAAAGTGCTGAGGAGCTGCTCAAGTTTATAGAAGACCTGAAGGAATCAATTGCAGAGGTGTCGGAGATGGAGCAGATACGCATCGAGTGTAAGTGTCTGTTTTTATATGGTATTTCCCTTGATAAAAATCAGAAGCAGCTTTATTTACAGGGTATGAGGACACACACGAGGAGTTTTGCTTTGGATCATAATGCTCACAAAGTGCTTGCTCATACAAAACAAACAACAAAACAAACAATATAAACACATTATAAACAGAAACAATATAGACAAGTATATACAATAGTGCATGAAGAATGCAAAGTATTCTGAAGTAAATTACAACTATGATAGTTATTATTATTTTAAGTATGGAGCATAGGGCAAAGGGTGCTGTAATAAATAATATTGTGTTATACTATAAGCATTATATTACAATATGAGCAGCTAAGACAATGGAAGACTGAAGGAACATAGACTGGAAGCTGCCAAATACAGAGTGGAAAATGATGGGTATATGTGACATAAAGAAGGCCAAAATAACATGCAAATAATTGTTAATATTCATAATAGAGGCTTTGAACATATTGATTTCTTAAATCAGAATGATCCACATTCTCTATTTGAGTCTTTTGGCTGTGCATGTATAGGCATGTTTCTGTGAAATAAAATGCATGTGTGTGTTTTTTCCCGTTGCAACCAGCCTCCCATTTTGGAGAAAATTACTGTGGATTCTTAGACAGTCTGTATGGAAAGCAATATGTCCACACAGGAGTCAGAAACCATCAAAACTTGTGTTGGTGCAAAATGTATTTTGCACTTTGTTTCCTTTGGTGCACTGGTTCTCAAACAGGCTGCAGTAGGGCAGTTAATTGGAGGTGAAAGGAGGCCAGTGTTCCTGAAAGCTGCCAGGCATCTGGGTTGTTTGGGTCTGCGTGCATATGCAATTCTCCAGACAATAAGACATGCACATACTTAGACCCACATAGACAACCGGAGTATCCAGAGCCTGGCTCCTGCCAGTGGGCATCAAAGAGAGAATCCCTGCTGGGATTTGACGCAACTGCATTACCCTTCACAAAGAGGGAGGGCCAGCGGCCTGGGGAGCAGTCAACAACATATGGAGACAGGCAGCGGTTGACAGACGGAAGTTATTTCTCTCAGTAGAGAGGAACAAGGAGAATGCTACCGTGCAAAAAAGCACACACAAGTATAAGAACTCATGTTCAGACATATTTGTTTAAAGACGTAAAAACACCACAAATGTTTTTCTCAAGGCATAATATAGGAACATAATTTGAGACAAGAAAAACACCACATCATCCTCTTTCCCTCCAAGGGTTTTGTATTGTTGGCACGGTTAAAATATTTTGGGCTTGAAAGGAGAAATTACAATTTCTTTTGATATGGAAGTGCATATTTTTTTGGGGTCTTTATAATAAGTAAAAGTCTGAATGGAATTGATCATTTTAATTCAGTCCTAAACTAATGCTAAAAAAAAACTAAGCATTTCATATAATCACATAATGTTGGATATTTCGGTTCAGTTTCCTTTGCCCGTACTTTAGTCTGTAGACCTAAGTGTACCTTTGATCAATTACCCTGTAGTATACTGAGGTATATAATGATTCGGGAAAGACCATGTAATGTGCAAAGTACAGGTTCAATAGGAATTTCCTTGACAGAACTTCTCCATGCAAATCATTGGGAAAATGCTGATCTGTAAAATAAAGTGTTTCTATAGCTTCATCTGAGATCAACCAGAAAACTGAACACTTTCTGTTAGTTTGTTACATTTTTGTCACATTTGTACCAAAAATGAATCAGATGAAATTGGGTACTGCACCCTTAAGGTTGCACTGGGTAGTTTTAGAGTTTACAATTAGAATGCAGTGCAGTGTTGAAGACAAACAACATTTAGTCATCATGATTGGAAATGACATGCAATTACCATCAAGTGTGAAGTGTAATTAGAGAGATGGCAAGTTGTGTTTCGAGATTAGAGAGCGGGAGGGGAAGGCTGTGTGTGTGTGTGTGTGTGTGTGTGTGTGTGTGTGTGTGTGTGTGTGTGTGTGTGTGTGTGTGTGTGTGTGTGTGTGTGTGTGTGTGTGTGTGTGTGTGTGTGTGTGTGTGTGTGTGTGTGTGTGCGTGTGCGTGTGCGTGTGCGTGTGCGCGTGCGCGTGTGTTCATCAACATTTTTCACATGTCATGGTGATTATATGATGATTACTTGTCTTCTGTTCTCTGCAGGGGAGCTGGAAAAACAGCAGGGAGCCAAGACGCACTCAGTAAAGAACAACGGCACACAGCTAGAGCTGCGTGGCAAACAGGCCTCCCCATCAGGTGTGTGAGTGTACACCGTTGCTTTTTAATTTTAAAACCCACTGCAAAGACCTTGCCTCAACTGCATTAATTTACCTGCTGTTGAAACAAAAGTTAAACCTATACTGCTTTTATGAATTGATGAAAAACTAATTTTTACTTCCAAATGTAGGGTGCTGCACTTTAACAAATCTTAAATGCATCGCCTTAAGAGTAAGGGATGAAATGACGTAAAGTGCCTTATTTTAAGGTGTATTTCTTGCTCCTAAAACATTTCATCATGTAATAAAAGATAAAAATACAGTTTAACACAGACATTTTGCTGCCACTTGTATCCCTTTTCCCTTTTTTTTTTCTGTCCAGGAAACCAGGAGATAGATGACAGAAGTGGACACAACGCAGTGGAGGTAAGTGCTTAGTGGTAGGGCCAAGTCCCAAATAACAGGTAAGTCAGTGCAGTGAGTCATTATCAAGGTAGGATGAGATAGGATGAAACCCCAGGACTAGTCATATCTGTTGGGCTAGTGGTGTCAAGCAGGAGTGGGTGAAGAGTGGATGAGAGAACGAATGTTGCAGAGTAAAGTGCTGCGGGCGATGTGAGGTAATCCAATCAAACTTAATATTAGAAAAAAGTACCCCTTTGCCATACAAAAATTAAAGATGGTGGGTTTGGGGAAATTAATAAAGTCATAGTCACAGTTGAAACATGTTCAACCCACAGAAAACGCATCAGAATTCGAGGCTTAAATAATATCTGTAAGCCTAAAAAGAAATAGGTTGTAATTAGTTTCACAAGCTCAGTCAGAAATTGTGACTCTTTTGAAGGAAAAAAAACAGAAAAGCCGTCATTGCTAAAAGTAGCTGAGGACATGTGTGGAATGCATATACTGTGTTTTACCACATGCAGCACCAAGACCATAATTAACACAGTGGCATGCGGGTGGATTCATTTAATGCTCATTTAACCCGGAGACGTCACCTCCCCGCCCCTCTGCCAGATCTCGGAGGGAAACGCTTGTGCGAACATTTCGTGCAAGCAACAGAGCAAGCTGAACTACAGTACCCATGGGGCTTTGCAATTACCATTCTAGCGGCATCCGATGACCTTTCCCCAGTCATTTCTTTAGCTGTTGAGTCGAGGGGCTGAAGTGAAAAGCCAAATAACACAGGGTCAATTTGACACTCAGTGGCTGTTTAATTCCACACAGCTCACTGGTATTATGTTAGGCTGTAAATCCGTACTCAGGTGCTGGTTAGAGCAAAAAGTAATTGCATATACATAACACTAAAAAGGGTTTAGAGCTATCTCATCTTCAAAGCCACAAATGCTTGTAGAATGACAATAATTACAGCAGAGCAAGCATGAATTCCTTGCTGCACAAGATACATTTAAAAGACATAAAAAGTAAATGTTTTTTGGGTATTTTCCAAAGGAATATCTGCTCATTTTTCTGCACACAAAGGCTCTGTCTTTCTCTCTGTTAGCAATCTTTGGGTCCTCATAATAGGGAGCTATGATAGAGACCAGTCTTCATGGTTGTCTGAGCTACCTTCACCAGCCGTCTTCCCCTCTACAATGCAGCCTGCGGTAAATGTCAGTGGCTGGTGGGGAGCCGTTAGCTGTCGAAACACATTTATCTTGGAGAGCAGGAGGGTCACACAGAGAATCCTGCTTATACCAGAGGCATGTACAGTCCCACAGCAGGCTTTTATTATCAGCAGAATTTGATAGTAAGGTGTTGAGATTGTACTGTCTCCCTCAGTAACAATATGTTGTAGTTTCAGTGTGGCCAAAGAGTTCTAAGACAGTCAAGGGTGTCATTTAAAAGTTCCTCACTACTTTTCAAAATCCTTTTTTTTCTTTCAATCTACACCCTTGAAAACACAGTCATGGTAATGGACTGTCAGTCAGCAATGCCAGTGACATGATGATGACATGTTTGAACAAACGTGTGGATAGTTTTTTGACGTGAAAAGCAAAACCACACACAAAGACAGCAATCATTACTTAAAAGACTGGCAAACAAAGATAGTTAGGTGCCATTTGAAAGCTCCAGCAGCGTCTCCTCTGGTGCAACCAATCCAGCTAACGCTGCACCTCCTCGTGGCCTCGACAGTCTAAATCACATGTACTATAAGTTTTGTTCCCAAAGAACTGTAATGCATCTGAATAAATGAAATAGAAGATTCAGACTGCAATGCTGCGTTGGAAAAACAAACCAAGTCACTTATATTGAGATTGCAAATCAATAAAACTCTGTCAATGATCATTCCTTTTTTTTATATACTTGCCATCCTAACAAAAAAGTCCTGTTTCCATGTTGTGTGGACATACATATTTTATTGTTTTAGTAATCACAGTCAGCCAAGTTAGTTTTTCTGCATGGTAAAAGAAGAAGGGAATTTCAATAGGAATAGCTCTATTTAATGTGTCATTGGATTCAAATGGCATTCATTGACAGCCTAAATGAGTCATTTTTTGGAAATGTGCGTATTTGCCTTCTTGTGAGAGTTGGATGAAAACATCAATACACTCACCAATCTGTCTGTCAAATATGGAGGTAGAGTCAGGAGAAGATTAGCATAGCTAAGACCAGAGGAGAAACAGCTAGCTCAACTTCAGCACCTCTGAAGCTCACTAAATAACACATTATATCCATTTATTTTAATCCATAAGCAAACTGAAATGTAAGAATGACAACCTGTGATTTTACAGTTATTTTCTAAATCTGTTTCTTGGTTGGGCGTATTTGCTTCCTGAGCTGGGTTGAAAATCACTCCCTATGCACCACATTTACTTATGTGTATTTGTGTACTTATAGTAGTACATTTTTGTCATTCCATTGTGAGCATTTTTGAGGGGAGTAGTACAAAGTACATTACTGCGTAAACAGTCAAATATTCAACACTTAAATAAATATAGTGCACTATATAATAAATAGGGAGTGATGTTGGACACATTAATCAGAAAGGAAAGGTTAGTTTTTTGCTGTTTTTTAGCAACCAAACTAACCAAATCTATTAATGTTATTGAACGATTTGAAGGAAACTTTATATCCAGCACTTTATTTCCTTTGGTCATCTGTAGAAAAAAACATTCTTTATACTTAGACATCAAACTTTTGAAAGGCACCAGAAAGTCATTCTTTAGTGCTTCAGATCTCATTGGTGCTATATTCTTTGGTATATGTGCCAAGTCGTCAAGGAGAAATAGTGGTTGACAGATTGAATAGGAGCAAATGTTAATAGAATTCGTTCACACAAGAGTTACATCGGCCCTGGAAAGAGAGTGCGTGAACACCGCTGTAAGCCCTTTCTTACCTCAGATACTTCACATTAAAAGTCTATTAAATTGCAGGTGAATTACCGTTGACCTTTTTCACACAGTCACTGTCGTGAAGAGTTTTGCTGGGAAACTGTATATTCTGATTGACACACTCACAGTATGTTAAAGTGAATTTAAAACTAAGATATTTCAAACTACTATGACTGCTTGAAAGTATGGAGTTAGACAGTCTGCAAACTTACAGTAAATAGCAGATCCACAGACTTGGGACTTGGGTAAATTCTCTACTAGAAGTGAGAGTTTTCTTCTTTAAATTTGAACTGAAATACATTTAGTTTTATTGACCAATAATTTAACTTATACTTTACCTTGTTAAAGGTGACACTATGCTAACCTGAAACATAGCCGTTATATGCATTTCAGATTGTGCTCACTCTGTGAATTTTGATGATACTAATGTAATGTAAGGACATGACAGGACATGTAAGGACATGGTAAAGACATGTTCCCTACAGTTGGAGACATATAAAGACTTAAAGACAGATACAATAAAAGGAAGATAGGAAGCAGAAAATAATCTTTGAGTGAAAAGAAAGTATATCTACAGAAAATAGAGAGTTGAATAAATGTGACATAGAGAGGTTTACATTCTGATGAGTGTTGCCTGTGGACGTTTGTGGTTGTCAGTCTGCTCACCTGCTCACCTCCTCTCCTTCCACCTCTCCCTCTTCTTCGTTTGACCTCCGTCTATGTTTTGGTTACCCCAACCCCTCAAGTCTCCTTGTGTCCGCTGTCACCATAGCACCACACAGTGGTTTGGAAGGGAGACACAGGGGCCCTCAGTGTCCCCTTTGGAACCATCGGGCCCCTTCTGTAGTGTTGCACCAAATCTCTTATCACCCCCTCACTTTCCTTCTGACCCCAGTCACACACCGGTGTTCCCAGCATCCAGTCTACGCTGTCCCAGTACCTGCAGGGGTGGAGGGAGGGGAGTGTGCAGTAGTCACAATGATTTTACACCTCCACCGACCCCCAACACCTAAGACCCCACGCATGCCCTGTGTGTGTGTGTGCTGTGCGTTTACCACCCCCCCCAAAAAAAATAAAGAGGGCTTGACGGATTGTAGAGGAGGAACCAGTTTTATAACATTTGATGCTGTTCTCTTGGCTGTTTTCTAAACTAGGTGTCAATTCACAACAGGCTTCAGACGTACCAGCTCAGCAGCAGCAGCACGGCTCGGAGTCCCGAGAGTTTGGCCCTTCTTAACCACCGGGGGGAGCTGCTTTTCCAGCAGGGGCCCCAGGGGCTAACCCATGGGCCGGTGCCTCCACCTCAGCACCCGCAGTTGCAGTCAGCAACAAGCACCCCTGCCCATCACCTCCACCTCCAGCAGCAGCACCAGCAGCAGCCGGCTGTCAGCATGGCTGATCTGCGGCCCGAGACACTCATCCAGTGTCAGCAGATCGTTAAGGTCATCATGCTCGACAACAGCGGCCACGGACGCATGGAGGCCTTCCTGAGCCAAACGCCCACTCACCACCACTACCAGCATCACCACCACAGCCACCACCAGCTCAGCCAGTCAGCCATGTCCACGCCGGTGCGCTCGCCGGACTGCTCCTATGGCACCGATGGCCACCAGCCCCCGCTGCCTCCCCCACCTCCGCCTTACAACCACCCGCACCAGTACATACCCCCTGACCCCCGCCTCAGTCTACACCGGACCCCAAGTGGCTCTCGGAGCATGGTGTAAATAAAGGAATTAGGATTCTTTCCCTGAAAACACACACTCCCACACACACTCCCACACGAACCCTACCCCTTCTCTACCTATTTAAAAGTACATAATGCACATATATACATACAGATGAAAGAGTTATAATGAAAAAAAAGAAGTCTCACCTATATGCATATTTAAGGAAAAAAATGAACAAAAATAAAAAATTAAGGTTTTAAAAGAGAAACCGAGAAATAAAGTGCATATATAAAGTTTTACTTGATTCCACATGTATTTTGAAATATTATGTAGTTTTAACAAATTTCTATAACTTTTTGTCAGTTTTAACTCTTGCTAGAGAAAGCAGATATTCCGTTTCTGGATGGATTCCTTCTAGTTCTGGTATTCATCACCAACAACAACAGAAAGGGACTGTGATGAACGGACACATTTCAAGGACCTTCCGCTTCTGTTCGCTTCTAGCATCCCAAACCTCATGCCTACTGTGCTGTATGTGCACGTGCGTGCATCGTTGACACTTAATGAAAAGGTGTGCCAAAATACATTAGCCTCCACTAAACACTGGCTTCTTTGCACTTGACTAAACGCTAGGGCTAGAAGAAAAAAATGAAGAAAAAAAAAACTCCTTTATTTTGCTTTGAGAAAATAGTCACACTTCTCCCTCAAGGAGCACAACAAAAAAAAAACAGACCTGAAATTTCTTTCTTTTTTTTAAATCTCCCTTTGCGCGCTCTTGCTGATTTATTTATGTGACGGAGAACCTTTTCTCTTCTTCTCTGCTCCCCTTGAATAAAAAAAAGGGAAAAAAACAAACTTCGATAAACTGCATTTCTCATCGGCTCCTCTGTCGTGTTGGGGCTCTCTACCATCAGAAAACACTCTCACTCACTTGTCACTCTCCATAGATCTTTCTACAGTGAAGTATGGCGGGAAACAAAAGCAGCTAATCACGCGGATTGCTTCCAAAACCTAAACTTTAGCCCAGGATGGTCCTGTTGATTGTTGTTTGTTAATCTCCATATTTAATCGGTAACTCTTCCCAGGAGTACGTTCCACATGTTATCTGCTGATGGACGGAAAGTTTTTCTCACACGATGAAATCGTTTAAGCTGCTGAAACTGCTAAAACTACAATGATTTACCATTCACATGTAATATATGTACACTGTGCTGTCATCTATTGTTTATGAAACGCGTCTTTGCTTTTTCAGAAAATCACCATGCATTTCCATGAAGATGCTTCCGCTACAACTGGTTAAATGTCAAGATCTGTGTTTATTTTCTATTTGTGTAAAACATATTCCACCGTTGTGTGTGTTCCGTCAGTGGATAAATGCAGGACACCCACAAAACATCCAGACACTGGCTATTTATGCCGCTACAACTCCCAGGTTTTGTTTCAGCTCCTTGTGACTGTTTTCTCTTCCTTCCTAGACTTTCAGTTTGACATTTTCAAAAAGGCCAAAAAACTACAGACACGGCTTATGTTGCAAATGCTGGCATTAATGGTATTGTTCGTGCTGGTGGCTAGCCTGCTTTAAATAAGAACGGGACAAAAGCAACATATTATCTAATCTCTTTCCATTTCACCCCAGCCTAGATTGTAAATACCACATTCAAGCAGTGTCGGAAAGGACAAGCAAGCTACCGCTAGCCCTTCAAAATGCTATTGCCCTGTCACACGTCCTTCATTCTGAAATAGGGCAGCTGAATGCGTTCATCTTTTAAACATAAGCCCTCCTAGGGACTGTGGAATGGATGTTCAGTTAACTCTGCTCCCATCTGACCCCCACCACGTTTTGTTGATTTATAATCACAGAGCCACTGCGGAGAGGTCTCTATCTCATCTTTTCTGTCCTTTTTCACTCATGGAAAAGAATGTGTGTGTGTGTCCATGTGTGTGTCCTCACAGAAGCATCCTAACGTTCCTGTAAACCAATGTGACCTCTCTCCAGTTTGTCCCGGTAATTGCTTTTGTTCATAATTCAATAACATAAAGAGAAGAACTAGCGCTTTCAAAATGAGTGAAGAGCTATTATGACAATTTTTATATTTTTCCCCGGCTATGAACGGACTTTTGGTGGTTGCGTAATACATTTCAGCATATAACATAGAACATTCTGATATTATGGATTTAACATTGATGGATGATTGTTATGATTTAGATCAACATTCACATATAAATGTGATTCTTTTCTCATGCATGCTATCGGTTTAGAGGCCTATTGAACTGATTCCCATTTTTTATTGTTTGTGCATGACTGAATTTAGTGAAAGATGAAGATGACACATTTTTTTGTTTGTGGTTAAACTAAAAAATATTATTAATCATGACAGCAAACAGCCCTTCAAATAGAGAATGGATTTACAATGGCAACCAGTGGCCATGTTTGTTTCCCTGTCTGTCACTATCCTTTCTTAATGGCTGCACAGTTTTTCCTACATGAGTGTGTCTAAGCATTTTGAGAGAGAGACATCCTGTGTGTGCAAAAAAAACATAAAAATGAACCACACTGAAAATCATGACTTTATGTTTGAAAGCAAACCAATGTAGCATTTTGGGAGTGCAGCATATGACATGGAAGAGCAGTAGTGGCTAACTTTCTTTAAGAAACTGAAAAAAGGGCTCTGCCATACCAGTGCACTGCTTCATGGATGACACGTGGAGCTTGCCTGCCTCTTCAACACTGTGTTTGCTCAAACTAATTTAAAAAAGTGGATATGTTTAGGGTAAGACAGGTGGAAACTGAGTGTAACCGAAATGAAACATCACCTCCCTCAGTTGGCTTTGAATCCCTCTCTACCTGTCTTTACAGTGTACCAACATGATATTAAAGATGATTTAAGTCTATTCACCACAACGGTTTGCTTTGGTTGTTGGATTAAATTGTCTGATTCTTCACAAATTTAAAGCCGCCTGGCTAAAGTCAATTAACTTAGACCTGATGTGGAAATGTTATTATAAAAGAATTTTGAAATGTAATTTTACATTACATGTCATTTACATGACACCTTTATCCAAAGCGACTTACAATTGCTATATATGTTAGAGGTTGCACGCCCCTGGAGCAAGCGTCTTGCTCAGGGACTCAAACCCACATCTCCCACACCAAAGGTATGTGTAACATCCACTGCGCCTTCATCACCTATTTTACCATGCATTACACACCACAAACCCAGACTCATGTCAGCTAACATTTTTATTTTACACCAGAAAGTTGAATCATGATCGACCGTATGTACAAGTTAAATAGCGGGGTTCCAGCTCATCAATGGATGAAACTGTTCTATTGAATCAACTAGCAGGTTGAATAGGGCCCTATCTCCGTGGTAGTGGTAACAACTGCTGTACACCTATTCAACTGGCTTATAACATGCTAAACGGGTACACCACATGACAATTTTTATGTGAAAGGGGTTGCTTGTAATAACAAACCCACAAAGAATTATCACCCAATTCTCCTCTTTTGGCTGCTTCAGAGTCTTTCAGTGAATTGTTTTTATATTCCAGCATGCAGCTTTAATGTTTTGGGAAATCTCTGCTCTCATATATATATATAGCTCCTATTCTTTTCGCACCCTGGGCTTTACTCCTGTAACTTTTCCCACCAATTGTCAAATAATTGTATTCAAGATTTCATCTTCCATATCACCAAGAGTGCTGCTCTGAATACACATGGCTCTACAGTAAAGTCAGTCCACAAGCTCTAGGGTTTATCCCAACAGGACAAGCTTTTGGGGCTCAGGGATAACATCATCTCTGGAGTTTCCAGGAGCAGTTTATTTTATTCATGTTTTTACTGACATGAAAAAACTGAAGTAAAGTCAGAGCAAAGCCTTCATACACCTCATTTGACATATTCTCCAAAACAGATCATTCTATGTTATGTACCAACTCTTTGCAAAAAACATACTTTAATCAAACAAGCTGCCATTAAAGCTAATACTTGTAATCATACAATGTAATTTATCTCAAAGCAGTGTTAATTGAAAAACTGTCTAAGGTGAATAGCTTTTAAGACTTTAATCGATAGTTTCATTACAAGTGTTTGTTTGTTTTTTTCAACTGGGTGGCCCACATTTATTGCTGGACAAAAATATCACAGTGACTGGTTGGTTGGTTCTTCAAGCTACCACAAGTAAATACTCTTTGATGCTTTACAGTTTTACATGTGAAATCAAGTTTGAACAGATTTCCATTTTTTTTTTCAATGCTTCTGTACAACAACATTCAAACATTTGTGGTAAGCTTAGACAAAGACAGTGATTTTGTTGAGTAGTAGTGAACATGTACAAGTAAGAAGGAAGATTTAGATCAACATGAATGTGATATACAGTATGTACACAGGTTCAAGGTTGATTCGACAACATTCAATTTACGGTCAAATCTATCCTCTAAATTTATGAAAAATGACCCTCATTTTCTTATTTTTATTTGCCGGATTTTTCGGCCACAGTTTTCAGTTTTAAATATTGTATTCATAACATATTAAGAAAGAAAACAGACAAGACGTTGAAGCGGTTAACAAACAGGAACCTTACCCGCCTCCTCCCATCCCTCCCTTTTTGTTTTTGCTTAAGGAAGAAAAAAAAATAGTGTATGCTTCTTTGTAGGAGTCAATTATCATTTGTTTATACAATTACAGAGTGTTTTGAAAAGTATATGAAGACAATTGTTTAACTTGCTTTCCCATCTCCTATAAGACTTTCTCCAGACATAAAGATCTAGAGAACTCTGTGAGCCAGGTTCCAAACAGGGTGATGTCCACATAGATAAACTGTATATAGGGATGTCCCTTTGTTCCAGACCATGAGAAGGATATTCTTTGCAATGACCATTTCGTACTGCATCAACAAAGTTTTCCAATGACTCAGCATTTCCAGCAGTTGTGAACTCAAATCCATTAATATCTGATTAGCAATGAAACACTTCTGACCAAAACCTTGAGTCCGATGCAGAACAAAACATTCGAGCCAGCATTCCGTCACATTGTTTGCATTGAATACAAGTGATAAGAATGGGCAGAAGAATGGCAATTTAACACATGAATGATGGAGTCTGTGTATGACCTCATACTGAATTAACTCATGTCATGTCATATTAATGCTGTGAAGACGTATTCTGAAAATCCTACTCCTATTTCTTTCTCTGAGGATGCCATCAGGTGCTGTGGAAATGGAGCAGTTGGAAACATTTGCAAGCATAAAGACCAGCTTTTTGATTCACATTTCAATAGGAACTGAAGTTCATCCGAAGAATTATAAGTTTCAAAATTTTTGATGTGAATGTTTGAAATGTTTCCTCTAACATTGTTCCTGATTTGTAGGACTTGGGCATTGGTTTTTAATTATACAATGTGTTTTATGTCTCTCTTCCCCCACCAGATAAAAGGCATGGTAATAAAAAACAATGGTTAAAAAATAGAAAAAGGGCAAGGTTACAATTTGTATTGCATTAATGTAGCCAGTCATTGACAGGGGGGATGTTCATTAATATCCAATGTCACTCCTGAGTTTATGCATCATAACTCTATTGTGCAGATGCATTTTTCAGCACAATTTAATGTAAAGGAAAACATCAGAGAAAAAAGCAGCACAAGGCTCCATCTGTCCAAATGTCAAATTTCAGTGTTGACTATAGTACGTCCTGGCAGACATGGGAAATTATTTCGACCTGAACAATCTTGGCTAGACAGGAGCTTCGCCCATGCTCCCCATGTGTGTAAATTCTTCATGCCCCGATGGCTTTTCATCCTCCTGGGAAGTTGTCATCTTCCGCCAACGCTGGTCAAGTAAAGAAAGTCACATCAGTCTCACCTTAGCAATCAGTGCTTCACAGATTTTCTTGAAGGTTATTTCAGACATGTGACGTTAGGTGGACCAAAACTTAATTGTAAAACAATAGTGTGAAAAGTGAGCAAAATTTGCTTTTAGCTGTCATTCACATGATTTTAATTCAAGGAAAAGCAGAGAAAACTAAATGTTGGTGCAGGGCAACAAACTAACAAAACATGAACTCTGTGCTCACTTTCAAAACATACCTTCCTACCAAAAAACTGAATAATACTGTTGGCCTCGAGCCAAATCCATTTTTTTCTGCCTCTTCCTGCAGTCTTACCTCCTGCCTTCCTGCACCATAGAACAGCTGGAACTACTGTTTATTTTATCCACTTTCAGTTTTTCTCCCTTTTGAAGATCCACATAGTAGTATCCTACATAACTGTTTCACTGCAGGGAGTAGACAATAACAACAGAGAGGCCTACAAGAGTACAGGTGTAATATACCTGTTTGATGCTGCCCTTGGTGATGCAGAACATGTAGATGAAATAGCCCGGGATCAGTATCATGGAAGACAAAGCCATGAACCAGCCAATCAGTTGGCCCCACAGCGGGTACACATACTTCCCCAGCGTCAGAGGGGTCATCTCAAAGGCACTGAAGGTAAAAACCCCCTACAATATACAATTAAGTTATTTAGTCCATGTACTCTTTACCAATAACAGAATGAAATCACTAAATGATTTGTAAGCTGACGAACATCTTGGTTAAAACTGGGCTGGAGACGTTTTTTAATGCCTATGTTGTATGTAACATTGTTTGAAACAGCTTTTAGATTGTTTTTATTATGTTATGGACCTGTATCACACTCAAAACAACAGTTATGTGTCACACTTGATATCTTAACAAGCGTCTACAGCCATGCTAGTGGCAGCTAGCGGCTAGATGGTGACACTGTACTTAGGCACAAAAGGTCAATGTCAGAGAATGCTAACATGCTAACAAAAACAATGCAGACACGCCGATGTTTAGCGGGCATAAGTTTTAGCGGGTATTTTGCTTAGCCGGTATAACGTTTACCGTGTTCACCTATCATTTTATTTATTGTGTTAGCATGCTAACAGCTAACATTTGCTAAATACAAAGCACAACTGAGGTTTAATGTCACCATACTGGACAATAAAACATTTAAACCTGATGCTTGGGACGATGGGTGTGCCGAATGTTATAACAATCCATATCACAGTTTTTTTAAATTTTGTTCACTTTTTAATCAAATTTAGCCCAGTTTTAACCGTCCAAGCTGCATTTATTACTTGTGGCAAAACACAATTGATTTTCCACATAGCTTCCTTTAACATTACAGTTCCATTTAACCACAGTATTGTTGAAAAAGCCATCACCATGATTACCCTGAGGGTCTGACAGGCAACATGTACAAATCCCAACATGGTGAAGGAAACCAATTCAGCAATGTCATCAATTCTCTACCTATTGGCACCCGGTGCAGCTTGATAGATCTCCATGAGGGAGAAGGAAGAACATGCATTGAGTCGAATTAGAAAAACTGCATATTATGGAGGTTAAATTGATAATCATTCAACACCTACCAGGCAGATCAGTGGAGTGAAGTACTTCCAACAGAGCTTCCACCAGCCACATGGCCTATAGCCGATCATGTCCTCAATGTTCGTATAAAACCTTTCAGCTCCTGTGGCATAAAAAGAGGAGGACAAATAAAAGGAGTGTGTGTGTGTGTGTTTGGGTGCGTGTGTGTGTTAATGTGGAGACTTATGGGTTGAAAGAGAGGGAAAGCTGATTGGGCAAATAGTCTTAAGACAGAAAGTGGAGCAGATAGATGTAATTTCCTCTTGGACAGTCTCAGTATGTATAAGAAATTGACATGCTTGATTTCTTCGATGACTTGGCCCAATATAGTCCTTTTCTATCCAGCTTCGGCTCAGCTTATTTCAGCTGTGGTTACATTTGAGTTCACTCTACAGTGTTTGGTTTAAGCGCTGACATCATAAAATAGATTTCCTACCATAAAACCAGGCTATGGAAACGGTTTCGAAGAAGACGAGGAAGAGAAGACACATCCCACTAGCCGAGTAGTAATCAAACAGCTTGAACACGTACAGACCACCCTGGGAGATTTCCACACACACAGAGACACACATATCTACTTAGAGACTGAACAGTAATACTTTATTACACTCTCTTTATTGATTCAAATATATGCATTATGAGTGTACCGCTGGTTGTTGTGAGATTGTTTTGTCATTATGTATAATGCAATAATGCAGGAGGGGGCTCATTTCTCTAGTGTGCAAATGTTCAGGTAAGCGTGTGTGTGTGTTTGTGTGTGTATGTGTGTGTGTGTGTGTGTTTTGGGGTTTAATACAACTGCCTTCTCATAATACTTAGTAATGTATTCACACATGCTGCAGTACAAGTTAACATCAGTGACTTTAATAAACTAAACAAAACCATCTTTTCATACCAGAGAATCACCATGGACTGAGGGCATGTAATACACAGAGATGTACACAACTGCACCTGTGTGACATTGGAGAAGCCGATGATGAAGGAGATGAAGCAGACAATGAGGATGAACATCTTCTTCCTCTTCCTCAGCACCATGGGATATTCATCCATCAGAGCTGTGATGAAGCCTTCCACTGTGCAGAACTAATACATGTCATTATAAAGAGACATGGGTCAGAAGGTACTGCAGTTTGTTATTTAACAACCCCAGCCCACCCCACCCCACCCCACTAATTTAGCATTTCTTTCCTGTTACATTGTCCAACTCACAACTTAAAAAGAATCAAAATACAAGCAGCAGAAGCAGAGATGTAATGTCTCTTTTTTATTATTCAATTAATGAATGCTCTTTGTCAAAACCAGGCCCCTACATTACCCACAATGCAAAGCAACCTCTTGTTAGTCGGTCACTTAGAGTTTTGGGTGTTATGCCAGCAGCAACTAATGTAGCCTCGAGTTGTCAGCCTACAATTGAGATTTGGTAAAATCAGGGCTTCATTGAATCCAGGATTTGAGTTTGGATTCGGCTGAATACTGGGCTTTTTGACAGGTTTCAGTTTCAGACGATTTTTTTCCCAACAAACCAAACCCTACGCTTGCACTACACGCGCTATGCTGGTCGATTTAATGACACCACAGTTGATCACGGGAAGCTGTTTACGTAGGTGGACTGCTCAATGCAGTAGACTGTGAGAAAGTGAAAAGAGAACTCTTAAACAGGAAGTGTTGTTTAGCAGTACTTTCAGTCAAAAGAAGGTGATTCAAGTTTAACCACATGTTCAATTTGCAATGCTGATTTGTCTCGTGGTGCTAAGGATCTGGTTAGCGAAAATTTGACAAACAAAATTCTCACTCATTTGCACATTTCAGGTTTTTCCATTATTTATTCAATTACTAGTAACATCCCATCTGAGCTCTTCAGTGTTGGTTGGAAGTTAGTTGGTATTTCTATGTATAGGACATGATCTAAATCATTAATGGATTATTTATTATTTAAATTGTACTGCAGCTTTCTGTTCAGCAGCAGGTCAAGCAAGTGTGTGTGTGTGCTGTTTGTACCTGACTGTCCAGGCCCAGCATCATGAGCATGGAGAAGAAGAGGATGGCCCACAGAGAGGACAAGGGCAGCTGGGTGACGGCCTGAGGGTAAGCTAAAAACGCCAAACCTGGACCTAAATGTCACACAGAAGACACACCATTTGAATATCAAATGCTTAATGTTATGACATTATAGTGTAGCCTAATGAAAATCATGAGCACGGACATATTTATACATATCTAGAAAACATAAGAAACTGGACACAAACGTCACAATACTATTTACTTGTTTTTTCTTTTCGAATTTGAGTTGCACTTGGTTAGCAAGCCTCTAATCTCGCTTTGCCAGGCAGGGTCTGGATAATCCACACAGCATTCCGGGATGTGAGAAAAACGGGCTGTGGTTTAATGGCATGTCTACAAACCAAACACAATCCTCATAGGCGGCGCTAGGCATGGGGCAAAGCCACAATGGCGCTGCAAAACAGCCTCGGGCAGGAACTTGTTTTGGTGGAACGTGTGCGTTCTAAAGTTGTTTTAGTCGTCAAACAGAAAGCTCAGATTGGACAGATCATCCAGCTAGCTGTCTCCATTTACCCTGCAGAGATCTGAGGAGCAGTTGACCATAGTCTTCATAAATCCATTGGAGTTTAAAATTACAACATAAAGAAAGAGCAAGGGAACATACATCTAGTTGAAAAGAGTGAAATCTGGCAGCAACGAAGCAATCCTGGTAGTGAAACGTACGCAAGATTCCAACATTTAAAAGCATTTTTAAGGTTGACGAATACATAGGTACACTTAAATGTGGACTGAAAGCAGGTCAATTCATCTGAGGATGCTCTTTCCATGTAAAGGACCAATACACCACCTGTCTTAAGTTTTCTAGAACGTTTCTCAACTTTTGGATATTGGTGTGTTATTTATTTAGTTAAAGTATCTGGAATTTGGAAGATAATCATACAACAGTTCCAGACTCATGTCTCATTGGAAGTACCACGGCAAAGATAAGAAGAAGTCCTTGCCAAACAATTATTTTTACTGTACAGTACTGCACCTGATGCTGCTAATTCCTGGACAGGTTTCTTAGTGATATGGGACATGAAGCCTACAATGGAGAAGATGACAAAGCCAGCAAACATGCTGGTGCAGGAGTTAATGCAGCACACTATGATGGAGTCCCTGCCGAGAAAGAAACACAATTAACGGTTGGGATGACAACATGATATCAATCATGAGGATGTACAAAGCTTGTGACCGCGTGTCCCTACCTGTACACATCGTTGTTGTAAGGGTTGTAGCTCCCCAGGGCAATGAGCGAGCCCAGGCCCAGTCCGTAGGAAAAGAAGATCTGAGTCGCTGCATCCAGCCACACCTGTCGGAGACATATATGCGCCCATTTTCACTTTGTCTGTTTGTCTGTGAATATGTTTGTGTGATTGGATGTGTGCAAACTATCTACCTCAGATCGGATAAGCTTTTTGAAGTCTGGAGTGATGTAGAAGAGGATCCCGTCTATGGCTCCAGGCAGAGTGACCCCGCGAAAGAACAGGATGAACAGCATGACGTAGGGATAGGTGGCTGAGAAATACACCACCTAAGAGAAATAGACATGGAGAGTAACTTCTTTTTTTTTGCGCATTCAACTTAATTTACTGTAGAGATCTACTTTGTCAAATCCAAAACCCCACATTTGAATTACACAGAACCTAAAATGGAAGTAAGCCTGTTTTAAGACAGAGGTTGAATCTTGTTGTCAGGTTAAACACAATCGCAAACATCACAAAAACCATTCCTCTTAAGTAATTAAAAGTCAACAATAAATGCAAAATCCCTTGTTGCCACAGTACACAGTGTGAAAAATGTCTTGACTAAAATATTTCCATGGCTTCTCTTTGCTAGAAGACCTTGCCTAGCTGTAAGAACGTGGCCCACAGCTCTGTAGCATAATCATTATGCTTAATTGGTAATGTCCATCAAGGACGTGGGCCGTGGGGGAATTCATTTTTCTCACTGCTCTCAGATGCCACACATTAAAATCCAATTATCCACCGGCGGTGAATGTTTAAATGTGTTTCTGCTCACATACATCGCTTGGACTTGCTGTAATTTAAAAAACTCCCAGGCAGAGTAAGTAGAGGGATATATATGTATTTTTTTCTTTTTCTAACTCTTTTGCTAACACCTCTAAATCATCCATCAGTTTTGAATTAAATATTACATTTTGCAACCATGTCTGTTAATAGGAGAGAGAAATGGGGTGTGGACAGCAGAACAACAGTAAATACAAACAGCCTGTCAACATCTGAGAAGAATAGATAAGTACTGTGGAAAATTATGATTAATAAATAATTCCAATATATTTAAGTTGTTGTTCAACTTGGTGGAGCCGATTAACACATCCTCTGACTCTTTTACACAGTAAATCAAAAAAGAGGTAGAAATTTAAATGGATTTATTTCTAAATTTTGGGATTAGTGTTATCTTTTTTTCAACTTCAAGGACCGATCTATAACCATTCACAATGATGAATATTATCCAGCTGAGCTGTGAATTTATGAGCTATGGCTCATGTCAATGTGCTTCGTAAACTAAACACGTAGACAATCAACTAAAATGAAAAGGAGACAGGGCTTAAATAGTACAGCAACCAATCGCAGTCTCTTCGAGCCGGATTTCCTTTTCTTGTCCAAGGAGAGACCTAAAATACAAAACACACTTACTGAAAGCTGTTTACTTGTGTCTTTTCTGAGGGCCCAAGTTGAATTCTGTTAATAATTGACAGATAAACCTCTACTAACTACTCGTCAAAGAAACAACAAGCTGATGGGAATGTCATCATTGTAACTGATGATTGTGAAAATTTAGGGATCACATTTATTACAATTTGTCTTGAGAGGGACATGAATGTTTTTACCAAATTTTCATCCACGAACCGTTGAGAAATTTCCCCAAAGAAAACTGAAATATTGGCCCATTGATGGTGCCATAAGAAAACTTTGAAGAGTGCCAAAATCAAAAGGCTTCATCACCCAAGGCACCACAAATGTCTGCACAACATTTTATGGAAATCCATTTAATAGTTGTTGAAATATTGCCATCTGATTCAGCGTCACATACACTGCTCGTTTTCTCTTGTAGCCTATACTTCATGTTTTCTCTGAATTCATTTCTCTCTTTAATCCACCAATCAAGAAGGAAAACAGAAACATCAGCTCTGCCTCCTGAGTAGCTCTGTGTCCTGTCCTATTTGCATGATTAAAACCTATAATATGCAAAAAATAGGAAGAAAAAAAGCATATCAGATAAAGCAGACAGTGTGCTCTGGCAGAATCAGTTTGCGGAGAGAGAGTTGAAAGATTTGTGAATGTAAGAGGATAGGGGAAGAAGAGAAAGAAAGAAAGAAAGGGCAAGAACAGGGAGAAACGTAAGCACTAATTATGACCTTTCCTGTCCACTCCACTCCTTTCCAGATTGAGAAATAGACAAGGACCCAGGCCAGTGCCAGAGTGCCCACTAAAGGCCAGCGAACCTCTCCTGGCTCCTCCAGACCACTGGACAACTGGTGCATGTTACGCCTACAGAAACACACATACACACTAAATTCAGACACAGATAAGCACAAATGGCTTCCATTAATAGCTTCAACCTATTCTTGCACAGGCTATCTTGTTCACACACTCATAATGTATAGCAGGAACATATGTCACTTACTCCCAGAACTCGGTGACAGCACTGGTCAGGTTGGTGGTATCTGATAGAGTGTAGTTGCAAAAACATCTCTCTGTGTTCCAGGTGTTATCACAGCTTTGCCAAGGCAGCTCCTGCGCACAAAAAGAACATATGCATGAATGTGATGAAATAAGTCTGCTTGTCATCACAGAAAAACAGAAACTCCAATCAGGTGTCTTCTTGGCTCTCCACAGTCAGTTTTAATGATCCAACCACGTTAGGGCCCTTAAGACAACAAAATTAAACAATATCAATTTTTCATCCCTGCATCTCAATCCTCTATTTTCCCACAAAAAGAGCCTCTTGCTCAATGCCTGCAAAGTCTCAAATTCCCTCCACACAGCTTCTCTGAGCCGGGCGCTCACACAGACAAACACCAAAGCAGAGTGAGGAAAAGCCGAGACAGAGAAAGACAGACGTTAATAATACAACATACCGAACCAAAGGAGTTGAATAAGTAGTAGAGTGCCCAGGCAATGATGATAATATAGTAGATGTTGAGCCAGAAGGACAGAACCACTGCAGCTAAACCAACACCTGAAGAAGGAAGAGACGCAGACATCAGCGTTTTACATCACGGTGTTATATTGGTCAGCCTGCAAATCAAATGTAATATAATATGCTAGAAACAACTCTAGAGCAGGTTTCTCCTCAAACAGCGTCACTCAGCATGTTATTTATAATCATTATCATTCTCATCATTGCTTTTTTTTGTTATTTCTAATGTTTACTTGCTCTTGGTTTTGGGTACCAGTTGGCACAGCGGCACACTCACTATCACTGCTGCTGTCTTGACATTATAGAAGAAAGAAAAGTTGATCACAAAACTATTTCCCTCTTTTATGTTTGCTTCTTTACCCCTTCGCAAGCTTAATATCCTTGTTGTTTTTTCAAAGTGCAATGGCACGGAGAAAGAGACTGATGACAAGTGGAAATATTGTGCAAAATGTCATTCAAAGTAGATTTTGGTTCAGCACAAAAGGAGAATTAGTGCTAATAAATCAAATCTATCTGGGGCATATATTATTGGTGACATACCTGGTGTGTTTCGTGCAAAAACATGTCAATAAGTTGAATGTATCTGTATATTTAAATGATATAAGAGCAGATGTACATCCATATCTCTCTATTTTACATCTGCAGCTTACCTTTCATCATGGGGATGAGCTTCCACGCCCCCAGCCCTCCCACTGAGGTGAACTGTCCCAAAGCCGTCTCCAAGAGGAAGAGAGGTATCCCAGCAAACACCAGGGTCAAAAAGTAGGGGATCAGAAAGGCCCCTGATAGATCATAACATGATTTAGATAGTCATTACAAGGATTGCAGTACTGTCATAAACTTGCCAGAGTAGGACTACACTTCAACAAAGTGATGTAACTTTATTAACAGTGCATAATATCGCAAGACAAATTAAAACTAAATATTAAAATTGAACAAATTAACTTTATTTTTGATTACTTTAGTAAATAACCGAGAAGTGAAATATTGCTGTAATACTGTGTTAAGAATGACATATCTTTTTCTCCAATTTTTTAAACCATGGCTCTTGCCTGAAGAACCACTTTATTAATATATTATTAGAATTTTATGAAAAATGCTAGAAGACAGTCTTGTTAAATATTGTAAAATTTGCGTGCAGTAGACACACATCTTCCAGAGAATATACACTCGCCCAGAGTATGTGATTAAACAGGTTTTTGTATACGTTAATGGGTTTCTAAGGATCTTATTCTTGTAAAGTGTATTCCTAGAGGGCAATGTCAATCAACTAACTTATTAAAACATGCTCATCCATTGATTCATTGAATAACCATTGATCAGTATACCTCAGAAAGTCAATAAAAGGTATGTAGGCCAAGGGCTAGTGACAGGGGCACATGGACAACTAATTCAGATCTGAGAGCCACACTCTGGAAGGGTTCAAAGGGACCATGGATGGTTTTTGAGAAGATGGGAGATTTAGACTGTGGCATGAAAAGGTTTGAGGTTTGTGAGAGTACATGCAGGCAAAGAGGGAACAAAGAGACTTGCATGTGGTATTCTTCAATTTAGCTTCAGGGAGGGCAGCACTTACCACCCATAAAGGCAAAAGGCAAATGCGATGACAACCATCCCTACCACAGCACCATGTTAGCTGGACACTAACTTAAAGTGCACTGCAGCCAGTTCATTGTATTTCATTGCTGTGGTACTCTGTACTAATATGCATATGACAACTTGAACTGAACTGTATAAAGCTGTGGGTTAGAAGAAAGGCATGACCGGGGCAAAGATGGGTAGAGCAGCAAATGACTGACAGCCAGATAGCAACATGCTAGATACATGGAGAATGTTCCCCTGTCAGAGGGCCCAGTAGAGGCCAACTGCAGGGCCTCAATCATTTAACATGAATATATGAGGAATGTTCACCCAACTTTTGTCACTGTCATTTGTTGACTTTGAATTTATAACTATTGTGGCTTTGGGTGAATGAGTATGTGCTCTAAAAATATCAAGTATCTCATCAGAATTCACTTTAACTGACTAAAGATCTTTTCTGTCAGTCCCAGGTACCTATGAATTGTAAACTTACCTCCACCGTTCTTGCCACACAGATAAGGGAACCTCCAGACATTTCCCAGGCCAATGGCGTATCCCACACATGACAGCAGGAAATCAAACTTCCCCTTCCAGCTTCCCCTGTCAGGTAGCTCTTCTTTCTTCTTGTTTTTATTTGCAGAGGGCACCACAGGGTCCAGCTCCTCAAAGGGAACGGCTTGTTTGACCTCTGTTGGGGAGTTTAGGTCCACTGTACTCTGCCCAGTCTTCCCCATGGTGAGACCACCACAGTCCAGTGGGGTCAGTAAGTCCCTCAGTCGTCACGGCCTGCTATGGTGACGAACTAAAATCTCTGCCCGAGCCTCTCACACTGAGTTTGGTGATTGACTCGACAGATTGAGAACAATGTGCGGACGCTGAATCTGCAGAAAAGCTGCAGACAGAGGGAGAATACCACAGTTATTGCAGAGCAGTTATACCAATGATATATTCATAATATTAAACACTTTTGTTGTGTTTGACGGTGTTCTCATGGAGAGGAATACAACTCAAATGAATTAATTTACTGATGTTGAGGCATTTCTATGGTCTTTTTAATGTACTGGGGAAACTATGTATAGTCACACTAAATAAAAGTCGTTATTTGATTTAATGTGGTCTTTGTTGGTAAACCAACTAAAGCCAAAAAAGTAGCACAGAACAAGTACCAATGGACTGATATGAGCAGGAAGGTGGCGCAATCCAGGTCAGTCCAGGAGAGCACTGCACTGTGTCTTCATCAGTACTGACGCAGCCCCTACCTCACCTCTCTTTGCAGTCCACCACAGTCAAGTTCATGGTGAGTCACCACAATGCCAAAAGAAAGCAAAAAATACCCCAAAGGTTCCACTACGTGATATCCACAAAAGTAGTACTGTATGTACTGCCTACAAACAAGTGGACATCTAGCTGTAATGTGAATTTAACTGCTGATTCAAATTGTTCAATACTCCCTCATCTCATGTCTGGATGACATCACATGGTCAGGATGTTTATTGAAAGGAAGTTGTTCATGATTACAAATATTGATTGACCCCAAAAAATGTCCATGTAACTTCATGCCATTGCTCGAGACTGTTGGCTGAAACACTCGCTAAAAGAACAAAGATCTTTTTCGAGAAAAAGGTCACTGCTTATTTTCACACACAGAGGCGCTGTGAAACTGCAGGGTACCGCTGAGCTTTCTCATTGTATTACTCTTCTGCATCCTAAATCATCAACCATGTTAGACTGATTCAAAAAGCCTGCAGTACTTATTTGTCTTCTTTTTTTGGTCTGCCTGATTCATTGTGCTTACTGACTGTTTCAAAGCATTCAAATGAACATTCATGTTCAATTGCATATTACTTGTGATGAAAACCCTTTGCAACATTTAACATCATGCAGCCCTCATGCCTTCTAGCCTTTGATGATGTTGATGAAAACAAGTATTGGCAAGTGTACTGTGTATTTGCTATGGACACAGATAATTCAAAATACAAAAGAGTGCATTTGGAAAAAGTTAGAAGAAATAGAGTACATTTGAAACAGGTGTGTGATGTTTACTATAATCAGCATTGATCAAACCATTGTCTCCGGCTGTGGAAAGTTCCACACTGTGTACCAAAGTAATCAACTTCAATCCGGTATTATGCTATTAAAAAAAAAAGTACTTTCAAATAGTTGTCTAGGTGAGTAACTGCTTCAAAAGCACACCGTTAATACCAAAAACACATCACAGATTCACTTTGATGATGTCATCCATTCGATTAAACCTGTTTTTTCACAGTGGAGATTTTAAAGATGCAATTTATTTTATTATGACTTTCAGTGGCAATCAAGTTTTTGTCTCTTTCAACAATTACTAACAAGGTTTCATCCAGTGACTGAATTCATATTGATTAATGCAATTATCTTCATGGTTTGTGGCAGTCCAATGAACTAAATCCAACGTTGTTGACCATGCGTTTTGTGGACAAAATCAACTTAATAACTTTCTCGATGACAGACAGTTTTAAAGGATGGAGGAGAGGGAATGAGATTCATCCTACCTGAGAGATTTCCAAGTCCTCTGTCAGGTCATCCGCTTCAGTTCTCTACAGCACAGAGTCTTGAAAGTTCAAATCAACATCCAAAGGAAGAAATATCATCTTTGAGTCCAATATTTCGAAGCTTCAAGCCGGCTCTCCGGGCCCATGGGAAGCCTCAATGTCTCTGCCGCTTGAAAAGCCGTTTTTGATTTTTGCTCCTCTTTCCTGTCGCCTATGATGTATTTTGAAGACCCGTGGCTGATCCTGCAACTGGTATCGAGTGCTTGATAATCAAGTTCGATCTGTGTATCTACTTTGATTGCTCAGTCCTGACTGGTGAGGGCCCGAGGCCATGGGGGGACGTGTCAATCGCCCAACTCTTGTGGGGAACTCTAGCGGCAGCAGTAGTGTGTGCTTGTGCTTAGTGCATATGTGTTTGTTGCAATGGCTGAGGTCAGTTCTTGCCAGCGCTGTTACCATGGTATTTCCCAACAGAGAAGGGCCTGATCAGTGAAAGAGCTCGTGGAGTTTTGGAAAATGAAACGAGCAATGGCTGCTGGCAAAGATCCTGGAAATGTATGACCACAAATGCGGTCATGCCAGTATCAGACTCGGCAATCAGCTCATAAAGAGACCAAATGTTCATTCTCATTGTCCTCACCTAAATTATTACAAGGTGTGTAGGACATATCAAAGTATATGATTGCAAAACAATCTTTATTTCTCTTCAAACGTTTCGGAGGCTTAACTGCCTTAACTTATGCCTCTGAAACGGACACTTCAACTCAACAACCTCAGGATTAGGTTCCAAATAATCCCAGCTGGCACTTCTAAAGGAACATCCAAACAAGACATTGCTTGCTTTGGTTAAGTTTTTTTGCAGAACAGTGATCACAAATGGCAATTAATGGCACATTGATTTTCCCAATGTTAAGTCAGCTGAGAGAAACTCAAACTGGACAACAAGCAGGAAATAGTGAGGTATGGTAATGACAGAAACATCATTAGTAAAGTTTTCTAGCATCATCATAAACCTGTGATGTTATGGTCAATTTTTGTATTTGTAGGTAAAACACTAACACTGTAAACCCATATTTAGTTGGGATTCAACTTTTCAGTGGTCACTACATAGTCTTTTACCTTTTAAAAAAAAACTACATTAATTATTAAATCACATCAGTTGTTTGTAACAGTCAGCTTAATTATGAAGCGCACCGATATGAAGCATATAAAGCATGAAGCAGAGATAATTTAGTATGTATGCATGGAAGAGGCGGGGTCAATTGAACTGCTCTGGCCTGAAGAGATACAAAGGCTAAAGGGGAAAATAATCTTCTGAATGGTTACTGTCCTAGTGAAAGTGTGTTTTAATAATGTTCTGTTAGTGTTTTGGTTGTGCATTTATGATATCTGGGTTTTAGTTTAGTATGTTTGATTTAGGGTTCGTGTTTAGCTGCATTTATTGTTGCACCATGACTGAGACCCGGGGGGAGTCTGATCTCTGCTGGGCAGTTAAAGGAAATATTTGAGGAAATGTTGTTGGAGATTCTACTATGCTGAAGCACATGTATAGAGTATATATCGTAGTCCAAACTAAGTTGTTTTAAAATCAAACCATTATTCTATGTCTAGGATGTGTAACTTTAATAGTGAGAAGTAACCTGATGTTATCTTATGTTTCTATGCATGTTTAAAGCTATTAGTGCATAGCTGCCGTCTCCCCCCATTTTAAGTAATGGCAACAGAACTCTTGTTGTTATTGTCCATAAGCTACAAGCTAAGCTAAAAGCTAAGCTACAAGCATTTTGTGAGCATGCACCTCCTCCGGCAGTTGCTAGTAGGCAAGGAGGCCACGGAGGATTTAAACACGATGGACTCTTCAGAAGAGGTAATTATCTTCACTTGTTTCTCTGCGCATTAAAGTTGCCGTATGACACAATCTTTTGAATATAGCCATGTTGAGAAATACAGAGAGAGTTGTGTGGCGCTGATCAGTCCTAATTAGCTTTGTATCAACTCTTTTGTCAAAGGCTTGAATGTAACGGACGTATTAATATTAAAAAAGTTACGCACTAAAGCGTTGACTTAACATGCTTATTTTAGACTACAGAAAACAACAAGTTTTTGTTCACTTATGATTTTTAGTAATGACTACTAATAGAAACTCTATTTGTCGACTGTACCCACTTGCCATTCTGTAAAGTTACAAAGGCTGAGTGTGAAAATCCCTTGTCAGTGCTGGATAAACTATCCAGATCTTAATTGAGTGAAAGTAGAAGTATCACATCGTAGAAATCAAATGTTACGAGTGAAAAGTCTAGTATTCAAAATTTAACTTGACAACAAGTAGCATCATAACCTAATGCACCAAAAGTAAAAGTACTCATTATGCAGAGCTGCCCATTTCAAAGTATTATAATGACTAACTACTTTATGTACTGCTGGGTAGCTTAATCAGTACATCATAATGCATTAGTTGATAATATTCTGTTATGTCAAAACTAAAGCAGTAAAATAAACATAATGGAAGGAGAACTACAGCGTTCAGTTTCTATGCTCCTCAGATCTGGAGTAAACTCCCAGAAACCTGCAGATCCGCTGCTACTCTGTTCTTTTAAATCAAGGCTTAAGACCTTTCTTTTTGATGTTGCCTTTCTTTAAATGGCTGTTCATTTCTTTAATGTTTAATTTCTCAGGCTGCACTGTAACTTTTGTTCTTGTGTTTTATGTGTCGTAATGTTTTTATTTTTTACCGTTTATTCATGTGTTTTATCGGTTTTATTTCTTTAATGTTTAATTTCTTATGATGAATTTTGTTGAGTAAATGAATACGCACACGTATAAAGGTTGTGTAATACAAAGAAAGACAGAGAAAGACAGACTTGAACGGTAACGCTTTAAACAAAAAGTGTGAATGTGTAGTGTCAAAATAGACACGAAAGGCAGCACTAGATAGGCTTATTTAGTGTGAAGAAGAGTCCAAGGAGGCGAAAGGTAGCGTCTCTAAAAATAGAGTCGTGAAGGGTAGTGACACTGATGGTGATCACGGAAGGTAGCACTAACATCGACTAATCAGTGTGAAGGTAGTCTTGAGTTTATAGAATTAATTTAGTGGCTAAATGTTTTTTATTTTTAACTGTTTACACTTGTGTTTTATCTGTTTTTTTTTTTGTTTTTGTTTTTTTTAACTGATTTTGTGTAAAGCACTTTGAATGTGCTGAAATTTGCTATACAAACAATGCTGCCTTGCCTTACAAGTAGCAGAAGTATAAAGTAGCAAATACTTGAAATGAAAAGTGCAAGTACATCAAAGTTGCAAGCAGGTATTATGAAATGTACCTATAAATAGGGAATGATTTTGGATGTATCCAGTTTAACTTCATTGCTTGCCAGGCCATTTTGTCACCTGTTAAACTGCAGACACCATGCAGCCATATTCTCCATTTAAAAACATGTGTACTTGTGTCCTGGCAGTGGATCCAGAGATCCAGGGAGGTTATGTATACTGTCGTTTTAATGACTCCAGTGACAGTACAACACTTTCTTCATTAATATTAATGGAATTAGATATGAGACATGAACCTCTCTTGTTTCTCCTGGCAGGTAAACTCCTAACATTACCTGATCCAGATATTCTATCACCAGCCAATGTGAAAAAGCTAATGAACATTCCCACAATGCCCCTGGCAGCAATGTCCATTACTGGGCCAGTGGGTAGGGAAGAGTAGTAGATATTGGGTTTCAACAGTGATAGATTTAATCATATTAGAAGCTTAATTACACCCATAGCAAGCACTCCTATTAAGAACAGATTCAGTGTGATCTCTGGTGGGGTTTATTGTCCATGTGGACCCAAATGATGATAGCTGGCTAGTTTGGAGTTGTCAAAGCTGTTTTTTGTCAATCTGTTTACAGCGGCCCCAGATCAATGCAGCCTAATTATAATTCCAGAGCATCCACAGACGAGAATAATAGGGAGCGATTAAATGTGACAAACAGAGGCATAAAATTATAAAATGACGTAGAGACAGAGTGTCTTAGAGCAGAAGTTACAATTTTTCAGAGTTTGAGGATTATCTTTCAGTTTCTTTGTATCTTTTTATCTCATTCCCTTCTTATCTACCCAGGCTCTGGTTAGAAAAGAGACAGAGAGGAAATGTAGTGGTTAAAAGTTAGAATTTCTCAGAGATTATCAGCATACCATTCCTGCAGTAAGGCTTGTTGGCTTTGCCAAAACAGAGTCGGAATTTAAGATGTCCTTCGTTACAGACGTGAGGCCTGCCGCAGGTTTCTTAATACGGAGCAGTTAGGGCTGCAAGACCATATACAGAAAATGGACTGCAAAACAGAAGCGATACACCAGGAAAAAACAAAAAACTATAATGATTCGTAAGACAACTGCTTCACCTTGACATAGTGTCAAACCTCATGAACACATATGTGGACGTGTCATTTACTGCATAATAATCTTTGGGGATGCTTTCAGGAGGTGTGGCATGATGCGTTGAGGACACAATTCAGTCCATTGCGATGTCTTGTTTTCTTTACTTTGCAACAGCAACTTAACTTGGGATGTATACTTCTGAGATATGCTGAGTCTGTATGGCCGGAGGTAAACTTTAGCGGCGTTCATTTGTATGCATGAGCTCTGGTCCTGTCACTGTGTAATAAGTGCCTGGAGCAACATCCAAACACTCTTTAAAAAAAAAAAAAAAGCAAGAGTAATAGCTTATATACCACATTTAAAATAAATCATGTGAGCAGTTTTTGAAAAACTTCTGTAATTATTTCTTTGGACCAATGCTTAGAATAATACCATTGCAGTAGATGTATTGTATTGTAGAGATAAGGTGAGTCTAACGTATTCTATTTTTTGTCAAAAATATATAAATTGTGTGTTAGGGAAAGGGCTCTGCCGCATCCACATTCCAAGTGTTCTCACATACTACACATTTAAATAAATCCTTCACTGGATTAGTTAGAGAGCTGCACTACCTTATGAAACATGTAATATATGACTACATGAATATATGAATATATGAGTAAATCCAGATTTTAACAATATGAATGGCAATGCCGGTCTGTCAGTTAATCAGTCCACCACTTCGGTCCACCTAAAATATCTCAATAATAATTGGATGGATTGCCATGACATTTTATGTGATGTTCATGTAAAATGTATACAATCACATGTTGTATATGTTTTCCAGATGATATATCTTAATGATGACACTGTGGCCCCCTGACTTTTTGTCTGAAGCCACTAACAAATCTAAGTTTAAACTTATCTAAAAAAATATCTCAACATCTACTGGCTGGCCCGGCACACATTCTATGTTAATAATTTTGGTGATCACTAACTTTACCTCTAGTGTCACCAGCAGGTGGAAATGTTTTTAGTGTATGACAAAATACCTGCAAACAAACAACAGTCCCATCTGCCTCGGCTGCACATTATGTGTTTACCTAATTCATATCAGCATGCTAACATTCTTAAATAAGAGGGTGCCATTGTAAATGTTCAACCTGCTGACCATCAGCATGTTAGAATCGTCACGTTGAGCTTGTTAGCATGCTGACGTTAGCATTTAACACAGAACCGATTCATTCAACATCTTTCAGGGCCGATTCTAGAGTAATAAAACCACAGTTAAATTGCTAAACACAGCAGTAATAAGACAATGTATACAGAACCAAACTAATGCAGTTACTGCAACAGCTTATTTTTGGTGAATGAAAGTGCTATGGTCAATACATCATAAAAGTAGTACATCTAATTTTGATTCAGTTTATGATGTGTGCAAGTAACCATATAACAGAAATGAGCAACTGTTTAGAAAATAAACTGAGCTGTGTTTAATTCACAACACGTGTCATGGTCTGTGAATCACTGCAGGGGTTATTATAAAACACGGAACACCCAGCGGCGATTGGCATGCGTAGAGAGGAGGCTGATATTACCAACATTTTCATCCTGTAATGCAGTAGGACAGTGCATGGCACATGCATACAAGGACAAACGTGGGGCGAGGCGCACATCAGAGAGACCATGATTGTGTTTTATGACAGAGAAAAGATTAAAGATGATGAGGCAGGCATGTTGTGATAAATCATCGCAAATAATGAGAAAGGGGTTTATAAATGAGTTGGGAGGCAGAATGTAAAAAATAGCGGCAAGTTGACAAGTTGCAGTAAAGCCTGGGTAGATAAGAAGGGAATGAGATAAAAAGATACAAAGAAACTGAAAAATGATGCAGAGGAAGATTGTCCCATTGCTGAAGATAAAAACTTAAAGAGATAAGGCATCTTAATTTATGTCTTGTGTCTTAATTTACAGTTTGCCTGATACATAGGTGCAGTTGAGTTTCAAAGGCGTCACTGCAGAGTGTGCTATTCCTCCCTGGAGATCTGTCAACCACCTAATTCTCCTAGTTTCATTTTGCTCATCTTTTATTACTGCTGAGTCAGGTTTTATCATTCAATTTGTCTCAAATCAATGCAACCTTGATATACGCTAAGTCACGGTCCTTAGTATGCCCCAAAATAAATTGCATCAAGACACTGTCACCATAAACACCCCAAATAAGCACACAAGCAGAAATACAATCAAATGGTCGACTGAAAGATAAGGTCAGACATTTGTTTTTTCCTTTCTCATCTCTCACTCTGTGGGAATTCAATTGATGCTGAGTGCGGTAAATTAAAGCAAAAGCTTTACTAAACACCGATGGAGATGTACTGTATGGCTATAACTATAGCACAGAGTGATGCATGTCCTGGCGACAATGTCATTCACTGACATGTATTCAACACATGAAACAAACACATTATTTTCCAATGTTCTATCAACTGGCACTTGCTCCCTCTTCTTCTGCAACAGTTTTATTGGCACCCAACTGGAGAATTAGGACCACCAAACGTTTCTCAATTTAGTAATATTAATGATACATTTTATTTAACAGCGCCTTTCTAAACACTAAAGGTCACTTTACAGACAATAAAAGACAGATACAGGGAACAGAAAAGTATAAAAAGACATGGACAGGATGACAGGAACAGTGTATTTATAAATTAGCAAGCTGGAACAGAAGATTTGCCCAACTTGTAATATTCCCAAAACAGTAGTGGATGAAAATTCTAATTCACATGCGATTTTTTTGGCAGATCTTTCTTGAAAATACGTCACGATTGTGTTAAAAACACAACATCCAAAGAAGTAGTTTTGTGTCCTACATTAGTTTTGCCGCCAGTTTAGAAAAACTCTTGACAGTAGAAAAGCTCTTCATTGTTTTTATTGAAATCTAATATCTGATCTAAGGCTTATATGTTTAACATGCAATGTCTTTTAATCAGATTGCCTACTGCATTTGCAATTAAAAGGTCTTGTTAAGATATCACTAATTACCTGACAAGATAACAATTACCATTCAGCTCCATGCTATTAATTAGCCTATGACAATATGACACTGCCCATAGAAAATCTATCATCTGATCATGCAGAACAAAAGCCAATGCGATTTTCATTAAAAAAAAAAAATTATAATCCCCTTAAAGGAAGAAATTCAACTAACAACTGTTTTTTTTAAGCTTTATACCGGTCCACGTGCAGGTAATACCCACAACCACAGAGCCTGGCAGCCGCATATTAAACGAATAATGTGTGATACCCAGGTTAAAAACATGTGTTCTTTTTCATGCTTTCATTTGTAATATATAACGTTTTTTTAAAATCGTGTACAATTACATCTGCAAACAGTATTGAATATTTGAAAGAGACAAAAAGGCAGACACTCATCATCACTAATTATTGTCTAGTGGTCAAGACCGTTGGCTCTGAGATAGTTTGAAAACATAGTGTGATCAAATCGTTTCAAATCAAAAATGAAGTGTCTTGATTATAATTACAAATGCAGACAACACCAGTCGAGGGTTTCCTGTGCCAAATGCCTTGAAGCGGTTTACTCAGTTGAACATGATGTTTTTTTTTGTAGATACAATCACATCTAGAGATTCTTTTAGGTGATTTATTTTTTTTATTTTTGTCTACTCTTCCTTCTCTTACTTCATCAGCTTGAAGATAATCAGACTCAAGGTTGGACGATGACTTAACAAAAAAACCTAAGATTTTATTTTACTGGTTGAAAACCGAAAGAAAATATAACTTAAACCAAAGCAAGCGGTATGAAGGCAGTAAGTCCCAGGGATCTGAATCTCCTTGAACGTTTCTGCAGGGAGACGCTGGGCAAACTAGTAGATTGCAAGACATGGTAATAATACAAACCATACAAAAATACTGTGGGGGACTTCAGAACCATATGGTTTCTCTTAGGCTTACTTTTAGGGAATATACTTTTTAACTCGGGGTTCCTTATTTACCAGTTCCCACCCAACAAATGAGAATGTCGACTGGTAAATGTCAACGTTTACCAGTCAAGGAAGGAAAGACATTATCATGTTGTATTACGGGAAATGTAGGTCAGTGTTTCTGGAGTTTGAACATGTAGGCTTCTGTTGCTTCGATTTTGACCATTTCTTTTTTAAATCCATTTCTTGTGAGTCCCCAAATGTACAATGAACAGTAAGTACAATACTAAACTGCTGAAGTACTCCTTTAATGTAGCTGCAGTACCAACTCTAAGGTATTTTTAGGTACTTAATGGCTGCTATTGCAAAAAGATTAAAAAAAACATACATTTAGAATCAACACTTTTTTTAAACGTTACATAAAAAGATAAAAATGATCTCATTGTAATCGCTGTTTCCATTGATAACGTCCCATTTTGTTAATTATTCTGTATTTGTATGATGTGTAGATATAGTCAATTGTTGCCAATTGTTCAGGTTTTCCATCTCTGCTCATACTAGAATTGTTGCAGCGCTTGTGAACCTACAGTTCTATCTCCGCCCTCAGGCAACCTGCAGCTTCTAGCACCATCAATGTTCAAAACGGAGGCATGTATCTTCATAATCCTACCACTGTTTTCTATCACTTTAGGAACCTCTAATAGCGTCAAGTTGTTCATTTCTAACATCTTTTAAAAAGAAAAAAAGAAAACCAATGTCCAGGTGAAGATGCACTTGGTTGGCCATACTATTTCAGGACTGAGGTCATTCCCTGGTGTCTGGGGCGGGCTGGAGGCAGCTAGGGGGACAGGAGAGGTGGGAGGCAGCTGGCCGGAATTGTCAGTTAATTGAATGCCAGACTGGATCACACGAATGACTGAACTTGGCATTATGATGGAGCAAGTTCATGTTCACCAGTCACACATATTCTGTGACATCACACAGACACAGAGCACAGTCATTTTATGATTTTGTTTGACAAAAAGAATATAGAAAGCCATGCAGAGCTATGAAGTGTTTTTTTCGTGTTAAAAACCTCTGAAACATGAGATTCTTTCACCAAACTGACAAGGTGATCATCCTGAACATGTATTGAATGTCGATCCTGTGTGGTCATAAACTAATACGGCCAGAATCAAAAGAGACACCAGGATATATAGCATTTGGATACTTTTAATGGGATTAATTATGCACTAGGTATGAACACATATAATGAGTTGAAGATAATGTGCCTGCCTATTCTGAAACAAAAATTTGGCCTGTTTGGTTGAAGATATATGGAGGTATATGAATAATAAACACAATAATTGCCTCAATGGCAAAAGTAGTAAGTTGTGCTGCATACAAACATTAAATGTACATGCTAGTAAAAAAATAAAAAATAAACTAATCTAAACTAATTCTGCCTTTGTTTAGGATCAACATTGCAGCATGGAAGAGTTTTGTCTGCATTATGTATTTCATGAAAACAGCTGATACAATTTACAATTGCAAGTAAAACATAAAATAAATCAAATGTTCCAGATGAGTTTTTTAATGGGAAAATAAACCTTTTCAATACATCAAAATTTGTTTAAGGGTCTTTGTGAGTATGACTACATTTGTGAAAAAGTTGTTTAATGTCTTTTGTGGCACCAGAGGAAGCTGCCAGGAAGCAAACCAGACCGCTGTGGTCACATCCTCATCTCGCTTTGAGGCTAGCAACTCAAGGCTACATTAGCCGTTTCTCGTATGACACACTGACATTTTCGACCCAACTGTCAGCATTCAGATTGCATTGTGGGTAATGTACAGTAGGTGCCAGATTTTTAGGAGTATTGAGACAATGTTTGGAATAAAAAATATGTTATTTCTGGTTCTGTCCACTCAGAGTCCCACAGTATTGCAGTATGAGAGTGAAATCAGTGAAGTACTTTTGTAAGCCACTTACAGTAGATAGGATTATAGGTGTATAGAAAAATGTATATTGCATGGGAATTTTCCATTATTATTAATTCCAAAAATTAAGTATTAAAATACTAATGTACCAAAAAGATGTAATACAGCATAAAAACACAACCGTCCCTGAATACTCATGAAATGTGTAAACCTTTGAACAATTTTGCATTTGACTAAAAAATACATGTTTTTTGTTTTGTTGTTGTGACATATTTCTACAATTCAATTGATGACATCTACGCACAACTTTGCTGCAGGTCTGTTCATCAGTGACCATCAAACCATGCTGGCTTCCTCCATCACCAGCTTGTCGTTGCTTTCCTCCACATGTCTGTTTGCCTTCAACTGTGCCTTGAAGATGACGTTGTTACACAGTGTGAGAATTGGCTTGTGCGGTTGAGCCTGACGCAGATCACTGGATGGTGTAGTCATTTTTTGTCGATTCTGATTGTTAGGAGGGAAATGCAATTAAAACACAATGTTATGAAACATTAGTCTCGGTTTGCCAGACCAGCCTCTACATGCTGCGGAGGAGGATCTGGCTAGTCCACACAGCTATCCAAGTTGGGTGAAAAACGTGCTCTGGTGTATTGGCATTTCTTGAAAACAGTCACAATCATAAGCTCTGCACGGAACCGCTGCAAAATACCCTCAGGAAGGAACTTGTTTTGGTGTAACATGTACGTTCAAAAGTCGTATTAGTCGTGCAAGAGAATACTCTCGTTTAACAGATAGTCTAGCTGGCTGTCTCAATTAACCCTGCAGAGATCTGAGGAGCAGGTATAGCAACCATAGTCATCGTAAATCCACCGGACTTTGAAATTCCAACACAAAGAAAGCGGAAGGAAACGGACATCGGTGAAAAGACATGCATCCAGCGGGATTTCCAACAGCACAGGAGCAATCCCGGAAGTGGAACGTCAACAATATAGACTATGAAACATGCACCCATCACAGTACAACAGTTAAGTGCTCAGAAAATTGACAACTTCAAATACAAATTGAGACAATTGTGACAAATTCACTCACCTTACAGAGTGAGATCAAAAAGAAAACTGGGATGCAAATCAGTGGAGTGATGATAAGTAGCGCTCCAAATATGTCACCCCAGATGCCAGGTTTATAACCGTACACAATGAGACTCTGTGATTGGGTTAGGTCATACAGCAGTGTGACCTAGGGGACAAGAAAGGGTCATGTTAGAGGGCTTACTTGAATAAAGTGCTGTATAGAAAGAAGTGGAACGTAAGCTCTCTCAAAGTAAATATAATAAAATCCTCTGTTTAAAATCACACTTGAATCAAATGGTGAAAAACTTAAATGTTATCAACATTTTGAATCAGGTAAATAGGCACATGCAATTATGGGGCGTTTCTCCAACTTGCAAAGGCTTAGCTTCTGCTAATAGTTCATCTCTCTATATCATTTATCTACAGGTTTCATTTCAACTTCAGGTTGATGAGAGCTGTGACAAAACCAAAACAATGAGCTGACAGAAAAAGACAAATCTGTGCAATAATCATCCACATTTTCAACTAGGCTACTACACGGTAATACTGTGAACTACGAGGCAGAAGGAAAAAAACAAACAGAAAATGGACAGCATTTGTGTATCATAAATTGTATTTGATTTGTGTGGCTTAAACACACCAGTATGCTCCTTAAACTGACTTGTCGACTCCTGTTGAGAATGAATATGCCTGCTGAACCTTCTGATGTTGTACTCATCACGCAGTGAAGTGTGTTTTAAAACCGATGAGTCCACTTCTCACCTTTTCTTTACCATATGTGAGCTCAAGCATAAATACTGATGTGACAAAATAAAGTATGTGAAACGCTCGGCAAAGACAGTGAGGCCAGGAGAGAAGGGGAACAGGAAGAAAAAAGATAAGGGGCAGCAAAAGATCTGTGTTCAGGAGTGATATAAGGTAGACTATAATAAATACACATGAAACCATGAATGGAAATAGACATTAAGAGTAGATGGATCAATAAGAGAGAGAGATGTGACACAGGTGTGACTATCTCACCCCACAGATGAGCGGCGTGATGAACAGCCAGCAGTACTTCAACACGGGAAATGGTAGGTACCCGATCATGTCCTTAATGTTGTCATAGAAACGGTCTGCACCTGCAAAGTCATGGACGGGAGGGGTTAGTCGATCAAGGGGCACAAAATGTTTTGTTTTACAGGGAAGACTCTTAAACACATGGGACCACCTGACTGAGATGGTGAAGCCTCAGCTTTGTGACATCCAGTGGTATTTCTTTTTCTTTTCTTTACACAGGTTGTTTCTTACCCTCTCATGCAGAGATCTTCAACAGGGGGTCCAGGACCCCTAAGGGGTCATTTTTAAAATAATAAAAAGACTCCAAGATCAGCCTTTAGGGGGCGCTGTAGCAAAATGATATTCACCGACGTTTGCCTCCCCACATTATGCTTTGGGTCCCGCTTTCGTGCGCTTCCTGGATCATCTTTCAGTTGTAGTTATAATTGCAGCTATGCATTTAGAAAAATGGCATAAGTAACATCATTTAACATATCCTTTTGGTTTTTATTTTGGTTGCAAACTATTAAATGTCTGTGTTGTTCAGATGTGTCATCTGGTTTGTGGCTAGGGAACATGTAATTTGATGTTTTGACACACAATGGAAAATAAGTGAACAACTAGTAAGGAGGTAGGGAGGGAAGAGGAAGAAGAAAAACCTCCAAATGAACAAAAAGCATGTATCCAGTCCAAATTTGATCTCAGTAAAAATCAAGTCGTTCAAATGAGGAGAAAAAGGAAGACTGCAGTGGTCTGTGGAGGAGGAGTGAACGAGGAGGAAGACTGAGATGGAGATGAGAAAGCTGCTCACCTTGAGCTGCAAAGGAGTGGAGAAGAAGAACCACAGAAAGAAGGAGAGACATTAAAAACAAACTGATATTAGATTAGTCGGGTGCATGACCTGGCTGATGGAATAACATCCACGGATTGATTTTTTCGCAAATGCACAATAAAGGAATGAGTTGTCGAACCCATTTAGGAAAGCAGACACGACTCCAAAAATGGTACACTAATCAACCCCTGAAACTAATGTGAGTGTAGGAGGAAAGTGAGTGGCCTCGTTTAAATTTGGGTGAGGAAGTTTCTTCTCACGTAACACAGACTCACTCTGAAGAGGCAGAGAGGCTGAACAAATGGCTAAACAACAAAGCCGGGATGAGGAAGCAGCTACGGAAACAGATTGATATCTCACTCTGCATCACTGTGCAGTAGCAGATGTGTAGCTGCCTCGATCCTGATTCTAAACCCCAATGGTCAGGACTTTTCATGAGAGCTCTTCCTAGGAATATGCCTTCAGTTCCATGAAGGAATTGCTTGTCTTGAGAAAAGAATGCAATGCATATGCGCTGAGAGATGAGTTGTACATATCGTAATGTAATAACTTAATAACCTAATACTATTTATCCCAGTATCCTTGCACTATGCTCCATATTTAAATATTTTTTATTGAACTCTGTTCACTCATGCCTCTAAATTGCTCTGTTTAAAGTATGTATATATTGTGTGTACATATTAGTTTGTATATGTTTGTTTTGGTTGTTTTGTGTGTGAGCACAGTGTGAGCAACGATGCTCCAAAGAAACATTCCTCGTATGTGTCCTCATACCTGGCAAATAAAGCTGATTCTGATTCTGAATTATAAGAAGAGAGGAATTCTCCACCAACATGTTGTAATTTAGCCTGTAATACTGCTGATAATGAAGGAGCTGGAAGAAGATTTACTAGAAATGATGGCTGAGCAGGACTGCAATATGGAAATGGAGAATGCATATTTCTGACAAATTCTGACAAATCCTGACACATTTGAGGAGAAGAAACTAAAAAAAATGAATTAAATACTGCAGCAGGTGTTGCTTTTGGTTTCATTTCAGTAGATGGAGCACTGATCCTTCTAGCCGAAGATACTCTCTGCAAACAACCATTACGCTCAGCTGACAGACAGACTGAGTTGTTGAATAAAACAGAGAAATACCTCATGTTCTGATTATTCACCTCACTACAACTGTAATGTACTGTAGGTGAGTTATAAGTTAGGTCATTGTAACCTCATGTAACAGCAAGGCTGTTAAGAGTATCAAACATGGTTGTGTCAAAATAAAATGCAAGATAATAGGAATAAGAGTCTGCAGCTATGTCACTATGGCCTGTTTGGTTATAGATATATAGAGGTCTACTCTTAAATAAGTCATCACATATACGTGTTTTACCATTGCCATGGTAAAATCCTTGGTTTTGATGGTACATTCCTGTATACAGTACACTTTCAGTTATTACAGGAGACATTACTTGTTTCTTTTGTGCATGTCTCTATCATTATATTCAGTATTTCAGTTGACTAACTACAAAGTAAAGTTGAGGGTGATGGAATGATATTAGCCTCGCAGGGATTTGCCCAAAGTAATTTGGGACACAAATTGACCCAATGATGGTGCAAAAGTTAAAGTCAGGTGATCACCAGAGTCGTTAGGATTCATTGTCTGGGCACCATGACAAAGAGAAACGATTTACTGAAGCCTCTGAAAAAAGTGCACACAAAGCAAGGACACAGTGTTTTCACAGATCCTCTTCTTACAGACGCCTTAAGAAGAGTGCATCTGCAGTATATGTGGTGTTTTATGCATTATTATGAGTAAGGGGGAGGGGGGTAGGAACTCACTATAGATCCTCTAAAAGAAAAATAAACACAGGATCCTGTTATCTTTTCAAACTCATCAAAATGTCCTTTCTTTTGTTGGTAGAGCTCTTTCAATGTAAAAATTAAACTGTGGCTATCAGAAGCTGGCTTCTTACAGATAAGATTGCACAGATACAGGAAGTTCATTACACATATGAAACACGTTCCTTTGTTGGCAAAATGTTAGACCTTAAAGTAAAAGGCTTTAGATATTTAGATCTTTCGAAATTATTTAAAGTTAGTAAAAGACTTGTGTGTTGAGGAGCAGTGCAGCGGTAGTTCACCGTTACATGCAGTTCATTGTAAGTAAGCATGTAGTGCAGTGAGGGTTAGCTTTACCATACACCCAGGCAATGATAATGGTCTCAAAACAGGCGATCATGAGGATGGTGGTTCCACTCGGACCGTAGGTGTCAATCAGCCGGAAAAGGACTATCCCTCCCTGAAACATAAGGAGAAAAACACAAAACAAAACAAAATTAAATAAAAGGACTTTTCTGCTATTTCCTGTGCGCCAGTTCACGAGATTACCACAACTGTTATACATCGGGAAATTTAATTCTTAAATAAAGTGTAGCATAAAGTGTGTGTTCTATTAACAATTTTACCAATTCCATTTTGCCTTACACCACCCATTTGAAAATAAATTATAATAAAAACACCGCAAGTTTATGCTTTGTTTGAGTTAGTTTTTTTTAAGGAACACAAAGAGTTTACGGCCATGCTAGCAGTTATGTGAGGCTACGCTGATGCTTTGATGTGCATGTTAACATGCTGATGTTTAGCAAGTATGTTCATTATCTTTGTTTAGCATGCTCATATTTGCCAATTAGCACTAAACACCAACTACAGCTGCTTTTTTAAAAGGTATTTGGTCATGAGCTAAAGTTTAAAATAAAAAACATATATACCTAAATCTGGTGCTTAATGAAAAACTAAGTCCAGAAATTTGAGCTCTGCTATCTATCACACAGCACTGCACATGTGAATCTACATGTTGTCACCTGAATTATTTGCATTATCTTATGTTTAGAATCTTTAATCCAACATCCTGTTACTCTCTCTGCTGCATACCTCAGAGATGAGTGGCAACCCCAGTAGAAAACAGGAAGCGGCGATGACCAGAGCCAGGACCTCTCTGCCGCCCTTTCTTCTCAGCTGACGTGGGAACATGTCTGTGATGGCTGTGGCCAGGCTCTCCACACACACAAACTGTGAGGACAGACACAGATTATTTGTGGATGTAACGTGATACTGAAACACTGATGCATTACGTGCAATACCTGAGTGTCCAGGCCTAGGAAGAGGACCATGAGGAAGAAGAGCACAGCCCAGAACGATGGGGCCGGCAGCAACGACAGAGCCCTTGGATACACTATGAAGACCAGACCAGGACCTGTAGAACACATGACAATGCAGCTATGAACACATGAGAGTGTGCTGCAAAATGTAACCCTGCATAATGTTGGGAAAGAAAAATATTTGTTGTACTAATTATCTTGTGACCCCTTTGACTATTAATAACTTAAGATCAACATTTTCCTTGCTAAATGCTTTCCAAAACAAAATAAAAAACTAATTAAATCACACCACAAAAATGACATAACCATAAAACAGATAACAACAAAAAAGGCAGAAGAAGGTACAACTTGTGCCACCAGAGCTTATACCAGAGTAAAAATCTTTTAACTGCGTGTAAACATAGACGCCATCTTGTGGACATTGTTGGTTATTGTTGCCACTGCCAGAATTGAAGCCACTGTGCAATGGAGCTGCAGCGTTTAGTAGATTGTTCAAGTCAAAATTAATGGGCAGCTATTTTGATAATCAAACTAATTATGTTATATATACATATATATATATATATACATTATATATATATATATATATATATATATATATATATATATATATATATATATATATATATATATACATTATATATAAATTATATTAATTTAATCTATATTCATCTTTTATTAATATCATACACTTGCTGTTTCCGGCTTCTTAAAATAAGGATGTAATGCTTTTTCATATTCTGTACATGACATATAATCTTTTATTATTGTTGTTTAGACAAAACAACAACAAAGACATTTGAAGATGCTCGAAAAAACATTTTTGCAGATTAATCAATACTGAAAAGGATATATTAATTGCAGTCCAACGATGCAAATGGAATACAGCAGCTGCTTTGAGATATTTCAGATCCAACAAATAGAACGAACGCACCACTAGAAACGACTTCACTCATCGGGACACCCATGTCATGAGCCATGAATCCCAGCACCGAGAACACAGCAAAACCAGCAAAGATACTGGTGGCACTGTTCAGGCAACATAGGGCCAGACAATCCCTACAACACACCAAGAACAAGAGCCTGCGATGTCAAAGAGCACATGAATGTGAAACTGTAAATGTGCCGATGTGCTGTGTGTGAGGACACCGACCTGTAGCAGTTGTTGTTGTATTTGTTGTAGCTGCCCAGAGCGGTCAGTACTCCCTGACACACGGCGAAGGAGAAGAACACTTGAGTCCCTGCATCGCGCCATATCTACAGTGGAGTGGGTAAGACATTGACAGCTGAAACATTTGAAGGTTGAAATTGTTCAGATAACCCAGAAGATATGCTTTTAATTAACTTCTTTCCTTACAGAGCAATCAAAAAAGAACTTGCCAGCATCAATTATGATACAATTTCTGTGATTGTGTGACTGTGTTGACATTTTTTATTGATTTTGCATCCTTTTTTTGTGTTCCTGCATTTACAAATGTGACTGAGTGTGCACTACATATACGTTTGTGTTTCTGTTTGTGTCAGTCCATGTTGGTGGGTGTGGGGGCGGGTTTGTTGACATGAATGTCAGTCTGCAGGCCTTCGTTTTAACCGCATCTGGTTAACATTAGAGTCTTACCCAGTAAAAAAAAAAGCTATATACAGGCCCCTACTCTGGTCCTGTGGTGGGCCTGATTTTTTCCCAGCCTCAGGTCAGAAATGAACGCCTCAGTCTGTTAAGAAGGATCTTAACATCTGACACTGGACAAAGAGGAAGCTTTTGTGTCATTAGAAAGCATGCGTTTTATTTTGAAGTCCTCTTAGCTGCTCTGGATACAGATTCACACATGCACAAAGACACAGAGACAAAAGGAGACACATTCACACATTAAACAGACCCCAGATTCAGGCCAGAACTCCATTGTATCTGGGCTTCAAGTTACACCATCGGCATGCTAAAGCAGCACTTATAAGAAACATCTGTTTTCAGATCTGGTTTCAAGAGCATTTAGCATTGCATTACTCTGCTTTTTGACCCATAACTGCTTTCACAGGCTTTCGACATATGCCAAAAGACATTCTCACAGTTGTTCCCTTTACTTCCTTCCATGATTACATGCTGAGATTCCCACAATGGTTCAGAGCTGTATGAGTAGGTGTTCTTACAATAACAGGACTAAATCAGATTATCAGAGTTCAAGTAAATTGTAGGATGCATCCAAATGATGATGCAATCAGAGTTCACTGAAATTGTTCCTCGTACCATTTCATGTGATAAATAAAAAAATTATTCACTGAAAAAGAAACATAAAAAACAACTTCCACAAGCAAATATCTTTACCAGTCACAAGAATGTTCATGGAAACATATGTATGCACATCAACATGCCCACAGAACAAAAAGGAAGAGACTCCCCTCAAAGACATGGTTGTCTGAGAGTTACTGCCATCTGGTTATTACATTTGACCCCTGAAGTCCTGCAGTGAGTTGTCAAGAGGAAGACAGAGATAGAGAGAGAAGCAGGGGGAGGGGAAAGGAGAGGGGTGACGACCTGTTTGGTGGGAGAAAGAGTCCTCTTTCTTAATTTGTTGCTGTAGAAACAGAGGCTGTTGTTGTGCAGGAGCATGCGTCCACAATTCACCCTTCTGTTTTTGTATCTGCTGTAGGAATGTAATGCACAGGAATGCACAGTGTGCTCATTTTTTGTAAATAAAATCATTGTTTTTCAATTTTGGTAAATTGCTGGCTTCAGTTTAAGCTTAAAGCAAATTGAATAGATTTTTTAATGAGGTAAATACACCTTTAAAATGTGTTAGAAATTTCCCATGGAAAGAGATGGTTTTTACTCCTGTGTGATGATGTTACAGTAGTCGAGTGGGAAGCTTTCTTTGACAAAGTTATCACTGAAAAATGATCCTGGTTTACTTTTCTTGTTAAGACTCGGCCTTGGGACCGGATGCAAGATTTAAAGCAAAGAGAGAAGAGAAAAAGAGGGGGGGGGGGACTCTGTTTAACAGGACACTGTATTCCTCCTGTTTTGAACACAGAGGAATCAACAGAGGGAGAGAAGCATTGAGAAACAAAGAGACAGAGGATGTTCTGGTTGGTTGTGAGGTTGAGTTCTAGAGCCTGTTTCTGCACGTTCACTGAATTTCTATACTTTGCGTCGTGTTTGTAATGTTGCTTTTCCAATGCAAACACCGTTAACAACAGTTGATGATGAAAGTGAGTTCTTACACCTGGATCAGTGATCTTGCTGAAGTCAGGAGTGAGGTAATATCTCAGTCCCTCACCAGCTCCTGGGAGTGTCACTCCACGGATGAAAAGGATCAACAGCATCAGGTAGGGGAATGTAGCAGTGAAGTAAACCACCTATAAACACAAAAATTACACAAAAAAGACCGTAGGTCATGATTTCATGTGTACACTCAAAACACTCAAAAACATTAAAACTGTATGAAGTGATTTCTTTGGGCAGCAGAAACAAGCAGAAAACACAACACTAGTAACACCTTACACATTTGATATGACAAATGTATTGGCAAACAACTTTCTTTTTGCATATTCAGTGTATGCAAGTCCATTATACAGTCTCTCTTCCGGGCTTCCCGGATGTACAGTGTGGCTGTAATGTTTGGCCGGATGGCAGACATTCTGCTACCCTTTCACTATCTCGGCTATCTAGTTTGAAATGGCATCGCCAATGGCATCTGGGGCTCAGCGCAGACAAGCCAGAGCGTGTTTTGTCCTCTAACAGAATGTGAACATTGTGCAGCCAGACCATTCGTAAGCACTTTGGAAATAAGTTTGGCAATGCGAGACTAGGTCTCCATCAACTCATTGGTGACATTTCTGTCTCTTTAGCTGCTAAATGCTCCACTGTGTTGACCAGTTAGTCGCTAACTATGTCTGTCTGCCATTTGGTGCTGGGCAGGCAGCGTACTGTGGATATATCTGAGCTAATTTTGAAAACGCCTGCATGCCACTAGTTGGAAATGATGCTGAGTGGGGTGAGAATGAACCACGAAAGTGACACTGTGGTTACTGGTGACAGCTGCAAATATGTTTGCCTTGAGCGGCTACTCTGTCAGATGAGCAATGGAAGAAGAGCATCTCCTGTACATGTTTACAGTACACCCAAACACTACATGAGCATGCACATGCCCCAGCTTTTGTCTTCCACATCATGTCCAGTCCGTGCAAGCTTTGTTTTCTGTGGATCTCAGGAGAGTGGGTAAACAATTTAAATCCCAGAGAGGAAACTCAGACTCCACCAGTAAACATTACAGCTACTACAGTAAATAGAGAGGCATCGTAAACACGCATATCAAATGGCTATTGCTTAAACAATGTTGGGCCATAACTAGTTTAATTATATTCTAAATTAAAATCTTAAAAATTATAACTTGTGCACTATTGACCGTGGTTAAAAATCAATCACCTTTTTTCCTTGGTACATCTATAACAATCACATAGGAGTGAGGGTAGATGGAGATAAAGCAAGATGAGCTAAAGAATTCATATGGGTGCAACCTTAATATCCAGTAATGTGTAAGTATATAAAAGGAGTACCCACCTTTCCTGACGATTTGATTCCCTTAAAGATGCAGAAGTAACACATTATCCAGGCAAGCAGGAGACACACAGCCAGGTCCCAGTTTATCTTACCCAGGGACATGTCATCTGACATCCTTAACACACGGTTACTGTGGGGAAGACATCAGACATAAGAGCGCACGTACACAACTGCATCCACTGCAAATTCAGCACGATGAGTGCACAGATGGGCAACACATGTAAACACACTTTGTTTCTTCTTTGCTTTTTCCCACTTCAAATAAACACAGCCTGTTACAAATGCTTCATGACTGCACTGAAAGCTATATTTCCATTTAGTATGCCCATGACAGTGGGAATGCAATCAAATAGAGAAAAAGGGCTAACATACAACAGGGCCAACATCCTAAATACAGATGTCAACATCTGCCATGGTTTATTTTGGATGGCTTTGGTTTATATTATAGAAGCTGCAGGAAACAGAGCACATATTGTTCTCATTATGCAGCACCGTTGATTTCCCAATATCTGTTCTTAAAAAAAAATCAGGAGATTATCATGTGAAGAGCAGCAGCCATGTTGCAAAAATAACTACAAATGAGCAGAAAATAGCAATGTTTTGTCCGCATTAACATAATGTTCTCCAAGCACCTCAAAAGCAGCTATGTCCTCTTGGTATCTGGGAGGAATTAAAAACTATTGCTGAGGAATGTTCCACCCAAAGATAAGTACACTTGGGAGGATGATATTACCGTCTGCTGTTTTCTTATGTTTTAAGAAGATAAATGCATGAGTAAGTGTGTTTCTCACATCCAGAACTCCTCTTCCGGTGACCTGCCCGGCGGGAATGGGTCCATTTCACTCCTGGATGTAATAAAACACAAGCAAGTATGTGGAAGTAAGTTCAAATCAAATAATAATTTACAACAATGCTTCTTCATTGTTTTAGCTTTGTATAGTTGATCAATCAACGTAGTTTTATTTTCCAAACAGTGTCACATGGACAATTTATTAACAGTGTTTAAATGGATGTTAATATCACCATTATACAGAGCCAGGCTAGCCGTTCCTCCGTTTCCAGTCTTTATGCTAAGCTAACCGTCTGCTGGCTGTAGTTTTAGAATTACCGTATGAGAGTGGTATTCAATTTCTGATCTAACTCTCAGCAGAAAAGCAAATTAGCATATGTCTTGAAATGTCTGACTATTATGGCATTTTTCTACCATTGGACACCCCAGTTGTTTTTCTCAACCACTATTGAACGAAGGTTTGATGAGTCATTTAGATTTATTGGGTGTATTTTTCGAAGTTTTTATTAAAGAAACAGACGTAAGGACCTCCTGTTCTGTACACATGGAAGCATGGGTGAGTCACAAAGCTGCAACAACTACATCTATGAAAGCCAAGACTAATCCCTGTTTGTTACCATTCTTTTTATGTAACGCATCAATATGATGAATTCAGTACTTGTCATAAAATTATAAATTGTGAGAGTTCACCCAGTACAGTTTGACAACAAAGATGCAACTTACGTGAAAGTTAAATTCTCAAAGTAGTCAGGTGGTGAGGTGTTGTTGTAAAGAAACGACCAGTTGGAGCCAGGTTGAAACAAATGGGGGTTGGAAAAGACACTAGAGTGACTGTGACATGTCTCTAAAAGGTTAAAGAAAGAGAGAAGAAATGTTAGAATGCAAAGGAGAATTTCTTTGTGCTTCCCATCAAGTCTCTAAGAAAGTCAATAAGCTGAAACTTGTTAAAGCACCATTTGATCTTTCTATTATCCACTTTTTATTCCCGGCATAGGCACAATAAGCACACCGCTAGTCAAATACAAACGTGTTTAAACAAGCAAGCATTGATTTGTCACAAAACATGTCTTACCGGTGTTCCACCAGTTATCACATGTGGACCAGGGCAACGGGCTTTTGAAGGATTGATACAGGTAGAAGATGGCCCAGGCCAACACCACAATGTAGTAGATGTTCAGATAGAGCACAATAACTTGGGATGCAATCCCCAACCCTGCAAAAAACAATGAGGTATTTTTTTATTTTTTGTTAAAGTTCCTGGCTGATTTCTTCCTCTGTATAAGAATGCAACAGCTACAGTTAATCAGTGCCTCCAACACTGATATACACATGTGTACATACTAATGTTATTTAATAGAAAATGCTTATAGTTGTCAGAAAACTTTGATACAAGTCAAGAATATTTCAAAAGGCTAATCTGGTTTTGTTTTGGAGGATCTGGTTAGAAACATTGAAACATTTTAATGTATGCCTCATATTTTACTATTTGAATATATTCAGTGTATTCAAGCATGCAAAAAGCTATATATTTATTTATTTCCAGTAGCAATGAAGAAATAACTATAATGGCAAATATGCATTCCCTGCATGCCAACTGACTAATTCTTAGAGAAATACTGCAAAAATCTGTCTGAGTCTTGATTTTACCCTCAGACATGGGACATATCTTCCTCCAGGCGGTCACCCCGCCCTCACTGGTGTATTGTCCCAACGCCGTCTCCAGGAAGAACACAGGGATGCCGCAGAAGAAGAGGAACACAAAGTAGGGGATGAGGAAGACACCTGCATATACAATATCCATGAAGAAGAGTCACTTGTATGTGATGTAAAGCAGGGGTTCCACAAACATTGGCACGCTGCATACCAACAGATTAAAGGTTGATTATATAACTAGTTAAGTGGGATGAAAGAAGTGATGAAATAAATGATAGTGGTATTACACAAATTTTCATGTTACTTTGGAAAAATCTCAAGAACCCTGCCTAGAGAATCATGAACTTAGTTATTAAAGAACTGAGCAAAACAAAAGATGTATTTTGGAGATTAGTTATCTATACAGAACAGTTAAGCTCAAATGTCAAATTATGAAATGTTTTATGACTATGAGAACACCAATGGAAACCATTCTTGGAGTGAATCCAGTTTGCAATTAATATGATGACAAATAAAATATTTTTGAGTGACAGATGTGTAAATGACTTTACTCTCTCCCATTTTGTGAAACATGCATGCATTGACACATTGCAACATGCATATGTGTACAGACGCACACACACACACACACGCACACAATTACATGTTCAGTCTATCTTTTAGTTAACCTCGGCACCCATTTATTTTATATTGGGCAGCTGCCAGCAGAAATACCCCATATAGCCAAACCCGGTCTCTCACCTCCTCCATTCCTGTAGCACAGATAGGGAAAACGCCAAACATTCCCGAGGCCAATGATTTCTCCGGCCATTGAGAATATAAACTCCATGTTGTTGGCCCATTTTCCCCTCGGCTGAACTCCTTCCTCAGCTTCAACTTTATCTGGCTCAGAGACTCCAGCAGGAGCGCCTGTAGCTGTTTCCTCAGTCATGGTCTCTATGCACACATAATAAACACAAAATGCAAACCTGTTGCGTGTGGCGTTCTCTCCAGCTCGCCCATATACTGCATGCAGATATATACGATTTACAAATTAATTAATAGTTTTCATATTTATTCAAAGAGCTCACACTGCAGTCCATAAAGTCCTCTCCTCAGATTAGTCACAGCCACAAAACTCGAAATGCCATAACTGCAAACGACTTCTAAAGAAATAACTCGACGAACTGTAGTACAGATTGCAACAATTACACAATAAGAACACAACGAGGCATTTAGCCGCAATAGTTTCTTAAAATAAAAATGAATGCAGAAACTCACCCGTGAGCTTGAGGTGAGCAACAACTGAATGTGCAAAGTTTGAAGAAAAGCTTTACTATAAAGATGGGTGTGTCCTGATGGATACCACACAAACACACACGTACACACACACACACGCACACACACACACACACACACGCACACACACATATACACATATGGTTGTCCCACATGTGGGCATTCTTCATTGAAGTCTAGTCACGCAGGAACACACAAAGATCTAAGCTACGGAAGCGCACTGAAGCGTAATGCATTCACTTGGGAAAAGAATATTTTATTTTTTCTGAAATAATAATTACATGTAATTATATTAATTCAGAAAAACTGGACAACTTTTTTTTCTCAATGCATACAGCTGTTGCATGACGACTGTACGTGTCAACTATTCCCCCACTGCTGTTTGCTTTTAGTTCATAACTTAATGTTTTAAGTGCAAGCAATTTGTTAAACCACCATTTTTTTTTTCTTTTGCAATCATATATTTAATTTATATAATAGGTGCCCAGAGTACTGTGCACGATAAGAGGGAGGAGTTACATCACAATGACGCATTGACGTTTTGTGCGTGACAAACCAGGAAATAAAAGTAAACAACGCATAGGTAGACGAAAGGGTTTTGTAGCGTCAGTCCTCCATTCTCAATAGGACTCTGTGAGTTTTTCTTATTCATAATGCGTGAAGGAGTTATATCGCGATAAGGACAGGGACCCAGTTAGAGACAGTCTGGAAACCGGTAAGACCCTCGTTGAGTTCAGACGAGTCGGGTGCGGCAGTCGCTAATGATAGCTAGCTGGAGATGGCAATTTCCTGTATTATTTGAATTTGTTTACAGATTGAAATGCCATCCCAACCATGGCTTAAAAACACCTCCTTGGCGTTAGGTTAGTCGCACGAATAAAACATCCCCTTTGGTCCCTCCCATACCTGCTATTTTAGTTGCTATTTGCCTAAGTGTGTTCGCGTCTTTTCACTTATTAATTCCAGATTTAGCTATGTTAGCCATCAGGTCGTCGGAGGAGGAGTCCACAGAGATTGAGGAGATGGACACCTCAGAGACCAACTGGTGCTGGTTCTACTTGGCTGAGTGTGGAGTGTGGCATATGTTTGAGGTAGTTCACAGGACATGACAACTTTACACATTACAATACACACATTCTTACAGTCCTTACACTGTTTCCCCCGCTATTTGCCTTTACCTTTGTGATACCTGGGTCTCTACTTGTGTGCAACTGAGAGCAAAAAGTCTGCAGGCTTTAATGCCAGTCAAAGACTATACTCGGTGCAATGTCACAGACTTGCTCTTCATTGTTGGTTGAGTCCAAATAATCAATAAAATGCCCACTTGTAGTCTTCGGGTGCCACGAAAAGTGGCAGTCAATGGCCAATTATTAGAGTCCATATAGGCTACTGTCAGTCCGATTGCAGTGTTAATTACCAATCTCCCATTAACATCTAAATGTATGGTAACATTAGTGGAGATGCAATTAATGCTTTGTCGAATAACGGATCAGTCCATAATCGATTCAATGTTAAAGTTCATTTTCAAGTGAAAATGCCAACCATTTGATGGTGCAATTGTGAGAATTTGCTGCTTTTTCTTCTTCTAATTTTGTTCCAATTTTTTTTGGGGGGAGGTGGGGGGGTTTGGACTGTTGGTATAACAAAACAACATTTCATGATGTCACCATGTGCTCTGGGATATTACTAAACATTTGCCTTGGACTGCAGATAGGTATAATTTACATTATCTGGAGATTCATTTTTCAGTTGTTTGTCTTTAAAATGTAAGTCCATGGGGAAACATGCTTTACTTAAGTCTAATATGACATGTTCAAATTTATTGTTTTGCCTGTCTAACAGCCCAACAGCCCAAGAGACAATATTCAATTTCCCATCAGTAGCAAATGCTCACCCAACAAAGTACCACCTAACCAACAAATGTTTGCCCTTTTACTTGAAAAATTACTTAAACACTGAATTGATTATCAACTTAACTTTCTGTTAAATTAGTCTAATTATATATCTAATTTTCTCTGTCAGATTGATCCAAGCGCAGCCTGCTCTGTGACTAGTTCTCAGATTGAGCAATGCTACAACAGAAACCAACGAGGTGTCATGGAATTCTACACAGCCAAGTACACTTATAGACTGGACTTCTCAGGTATGATAAAGATGATGTTGGATGAAGTTATACAAAAGGTACTTCATCGGATAGAAAATACTATATATTAAAGATTTTGATTCAGAAGTAATCCTGTTCCAGAAGTTGTGCAGGAATGTGGCTCTAATCTTTGTTGAATTCCTCACCAGTGATGCGACAGATAAATGTAACGACAGGGAAGCAGCGGCCAATCAAACGGTCCCTCCACTCTGCAACCGGCTTCAGGTAAGATTGGTTGACGATGAATTCATCTTTTTATCAAACAAAGACATTTATCTTGGAGCAGGCAGGGTGAGGCTGGGAGCAAAGAGACCCCACTTTAAATGAAAGGTCAGTGTACAAGCACGTGTATGGAGATGCCCTGCAGCGGACCCTGAACTTTGATCCCTCCAAAAAACACAAGGAGCAAGTGCATCAGGCACAGATATTTCAGAATAGGCTTACTTTCTTTATTTTATTCTTAATTTCCTTAATGAAATTGGAGTATTGACATAGAGCAAAAATGCACGTAGTCTTATGCTGTGTTAACACTTTAGTTACTTACCCTTCTTGTCTGTCTGTCACTTATTCTGTCAGGTTTATTTGTGATAATCTTGCCTTGCCTGTTCCGTGTCATTGGGAGAGAATCAATACAGATGAGCCCTATCAAGTAAGTAAAATACCACACATTACCACACACACACACACACACACACACACACACACACACACTTTGGGGGTAGTGGGTAGGGTTAGCATTTCCCCCAGAGGAGTCAGATTATTTATTGGTTATTACTGAAATAACAAATGAATGTTTTTATATTATACTTTGTATGTACAATTACATAAATAAACATATTCTCACTCTACAGTTGTTTTACTGTTCTTTTGTCTGTTATTTCTTTTTTTACGTTCCAGCCTAACTTTGACAGTGTAGCTCACTATTACTTTGTTTAACCCATGCCGGATTGTGTTTTTGCAGCTCATCCAGCTGGGAAGAGACACCTATGAATTTAAAGAAGTCGCCAGACTGTATGAAAGGACAATGGATCATCCAATCAAATCCATACAGAGGATTCAGAACCTGGACTTATGGGAATTCTTCTGCAGGTAGACAATTGTTGGATTGTTGCGAGTGGAAAGTGCTTGTTTGTCTTAGCAGAGAACTCTGCTGTGATTGGGATTAGACAAACAAAGCTTTCCTTCCGTTAAAGTAAATTGACAGAATGAAACCCAGTCGAGAGCATTCTCACTTTTACTGAAACATTGAATTCATTTCGAAACAACGTCTTAAACCAGTAACAGAATTATGATCAGTACTCTGTGTTGTCATTCATTGGTTCTCCCCTAAGGAAGAAAACACAGTTACGAAAAGTCAAGCGCACATTGGATATTGAGGAGCGAATGCTGTTTCATGGCACGGGACACAGCAACATACAAGCTATATGTACATTTAACTTTGACTGGCGGCTGACAGGAAGCCATGGCGATGTCTATGGCAAAGGTAGATCCTTCAGTGTTGTGATGTAACACCATGAAACAATTCACCACACTTCTTGGGCTTGAGTTTAATATTATATTCAATTTTTCTTCCCACAGGGAGCTACTTTGCCCGGGATGCCAAATACTCCAGTAAATTCTGTCACACCACAGGGAAGCACCACACCACCCTGCAGAGACACGGACTCGCCCCACCAATATTTGCAAGTGAACCATCCTACAAGACCATGTTCCTGGCCAGAGTGCTTGTCGGAGAATATACAGTTGGTCATGCTATGTACTGCAGACCGCCCTCCAAGGATGCCAGCTTCACCAACTTTTATGATAGTTGTGTGGACGATATGGCCAATCCAAAGATTTATGTCATTTTTGACAGCAATCAGATTTACCCAGAGTATCTGATTGAGTTCTACTGAAACCTAACAAGAAGACTTTTCATTGAAATATTTCGGATACAGAATCAAATGACGGGGTGAAAATTGTGAAAAAGAACCATCTTAAGCGACATTTGCCTTTTCGTTCAAGTCAGATCCAGTGCCTAACTGGAGCATGGGTCATCTAAAGTGCCTTTGGGGGAAAACAACACAGAACAAGAAGAAGACAATAAAGACTTTGTGTACAGTTTGTATACTGTACAGTATATTCTAAGACGGACCCTTGTTGTCGGGATGTTCCTGTGACGTAAAAACAATGAAAATACTGACTAAAGATCCGTCTTTGTGGCAACTTTTGTATTAAATGCAAAAATCTGTGCTTGCTTGTTTAATATCTGTGCACAGTTGTTTTAAAATATGAGTGGCACTTGCAACCTGTAGGTTCTAGGTGATGTCCTGCCATCAGCTACAGCCCCTACACATCCACAGTGCCACGCATGGGCTTATTTACAAGTCATGTAGACATAATTCCAAATGATGAAGCCAAAAACCACATCATGTTTATTCCTGCTCAGTCTTTCAGCACCGTGACCCGTCAGTTAGGGACATCAGCATCTGTGTGTACCTAGTACAACATTTTATGTAGGCATGGATTTTTTTGTTTTTGTTAAAACAAACAAACGCTTCTACCTCTTTTTTTTTTTTTTTTTTTTTTTTTTTTTTAACTAGCATCAGTGCACTTTTCCCCCTTTCCATGAAAGGTTTTGTAATTGTGTCACAATGACATAAAGTTGTGATGTCGTGTTCACTTGTGGTCCTTGAGCAATATGTTTCTGTGTATCTTTTCTGACCATTGACCTCAATCTTCAAGAGAATTGACAATGGTCGAGGCTGGATTTTGTATGCGTCTGTATGTATGAGCTCATTCTAAACCAAAACAAGATCAGTTCTCGCATCACATATTACTTAAAACCATCTGAGTGTGATGTCGCCACCTGCTAATAAGCAGGTTAGTTTTGCACCTGGAGTAAATTTATCTAAATTACTGAATGTAGCCATCACATTTATAGAACTGTAATGAAAATTAACGTGTGTGCGTGCGTGACAGTACAAGAATGGCTCTTAAGCAAGTCAGTCATGCAACACAGCAGCTGTGTGTTAATGTGTGTGTCTGTAGTTTGAACATGTCACAACTAATAAACAAACAATTCCAGTATAAGCATGTGAAACTATTATTTTTTTCAACATATTTCACAGAAGTAAACTGATGATGAATGCTTTTCCACTGCAACCTGAGGAAAGCCAGCCTACCTCAGAGGTGTGGCTATGAGTGACATCTACAGAGAAACACCAGTGGCAGTGTTATTAGCTCCCTGAGCCCACCAGAAAGAGGAAGACAAGTTGTAAAACATTTATTTAGCTTTTGCTGTAATACCTAGTTTATTTCTTTCATGACAATGTGGGGCAATGAAGAAGTGGAATACATGGACACAACAGACACCGCATGGTGTTGGTATTACCTGGCAGATTGTGGAAGGTGGCACAGATTTGAGGTAAATTTTGAACATTTTCTTTATCATCATCTGAATTAAAATATCTTATCATATCATAAAAATGTCTATTTAGTAGAATGCCTGAGGTATGGCTAACCTTTTGCTACTTTCTGTCCATCCCGCAGGATGACCCAGATAACCCCCTGAGAAGTGAGGATATTGAAAATGATTACCTAAGGAACTCAAAAGCAATGTTAAATACATATTCACTCAATATCCACAGCAAGATCGATTTTGCAGGTTTCTGATTACATTTCCTTGTTCAAATTAAGTGACTCCTCATCTATCTATAAATAACTTAGTTAACAAGACTTCTATGATCTTGTACAGCAATGTTACAGACTGACAGCGCAACAGGAAGGCAAAGAAGAATCCAGCGTGGCCACAACATTGAGAGAAGGTAAAATGATGTTTCAAACACACAAATATAACAAATGGTTTCCACTTGACAGTGAGACATAAGTGAGTTTGGTTTCATGCAAAATGAAAGTGAAACTCAGCACAGTGGAAACTAGTTTGTATTTCCTTCCCACAGTTGCTCCTGCTTCAGTGCTCCTCCTGTCTTTTGGGAAAAGGTTGACCCCACCTGTCCATATCAGGTGACAATAACTGACGATTCATTAATACTATTTAGTAAAAAGCAAGTCGTGACCAAGTAATTACAGCATATGGTGCTACAACAGGCAAACAGACACAAACCGAGTTAGAACCACAGTAGAGTTGGCGTTAAAACATTAACATGTTTATGCAATGTGTACTTTTAATATATTTTCCAGTTAATTGCTCTGAGTGAACTCAGCCCTGAGTATCAGACTGTGGCAGCTTATATGAAGACAGAAGGGCTGTTGGACAAGTCCATTGTATCAATCAGCAGGATACAAAATGTTGACCTATGGGACATATTTTGTCGGTAAGTGATGACCCTCCCTATCCTTCATCCCCTTCCTCATTCCCCTTTCTTTGTAATCAAAGTGGGCCTTCTCTATTATTGTATCAAAGGAAAAAGAAGCAGTTAATGAGAATCCAAGGTGTCAAAGAAATTCAAGAGAGAAGACTCTTTCATGGGACCAAAATCATAAATGTTGACAGCATTTGCAAGTATAACTTTGATTTAGGATTATCTGGAAAACACGGCAACTCATATGGAAGAGGTAAGTTAAATGACTTAAAAATACATAACCTATAAAACATAACTGTAAATGTAGGTCTGACTGATGGGAATTTCTTTGTTTTTTATTAAGGAATATATTTTGCAAGCCATGCATCATATGCAGACAACTACAGCAAGGCCAGCAGGGATCCATTGCCGCTGTATGGCGGGGAAACGCGAGGTGTACCGGGGGAAAATACTAAGATTATATTTTTGGCTCGGGTGATTATCGGGAAGTCAATTTTTGGAAATTCTCATTTCCAAAAACCCGATCATGGAAGTTCTGAACATTCTCATCAGAGCTGTGTGGATAATGTCGAACATCCTAAAATATTTGTTATTTTTGATCCTTATCAAATATATCCAGAGTATTTGATTCAGTACAGATGAAGTCAAGAAAAGGTTCTTCACGTTGAAAATCTCTCTCATCTCTTTATCAACATTTCTACCTTACACCGTCTGGGTGAAACACTTCCGGTACACTGTAACTTGTGATGGCTTACAAGATATTTTTTACAACACTTTTTTAAACAACATTTTTAAAAGGAGCTAGAATCTGCAATACTGTAAATGAAATACTGTGTGTTCAAAATGATTACTGGCTGACTTTTGTCACATTTGTTTGCAGTAAGATAACATTCATGAACACATTTAGCAGATTTCTCTTTGATCCTAAAACAGAGGGGCTTCGTTAATAAATTAGGTGTCACAACCAATCAAAATCTACATGTCTTTATTCATCTTCCAATGTTTTATTATCTGCAATACTACTGGAGATAAAAGGCCTAATGACTGTGGTTTCATGTACAATGATGCAGGGCAGCTGCTAACAATTCTAGGCCCACTTACACCCTCAGATTACAGAAAACTTGTTGCACTGCTCTCTGCAGGTGTCAAATTTCAACACACCCAAATCAGTGACGTCTTTGTCCATTCACAACTTGTGCAAATACTTCATCACTGCATCATGGCTGTGATGTACTTTGCATTCTTTCCATTTCCTTTCCTGCCTGCAAACATCAGTGAAATTAATAATAAACAGAGAATATGAATATGAAAATGAATCAACATTTTATTTTGTCTGATTAGGATATTATTGTAAGGAAACTCTTAAAGGCAACGTGACATTGTTTTGTTAGCATTGCCAAAACCTTAATTTAGGAGTATCTTGTGTGTAGGATATAAACTTTTGACTTGCCTTTCAAGGCTTCCGTATTATTGCGTTAATACAGGCTTGTGTTTTCTAATGGTGTTTAATCGTTTCGTGCTTATCCTCCACATCTTGAAATTAAGGGAAATTGTCAGCAGAGGACGCTGTCGACACATGCAACACTTTAGACATAGAGGTTGAAGTCTTGGCAGAGATCAGTACTGGCTGGTCCACATAAAGTTTCCGCTTGGCCGCGGGAACTAGGGGTGCGGAGTGTGTTGCAGCACCCCATAACAAAAGGACATACAACTACAGCAATAATTTTAAAAACAAAAAACTAATATTTGAAAGAAAATGAATAATAATTTAAACCTAATCCCTTTCATTGGAAATTAAATCCAAGACATTATACATTTGGTAAGTAAGAGATAAAGACATCATTTTATTAGAATGAATCTGCCGATTTTGCCAAGAGCGAGGCGCGCTACGGGCCTCTGACGCGGGTGAGTGAAGAGAGTTGTGGGAACTTTCCCGGCGGGTCAACAGCACAGAAGTTTGCTAGCCATGGCACAAAAGCGCATTTTGGATATCTTTATAAATCACCCACAGGCAAAAAGCCTAAAAAACCGTTGGCAGAAAACTCAGCAACTGTAAGCGAAAGAAGTAGCCGCAGCACCTCACCCCGACACTCACAGAGCGACCTGCTAGCAACAGACGACCAAGCAGCTAACGTTGTTAGCCAAGCTAGCAGCACCAGGGCAACCACGGAGGGAACCATAACAACGTCAACTCAGTGCTGCAGCCTCGGGGTCACACTTTTCCTGGTAGACGTTTTGGAGGTAAGGATTTTTTGTGTATTTTTGTGTTACAACTCCAACACAAGGTAAGAATGCTGGTTTATTATGCTGCCGCCGTGCAGTAAATCGGCATCAACTGTTCAGTAACAGTTCAACTGAAAGTTTATACGATTTATTGAATATAATTGTGTTTTTTTCGCCGTCTTATTGGAAAAACAGAACTGTTTTTTAACTTGTAGTAGGCCTATTCCGCCATTGTCGCAGCCGTGTGACTTGTGATGGATGCAATTAGGTGTGTGCTGGTTGACTTTGGCTGAAAACTTCACTGGAAATTTGTCAGCACCCCCAATTCAAAATGGGTTCCTGCTCTGTGTTTTGGGGTTTCTAATGGCATTGTTTGTCATTATTTGTGTAGTCCCTGTTCCAACATCATCATTATTAGTTACTCAAGGGTCACAGCCAGTGGTTATGTTCAGTGGTGAGAAGTTACTGAGTATATCCGCTCAAGTACTCTACTTCAGTACAATTGTAAGGAGTATTTTAATTTCATGCACCTTTTTTTTGTATTTCATCCTCCTCCATGTGCATCTGGGTCAAGTGTCTTTGTAACAAACATCTTTTAGTGAAGAATTGTAAGGCTAACTGTTTAATAAACCACATTTAATGCCCTTGAACTTCAGTTCGCTGAAACACTACGACATAAGGCACCATCCAAATGCTTCCGCTACTCCCATGCGCTTGCCATGCAGATGCGGTGTGGAGCAGTGGGAGGAAACCTTTCATGTGTCATGGGCCTGCCTAACTTCCTTCCCTATTGTGTAGTTTTAGGGGTTTACTTTAACTAGCAGGCCCAGGTGTTGCTCCGCTGTCAGAAGTCATGTCTGCCGGATATGGAACACATGTCGCCATCGTGTGTGAGTTACTTTGATCTTCTGAAGGACAAAAGGCAGTTTACAGTTAATTGGTAACTAGGTGTAAAGTACAGTTAGTACAGACTGTTTTCACTGAAAGAAAGTGTTACTCAGCTGCAATTAGACAGGATAACTTGCTTGTATTGTTTCTTTTGTGAACAGAGGTTCCAATATTACTACTATAATACTATCTAGCCCCTTGTCACCACTCCTGGGGGTCTTCAGCCCAAAAGGCAGGAAGAAGACGAGGTTATCAAAGTGTTTCCTTATTAGGTTTCAAGCAATTGTGACCTGGGAAATACAGATACAAGATGTGGCCATAGGAGGTTTCTTTTACCAACAATTTTAATGAGCTTTATCAAGGCAACTTGACATTTTGCAAAAAGAAAAACTAGTTATTGAATTAATTCACAGTCCCTCGTCTCTATTTTCTTTTTTTTTTACTTAAATATTTATTTTGGCTCAATATTGGATGGAGCAACATGTGTGTGACTGTTATGGTATGGTATTGGTAGTTTTTGTAGTTGGAGCTGTTTTCCAGAGCCAGGCCATCATCCCTCAGTAAACCTTTTGAGATGATATAATTGGTCCTGTGGGTGAGACGGGCAGATTCAGTGATGAGTCTAGCAGATGGTGTTTCAAAATAAAGTAGTTTCTATGCATAACAAATACGTTCTTGATTCAGTGTTTTTATTATTACATAACTGAATATTTCCTCACACATTAGTGCTACCTTCTAGTTTGAAACTATGTTCTATGTGTGAAACCGGGGCTGTGAGTTCTTGCAAGTCAATGAATCAAGTTTGATATCTCCTTAAATATTTACAGCTTGGTGTGCTCAAAGCCTGGCATGGGATTAGAACCACTTTGATGTCTGCTTGATCAGATGATATCAACATGTTGAGTTTGTGAAAAGACCAAGTCTAATTACTGTGGTTCCTCTCAGAGACTGCGTGCTTGCATGCGTGGGTGCGTGCGTGCGTGTTTCTGTGTGTCTGTGTGTCTGTGTGTGTGTGTGTGTGTGTGTGTGTGTGGCACTATTCTTTTGTCTCCAATGAAACCGAGACTAGCTGACTTTTTTTTCTAAATTATGAAACATTTAGACATGTCAAACACACAACAAGGTCTCAATTAAATGCAAACTAGTTCAGAAAAACAATTGCATCACTACTACACTTGCATCACATACTGCTCTCAATGCAGATCTGTTCGACTATTGTTCAGAAGTCAAATCTGCTGCAGCTGTGCAATGCTATCATGTCAAAATGGACCAAAATCTCTGAGGAACGTTTCCAGCACCTTGTTGGACATGACACCAAGAAGGCAGTTCTGAAGGCAAAAGGGGGTCCAACCTGGTACTAGCAAGGTGTACCTAATAATAAAGTGGCCGGTGAGTGTATATATATTCTTTGTTCATGCATGGCACAAAAAAACGATATGACATATTTCCATATTTGGTGTAACAACAATGCAAACTCAGTTTGTGGCAAAGGGAAGTGTTACATACGGGGTTTTGATAAAAGAAAACATAATGAGAGAAAACAACCTCATTTCTGCATTTATCATTATTATTTCACATAACTTGGGAGTCTGTGGGACCCCCATCTACAAGGAAGTGAAGCCATGCAAAATCTGCTGTTAAGTGTGCCTTAAACATTCGCTGCTACCTATGCTGCTGCTGCTCATGTACAATAGAAGTTTTTCATAACAGGCCTTTTGACTTGTCATGGCAGGAAAGCCACTGGTGTAATTAACAATGACGATGGCTCCGCAGCCATCGTTACGGTCATCAACCACACCAGCGTTTTTCCTGCTGTGAAAAAGGTCTATTTAAAATACTGGTCTAGCTCGCCTGCAAGAAGTATTGTAATGTAACTTTTCAAAAGCTACAAGAGGAAATAGTTGTATTTACAGGATGGTTTCCCTTCTTCGACAGCTATATAGTGACCCCATGCCAGTGGTCATGTTAGCTGTGTGTTACAAGCGACTAACTTGCTTGTGATGATGTTACTATATCATCAATGTCATGAGTTGATGTCTTGGCTGCTTGCATGGCCTTCAGAGATGCTTGTGGGATGTTTTGGTGTTTGGTGGCTGCCAATTTCTAATCTTATGCTGCTACATTGACATGCAATATCAGCATTGGTATGAATTGTAAATTGGCTTAATGTTCTCTACTTTCTTTTGGATATTGTGGCACATGGATTGTAAATTTTTCATACTAACTTGTAGTTGTGAAATGTTATGGGCTGTTTTGTGGCATGTCACCCCTTTAGTTTTGTTGTTTTACAAGATTACATTTGAGATTATTGCAAACTTGAGTCTTAAGCTTAGTAGTTGGTAATATTGTTAATGGCTTAAGGGAAGTAAACAACTGTTGTGTTGAACACAGCGGCTTCGATTTGATTTCGTCACTCTCTGCTGTGAGAGGTAGATGGAGGTGTACGCCTGTGGGAAGTGACAGGATTAAAGGCCAAATGTCAACTCAAAATATACATGTGGGTTGGCAGACTGAATTTACATGGTTGAGAAGCGGAGACATCCCAAAGGACATCACAAGGCTGACAGCAAAAGCCTGTTTTTTGAATGGAAAATTTTTGATTTATTTTTACAAAACACAACACATTTGCAGCTACACATTTTCTATAATTTAACCAAACATTACAATAATCAGAAAAACACCTAACATCATTTTAAAGAACCTCTCTGTGTCACAAAGCCATTATGTGACAAGAACCACAACCTCGTGTCCCTGAGCACAGAGAGAAAATACACATACAGTATAAAAAACACTTAAATGTAATTGTTCTGTTGCCTTCTTTAGAGAGAGGGTGGTCCACTGTGACAGTGACGGCACAGTGTTGGATTTTCACATACAATAACATGTATAAATAAATTAAGTTTGATCCTCTGATCACATGAAATGAAACATCTTCATTTGACACAAGAAGCACAACACATTTCAGTTCTTGCTTGGCACGAGAGGCGTAAAGACTCAGTTCAAGCTTTGGCAAACGCTGAGGAGTTTTGTCATGATGTGTTTTCATTTTTTTAACGGTCACAAGCATTTACAATGCACCAGGTGCAAACAATCTTCGGTGACTCAGACAACATAACGTGAATTGGCTGTGCATTATGCTTTCACCTGGTCTTTGAATTGGTTGGAGCAGTTTACTAAACAGCACTCTATTAGAGGGTGGTACCTGATGCCTGAAGATGCCTCAAAACTAGCATGCTTTTAATGTTTTAATGCATTTACTGTGATAAGAGTCAAAGTTAAAGGCAAGAGCACCATAAGGATAATTAATCAGGGTTTTCATTTTTTAAAAGAGTCTTCCAGTGATTTAGCATTGCACTCCGATGACATTGTCGAACTCACGATGGACAGTTATTACAAGATTTAAATCGATGCAGCAGAAACAGAGATATTGTCTTTTATAATGGCGCACGTTCTTCTTTTGTGTCAAAAACTGGTACCCACACTGCAACTGGACCGCTGACAGTTCAGACAAAGATTTGGGTTCGTTGTCCGTGAATCAGCTAGCCTCAAGCCGGGATTAGGAGCAGGCCACAGAGATCTGGTAAGATGACTTCTTTCTAACTGCATGATTCTTTAGCATTTTGAAACTTGTAGTTCTAACTGACGATGACTCGAGTGACATCACTTGAGGCAATTTATCAGACGTTACTTAGTCCAGCATTGTCAGACCTTCCTCCACAGCGCTGCGGAGGAGGGTCTGGCTAGTCCACACAGCATTCTGGGATGGGAGAAAAACATGCTCTGGTTTATTTGGCATTTCTTTAAACCAATCACAATCATCTTGGGTGGCGCCATGGAACGCCTCTGCAAATTAGCCTCGGGTAGAAACTTGTTTTGATGGAACACGTGTACGCACAAAGGTTGTTTTAGTCGTGCAACAGAAAACTCAGATTGGACAGATAGTCCTGCTAGATGTCTGGATTTACCCTGCAGAGATCTGAGAAAAGCTTAACCATAAGCCTCAAAAATCGACCAGAATTTTAAATGCCAAAACAAAGAAAGCCCGGATAGCCGGCCTAAATGAGTGAAATCCAGGTGAATTTCCATCGGCAACAGACTAACCACAGAAGTGGAAGGTTGTTGGTATAGACTAGACATTGCTCAGCTCCCTCTGCAGCCACAAACCTTTTTTTTTAATACAACTGTCTTTTCTACAAATGCAGTAGTAACCCCGAAACCTGTGAACACACTTTGATTTGTAAAATTGGTGGCATTCCCCTTTAACACAAACCAGCTGGCATCATTAACCTATCAGTGCTGACAACCTTTCTGCATAAGTGATTATTCAAATACGTGCTGCATCGTTATTCACGTTTTTAACGATATTTCAATATTAATCTGATTTTGAAGCCTTTGTTCTCAAGAGGTTTTTGTTTGGACTTTGCCGTTATTTACCCATGATTTCAGTGCATCATTTAACAACTGAGTATTGCTTTGTAAAATGTAATAATAAAGTTGTTTGTGTCACCAGACAACACTGGTTGTGAGGTGTTATCTGGTTGACCTCCTACACCCTTGAATTGCAAACATGCGAAGCCTTAAACTCAGGCCACAACTCTAAAGAATTAGTCTCGCCCGTCTCGTAGAGAGGACTTTTAGCCTCCAGCTCTGGCATATCCTGTCCTGCTTCCCACTCTGGAGGACACTCGGCGTCATCATGAAGGGAACAGTGCAGCAACTCTCCCAGTTCAAAGGTCGCTATTCTGCATCCCGAGCCCACGCTTTAGTCCTGAGTCCCTGCCTCTCCATGATGTTCCACAGCTTGCGCAGGTTGGACTGGGTAATGACATCATCAGGTTTGAGCTGGAGTGCACGCAGGTAGTTGGCCTCTGCTTCGGGAAGTTTCCCATTCAGGTGAAGAATGGCACCAAGGTTCATCAGAGCAGCAGGGTACTGGGAGAAGGCAAAGACACAGTGAGTAAAGGAGACAGAGTGCTACATTATGCCCTAATTACTGTGAGTGGGGACTTACAGGATAGCTGTACTTTTGGCAACTGTGTTGTCGTTGGATTTATCTATCCGGGCAAACTATTTCAAACTTGCCCTTCTGAGTTCTACATTTGACACACACAGTTATCAGAATCAGAAATACGTTGTTATTATTAATTATTTATGAGACATACACACACTTTCGGAAGCTTGCCAGTTTTTTTTTATGGACGATAGGTTAAGGCTAGGGCTCTGGTGAAATTTCCTTAAGGCTTAGAAAATCAAATATGCATTAAATTAGCCCTAATGCAATCTCAGAGCACAGTAGCAGGCATGGACAAAGACAAAAGAGTGTCTTTCAATAGTGCTACAGTGATAGGTAGCTACAGTCTGTCTTGGGTGTGTGTTAAGTATTTTATATGATTTAAAGGTGTCTTTCAGGAGTCCTATTTAATAAAATACTATCATTGAAGGTTCCAAAGTGAAACCACCTGGCCCTGCATGGCTTACCAGTCATGGAAATCTACATAAATCATGACTCTCAACAAGCCATAACTAACAAACACACCCAAATCTCATCCTAAAAGTCGAGGGCACCTCATCCCCCAGACCTGGCTTTGTTCCCAGTCCTTGCTGAATGACATATGGTTAGCAAATTGGCAACTACTTCACAGATTTTCCCTCCCCAAACACAACTGTCGGTGTCTTCTTGAAGCTGATAATTCTCTCGTTTACGTTCCACTTCTCAAGCAGTGTTAAAAAATGAGCCTTGGGAGCGGGAGCTTGTTTTTCTCACCTAATGTAACAAACACTTACGGATCTAGGAGTATTTCAAGTAGCGGCCTGGAAGACGCTGGAGAAATTATTGAATGAATGAATGCAGTTTTACAGAGAGAGATAGGAGCTGCAGTGCAGTATTGTCACCCCTTTTTCACTGGGTTGGTTTTCCTCACCATGTCCAAACAATGGTTGTATCAAGCCAATGTCAAAGTGCTTCAAACCCATGTCCTGTTCTTTGTACCATTAAGGGACTTTGCAGCCAAGACATACTAAGCTAGATAAATGAGGGTACCTTTGCCATTTTAAACAACTGGGTGATATGCAGTACACAAACTGGGTCCGGGTCAAACTGAGTCAAACTGGGATAAATCAACAGAAACGAAGCCTTGATTGTGTGAGTGTAATTCCTTTGTTTTTGCCTTTCTTTTGACGGAAACAAATATTTCTGCAGTTGGGTTGGTCTTGCTGCAATACACGCACAGTTATGAAACACATGTAAGCTCTTAACCTTCAGCAAGCTGGATATAGAGTAGACGTAAGCATCGGATCATCAGCTTCTATAATGTACCCTGCCCTGTGAGATACAGTTAACAATTACATTCAAAAAAATGTATATGATCTCCTGTTGACATAAGAAAATACTTTGCTTTGAAAACAAATATATAATACATTTATAGCTACTGTACGTGTACGCTGTATGTGATATGTTTTTGCCACTAAATATTCAGTTTGTTCCTTCAATTGTTGAAAAAAGGTCGTCAAAAATTCTTAAAATTACATTTAGAATCTAAGAATATGCAAATATTTTTCATTTCAAAAGTTGAACAGTGAGGAGTCACAGACACACCTTCAGCTCCTCAGCGAGGTAACTAGCTTTACCGCTGCGCTGCTTTGTAAACAGAGACACCTGTTTCGCTTCTGTTGTAATTCTGACAATTGTAGCTGCTCATGGAGGGTTTGGTGTCATATTAAACTGTTACCATGGTAGTCACATGTGTAACCAAATCAACCAGGATTGAAATCTTAATGATTATATATTCTACTATTAACGCATCACATTGTCATTTTTCATTTGCAGAGACTAACTGCTCTAATTACCTATGGAAGGAACATGTTCCAAAGTCAGTAGCCTTTTCTGCTCAGAGTATATCATATTATTTGAAATTAATTCTATGTGAGCGATGTTAATAAAGCATTTCAGTCTATGTGTGCAAAATGAAAAACTGGACTTGTTCTACCTTTCTCTGGAGGCACATTTACTCTCATTTACTTTCTTACCACGTAGAGAAATGAATCTTTCATGACCTATAAACTATGGATTAAGTTTTATATTCGAGAGACTGCTATTCACTAAGCAGACGTGTGCAGGGAAAATGTCAAAGACAAGAGGCACTTTACGCGTGACAAATGATAAGAGAAGCCCTCGGCATTTCTGAATCATGAATGCTTCCAGATTGAATGATAATGACTATGACTGGGAGGTACCTTCACTTTTTAAGAAATAAAATGTAAACACATTAGTTTCCAAATTAAAAATAGACAACCAGTATTCCCATCTTTCATGGATTTGCTCAGCTTTTAAGTCTTAAACAGCATAAAACAAGATATTTCTTAAAAACTGGCACACGCTTTAAAGCAGGTATTCCCAGCCAGTGCGTGTTCATATTTGGGATGTCTGTAGTTGCCAGGGTGTATGTGGAAAAATTGTAGAGCAGCTGGACTAATGTGTAAAATAAAGGAAATATACACCTGAACACAAACGATGTTGCCATTGAGAGTGAGCGGGAAAAAAAAGTATGAATGAAACATTGACTTAGTTAGCTAAACATATTGTAATAGTTAAAGGGCTGAAATCGGTATGTAAAAGTATGAATGAAAATAAACCGCTGAAATAGTTGGATCAAAGTAGGGCTGGGCGAAAGAGAAGAAATCCGATATCATGATATTCTTGACCAAATACCTTTTTAATATCGATATTGCGGCAATATTCTAGGGATGACAATTGGTGCTTTAACAAAATATCTTCACACTTTAGATAAATAATCATCTGTAATGTGGATATAATGAAGTGGGTAAAGGCAAATAATAGAACACCTAGCAGTCTGATAAGTTCATGAAGATGAAAGTCTAATCCTATCTCTCCTATGGCAACATAAGTCACAGAGCAGACCGTCAGTAAGCAGACTAACATGACAAATGACTGCAGTAAGATCCTTCTAGGTCTTGTCTGAAAACACGGGGGTTCCAATGACTCTACCTCTCCCAGACCCTTTTTCTTTGAAGTGACTGATTGATGCTTGGCAGAAACGGGCTACAGTTGCTCCCAACTTCCTCCACCACATGTGCTGACATTGAGAGACGCGATATCCCTCAAGGCTTTGTCTGTTAAACTATAATGTGATGATCAAGTATTTACTCTGAAGCTGAATGTATGAATTCCATAACTGGCAGCAGTTTACCACTGAACTCGTCTGTCTTTGGGATCTTTGAGCAGAACCCAGTTTCCATTTTATATTCTCCGTTCGCCAGGAACAACAGCACTATGATATAATGTCAGAATGATGGGTAACACGTAGAAGGTCGTAAATTGAATTTACCGTGCAGGCGTGTGTGCGTGCGTGCGTGTGTGTGTGCTTTTCCATGTTAAGTGCTAACAGGCCCACCAGTCCAGGTACTTACATCTGGTCTGAGACTCGCTGCACGCTCATACTGTCTCTCCGCTGCCTCATTAAGACTGGCCTGTCTGAAGAGAAAGAAGAACAGAGAGAAAAGAAGAGTAAGAATGTGGCATATCATGTTAATAATGATTGTACTAATTTCAAATTACTGATAATTGTATTACTTCCTTATTGTGCAGCTGAATTTTCAGTGGAATAGTCAGATTCACTGCATCTTAATATTAGGTTAACTTTACTTCAATGATCAGGACTCCAACACATCGTATTGTATCGTCACAGGTGATGAAAAGGTGGGACGGTTGCACAGCAAAAAAAAAAAAAAAAAAAAAACGCCTAGTCGCCTCTGCTCTCTACAGTAACTATGATGTCGGGTCACAGGATATCTAGTCCCGCTTTGCCAGACCTACACAGGATATTCAAAAACTTTTGCTATACCGCATCTTTGTTCTAGAATACTGGTTTTAAATTATATACTTAACTAAAATCTCTTTTCGATATGTACGTTGTGTTGTACATTTTTGGGTTCATGCTTATACTGTATTTTATTCTTTTCTCGTGCACAGGCCTCTCTTGAAAAAGAGACCACCTATTTAAAAATAGGCCGACATAAAAGGTTACTGTTTGTCATACATTTTTAATTAAATAACAATAATCCATACCAAAACTCTGTTGTGTAACAGATCCTTCTTTGGGTAAGGCAAAGGTAAAATATTTATATATCACTTTCTAATAGATCATTGCAAAACAATGTTTTATTTCAGGTGATTATTTTTTAGCTATGTAATAAGTGTGATAATACAGTTTAGATTTGATATTGGGGCACTGATTGCCCTGCTAGGGTGATGACTATCTTAATGTCTATTACACTTTACTTATTATTTATCAGAGTATGATGAAGAGAGATATATGGAGGTTTCTATAATGCCAGAAACACTTGACCAACCAGTCCTCCCTTACAGTACATGTTACACCTGGCTTCACAAAATAGCAACCGTTAATCTGCTCCATACATACAATTTTATCCAAAGAGTACATGAACCAGACTTTACAGTGCCAAAGTTAATAAAGTCAAGGAACGACATGGTAATTCATATTTATTAGACTGTGACACAAGTAAAATATTTCTTGGGACTCTAACACTTTATCAGGGGTTCCCTGGCGTTCATGATTGACTATCAAAGTGATTATCTTAAAACGTGCGTCTTTTGTCTTCGTTTTGTTTGGTCAAGTGTAGGAAAATCAATAAAGATTTAAGAAGTCAGGTTTTAAGGAAAGTAAAATTGAGCAGAAAAAAAAACATTATGGTTCAGCCCATAATATGTAAAAAAACAATTAAATAGAGGCCTGGTACATGCAAAGTGTTTTAATGATAGCCTTCCATCAACTGGACTATTGGGTCATTATTATAATGGGTGGGTTATGGTTAGTCAATAATATGTATATGTTACATGTGTAGCTGTACGTAAATCCAGCTACCTTAAAGGCAGGTGTCCCCCCATTCATTAAACCATAATCCTAATCCATTTGGATTTTACAGTCTCCGATGAAAATAAGCAGTTTGACCAGAATGATCCGTCATTTGGACATACTCTTTCCATTAGAAAACCTCAGCCAAACTTTTTACGAATCCTTTGTGGGGTTGCGTTCAGATGGATGCTAGAGAGCAGCAATGACTTTTCCAGATATGTGGAGCAAAAAGTAATGAACGCACTTGCTCCAATATATCCTTGAATTGCCTGGAAATAGAATTTGCAGTCCCTTTGACACGTTTCAAGACTCATACGCTGTCTGTGCACGTGCTTGCCAAACTTTGAGGGAAAATTCTTCAATGGCTTCTTTACAAGCCCTGGACTGCAACATCACTATGATGGACTGAAACCGTACTGCTGTTTATACATGTAGTACATAATAGCTTTTATGGCAGCTATTTCCATAGAGAGGACATTTAACATTGGTATAATTTATATTTCAAAGATGGTTATTAAATGGCTGCAGTGGTAAAGAATAAACCCACAAATGGCGAAGTGGCACAGAAGCAACGGTTGTAGCTACAGAAGTCCACAGCATTTGATGACATCTACGATCATTCCGATGTTTCTTTACTGTATGCTTTTTTCTAACTAGGGGAAACTCCACTTGCAAGCGATGTTGTAGTATGTCAGCAGTTTAACCAACCTGAGCATGTGAGCAGCGCTGAAGACCACATCAAACTCTGAGCTGTCTAGCTCTGCGGCTCTCTCCGCCATCTCCGCCGCCTCGCCCAGACGAGACTGCTCCAGCAGAAACTGACCTGGAGAGAGGGGAAGACCGAGAGCGAGTATTTACTGCTAGGGGGGAGAACAAGTTTTGTTAAGTACTTTTTTAACCATGCCAAGTGGTATGGCTTTGGGGGTGGCAATGTCGTTCTATTGGTCGGTTGATCAGTCCACCACTTTGGTCCAGACTGAAATATCTTGATGCATTAAGATGTTTTTGGTACATATATTGATGAACCCCAATGACTTTTGTGGGCCCGTATTTTTCCTTTAGGGACGAAAAGAGGTTTATTTATTTATTTTTTAGTGTGTGACTATAATAAACTAAAATCAGAGGGATTGCTATGGAATTTGGCACAGATATAGAGGGTGTCAAGAAGATAAAAACTATATGAATGAATTTGGTGATCCCATGCCTTTTACTGCAGCACCACCAGCATGGCAGTCTTCACTTAACCAGTACAATCTCTCCACGTCTCCTGGAAGGATTTCCAGGTATTCATGGTCCCCCAGTCCTCATGACCCTGACTTTTCTTCTAGGACCAACATGAGATTGACACGTTTGATTAAAATTGAAATGTCAAACTGTTGAACCTCAGCACAAAATGTCATGGGAATCCATCCATGTCCCTCTCTGGTCGAACTGTTATATCTAAGAGATCCCCTGACTTTTCATTTAGCAGCATTGTCAGGTCAAACCTTAATAATCAGAAAATGTTAGCATGCCTACACGCTAAATTTAAATATGGTAAACAGAATACAGGCTAAAAACCTGCACGTTAGCGCTGTCCTTTTGGCAAACTGACAGAAGTAGCACTGAGGGGATAAGAGAGAAGGGGAAAGCTCGCAGAGAAGCCCTGACAGACACAGATGGAGATCCGTGGGGAGACAAAGGATGATGAATGGAGGCAGTGAAAGAGAAGAGGGCCACAGGAAATGCAACAAGGCAGAAGAGACAGCGAGAGAAAAGTGAGAGAGGATTTTTTTTATTTTATTTTTTTGCTCGTTGATGCTAGCGAACACCGATGAAACGGGAGGTATTTCATGTGTTTTGTTGTGGGAGTCTGGCCACCTGGTGCGGCACCCACAATTGCCTGCCTCGATGGCTATAAATTATAAAATACGCAGAGCTCGGCCGCAGATGTTACTGAATGTAGGAAGATGGGAATGTGCGCAGGCTTCATTAAGGGGTTCCTCTGTTGGCTTTTCTTGTGCTGAAAGCTAACAGCATTCGCCTCAGTGCAGCTCACAAAAACAAGCCATTAGACACTAAAGCAGATTATTTAGAACCGGGTCATATGAGGGACTGTTTGCATTCAAATGAGTAACTGAGAACAATGGAAGGAAAGGGGGGCCTTGTTGTAGCTATCAAACTCTGGCTCATCGCTTCCTTGCACTCTCTCATACGTGCGTTTTTGTGTGTTTATCCGTTGTGTTATAATGTGGAAAGATACCATCACTCCTCACACACTCACACCTGGAGCTCATCCAGTGAACCCAGGATAACTAAAGCCAGCCAGATTTGCGATAGAGGGGATCACAGCAAATAAACATTTTCAATAGCAAGAAGCTACAAGATAACACTGAAAATCTGAAAATAGCCAGATAATCAGACAGGGAGAAAAGAGTGTAAGCGGAAACAGCTCGGTCCAAAGACGGCAACGCACCCCTCGCCGGGGACCAAACTAAACTCGAACCTCTACATATCCTGCGCAGAGAAAGCCCCGGGAGGAATGGAGAGAGATAAGGAGGAGGAGAAAGGGACAACGCACAATGGTGCTTTCAGGACAGATTTCATTTCCTATTAATACCTTGAAGATAGGGACATGGAGCAGCATGGAGCCTGTTTCTCCAAACTGATGTGAAAATACTGCATTAACAACAGCGCAGGCGGAACATGGTATCATGTTTTGCTCCCAGTTACGAATAGTAAACAGTGTACTCTGATCCTCTCCGATAAACATAGCATACATGCCTGTTGGTATGTGTGTTTACATCAGCAGTGAAACCAGCGTTGGTAAAACACGATTATTATTTTTTGAAAAATTATCAAAATAGCAGGGTCTTTGAGACTTCCTTTGTTTTCAAAACCATTATCAGATAACATAAGCTACGAGCTTGGATCCAAGGTGGTTTACAAAATGAGTCGAAAGAGGAACCTGGTGTGTTTAATGATTCTGGGTCAGAGGGTGACACTACAAAGTATCGGTCTTGGATAAAAGAGTCTAAAGACCCCTGCCTAATAATCATCCTGAGGACAGCTTTCGGCAGTAAAGCCCAATCATTACAGTAAAGCTTACAAAGGCAGCATGGCAGAGGATTGGATTACAAGCAATCAAGCATGCTATAGTTGGTAGAAAATGACTTTAAATTCTATTCTAATGGCTCTGGCAACTCTATTATTATGAATCAGTTTTTGCTAAAAATGTTTGCTGTTTCTCAAAAGGAAACCTTTTATTTGATATGTCTTCTTACCATAGTGCATGTAGCAATTTCCTTTTTTCGGGTCTAGTTGAATGGCTCTCAGATAGTACTTCTCTGCTTCTGTCTTCTGCCCCTAAAAGGAAGAGAAAGGAAATTGATTACACCTTATATTCAAGTTAAAAATGAGTTGAATGTGAGGATTGTGTTTTGTTGCCTGTAATATTTTGTAATATGTATGTAGTATATTTACTTTGTCTGCAATGGCACAAGACACACATTGATGACACGCTTTGTGTTAACGAATCATAATAATGGAGGGGCTGTTGCTCTGTGGTCGAGCGGTTGCCTGCCAATTAGAAGATTGGTGGTTCAATCCCTGGCCCTGCGGTCCCATGTCGAAGTGTCCTTGGGCAAGACGCTGAACCCCGAGTTGCCCCCGATGCTGCGCCATCGGAGTGTGACTGTGTGTGAATGTGTGTGAGTGTTTATCTGATGACACCTTGTACGGCAGCCTCGGCCACAGTGTTTGAATGTGTGTAAATGGTGAATGGTTCCTGTATGATGTAAAAGCGCTTTGAGTGGTTGAGACTAGAAAAGCGCTATATAAATACAGAACATTTAATAAATATACTAGACATAGCAGGGTCCAAACACCTAAAGCAAGCCAGAAGACATAAGGCTGGTTCAACACATGCTGTGTGCTTGTATGCTCTGGCAGGCTGGGATGCCGTCCCGAAGTGCATAATCCCGGGATCTGCTCCGGCGATTCAATTTATTTTGCACCTCACTCATGAGTTTTAATCATCTCCCAGGTGAAGATTTACTAAATGGTTTAAAATGATAATAAAAGAGAAATTGATTGAATTTTTTGTTGAATAGCAACAGTATTTAGCATGGATACTGTATAGCTGGACATCACTTGTATTTTACTGTATCTGCTATACGTTATTTTAATGCACTGACATGCAATTGTTGAAGCATATTAACAGCAGGAAACAGATGCTCATAAAAGAATACAGAACCCCACCGGCCATGCCTAACCTTTTAAAGAAAAACCTCCGAGGTGTGTTTTTGTGCTTATATGTGTGTGTTTGTGTGTGTGTGTGTGTGCCTGCAACCCAACTAAGAAACATATTGTTTCTGTGTGCATGAAGCTCAATTTCCCCACCTCTTTTGGTTCCTGCTTCAGCACTGATTGCTTCCATATTGCCAATGGACTTGCCATGCAACAAGATATGAGAGGAGTGGGCCTATTAGGTTTGCTTCATTAGCTTTTTCCTATACCATGGCCGCAATCACTCCAAAAGAATGAATGAACATTGGGTCTCAATGGCTTATTTCACAATTTGCTTTGGCTCTTTTCACTTTACATTCAATTAACCCCATTCCCCAGACATCCATCATAAGTCATCATTTAAGAGATTAATGGAAGATTTGTACTCCATGTTAAAAAATGTTTGTTACTACTACTATCAAAAGACAAATTTGTGGTATGCCCTTTTTTAACTGATTGCTGTGTGATATCTGTTTTTGCAGTATTGAGCATCAGTGCTGAATCTATCTAAATGTACAGCTGAGTTAAAATTAATAAATCCGCTGTGAAGAAGTGTTGACTTAACAAAACTTCCCTGAATGCACACTACACCCTTTTGAATCCGGCAAGGCTCTCTGACAAACACCAGGACTCTAATGTTACACTTGACTTACATGTAAGCACTTTGCCTTTGGGAGGAAGAATGCGGCAAATTAGTGGCACACTTGATTTTTGCTAAGGGATGTCGATGATTACAACACTATCAGGTTCCAGAAGATTTAAGAAAGGGGAGATGGACACTTTGAAAGTTGATGTGTAGTAGTACTCAAGAAAAAACCGCACCGCAGCACATGTGGGGTTGAACCACAGTACAAGACTTCAGTTTGACCTTTCAACCCAGTGTCTATATTGTCAATTGACTCCAGCAGCACAGCCCAAAATATAGCTGATGGAGTGATTCAATAAGGAAGGAGAGTAATTGCATTATAAGCCTGTCCAGTGGCCCATTGTCCAGGGTCCATCCAATCTCCTGTTCCCTAAGCCCTGTAGACGTGGAGGGGCCTCTCTGAGAGTCCCTGCATGGATCACAGTCCTAAGCCTGAGGGAGCACAGGAGATATCCAGCCACACTGGGCACCGCTAATCTGAACCTGTGCTTTACGTGTGTGTGTGTGTGTGTGTGTGTGTGTGTGCAATGTAGATCTTCAAATCTTTCAACAAAGAGAGGAAATGATCAGAACTATGGGTTAAAGCCCGTGACAGTTGCAGCTGCACCGCAGGTTGGTTTCCTCAGCAACCAAGGCTGTGGAAGGGAGGAGGTCAAACATGTTGAAAGGGGGTAACAGAGAGCACACAGTTCAACTCCTACATCTAAACTTGAATCAGTTGTGAACACATCTGTTGTCTCATAAACATGTTTTTGTTTTTCTGGAATGAGAGAGGTGGCGGGAGGATGGAAAGTGGGAGTCTTCAATGCAGAAAAAAAAAGTGAAGGGCAAGGTAACATTTGGGAGTAGTTGGGAATGGAACGTACATGCCCTTGATGTCTTCGAACACTTACATGTATATACAGATACACACAGTGAGGGAAGGAAAACGCACCAATAATCTGGCACTCATCCAATCACAGAGGGGTTGCTTTCATTCACAGCAGACAAACTCCCCACGTCTGTGACCTTCAGATGTCAGTGACCCTCAGACGTCTGTGACCCTCAGACGTCAGTCGTGACTTAATGCAGCTACTATTCGGCTGGTTTATTAAAGCTACTTGGCATCACTTCTGGATCGGGGTCGATCCAAGGCCACCAAAAAGATATTTATCGCTTCAATCTTGTCTTCTTTCACACTGTGTGATCCTCTTTTCATCCAAGTGGTTGTGCTCAAATTCAAACACTATATCCATGAATGCATCACAAGTCCTCAAGCTGATTTCTGATCAGGGGAGGGTAGTTTGTTATGCATGCACCTTTCACAGTCAGAAGCTCACACCTCATAACAATCATCACAGTTCTCCAGGCTCTGCGGAAGAATCAATAGGAAGGGTTGTCTGCTCCCATAAGTCACTCAGTATGTATTATTCATCACTCCACGCTGCCACTTCAGGTCCATGTATAATTACATTCAGCCAGGTTGTTAACCACTGCAATGGTTTCTACGATAATGATGTGGCATGCCTTATGACTCTTACTGCTTGTGTCAGTTATGGGACTTACAATGATGGACAGGTGTTTGCCATAAGTGAGGTGGGCAGGGATATGGTCAGGCTTGGCCCTGAGAGACTCTCTGTACCAGTGGCCTGCTTCCTCCAGCTTGTTCAGCCTCATGTAGGCCTCTCCTGAAACACAACACATATCATGATTAGTTATTTAGGATGATAATAATTCAAATTGATTATCCACGAGTGTTGCATAAAGAAAACCTCCTCATATAGTACATGATTTGTTTGGGATGTTTTGCGGTTATCATACAAGTTTTAAAAAGAATAATATCAATAAATGAAAAAATGAAACATTTGCAGCAAAAGTACATGATTTCAGTTTTCCCAAAATATAATAATGAATAAATATAATTAAAAATAAATAAAAGGGTTTACTTTACTATATTACGTTTCAACAAAAAAACAAATACGGCTGTTTTATCCTTTTTACTTTTATTAATGGCACACTAGTTTCCTCTGAACAAGCTGCTTAAGCCACATTGTGTTTTTCTAACAGGTGCAGGACAGATGAACTGAACTCTGCCTCTTATCCATAGGGTCACCATTCCTCACTTGCTGAATGAATACCCCAGTCTTGGGAAGAAAACGCAGTTTTGGCTGAAAGAACAATTGTTATGCTTAAACCTCTGTGAGATTTGGTTTGATCTGAGGACATGCTGTTGGCCCCTGGGGTAAAATGACATCAGTCCCCTGGACAGCGCACTGATGCTAACACTGCCCTCCATCTGACAAAACACACTCCCCATTCTCATTTAGCCAAGAAATATATTTGCAGATATCTCCCTGCAATCTCAGCTATGCTCTCAGGATGAGCTTCCAATTATGTTATTAGTGTTACAATAACAGAGAGAGGGATGTGATTTATTGCACGGATTAGCCTCAATTCTCTGAAAAAAAACACGAAGTCTGCACAGTGTTGTAATCAAACAGGTGGTCCAAGTCGTCTGGAGTTGTTTTTTAAATTATCATAAAAATTATTATTAGATTAAGTTGATGTCAAATTGTTGATATAATTCAAAGCTCAGATCAAATGGAACATCTTAAGCCAAATTTGTCCAAGGTCTTCATTGTTTTACTCACGTTATAAAACAAGCATGACATTATTTTTCACTATCAATTATGTTACCTCACTAGAATACTAATAAACATTTCAAAGCAGGGGTCACCAAAGTAGATCGCATTTCAAACAAAGATTTAGGGTGAAACCGGCTCCGACTGGAACTTACCCATCATGTTGAAAAGGCTGTGTGGTGCAAACTGCCTGGGCATTTTCTGGACCGCTTCCTTATAAACAGACAGGGCCTCCTGAAGTAGAGGACAAAGGTTAAATTAGTTGTTGTTTTCCATCAGTATAATACAGGCCTTGTAATTGACTAGGGACTATTTGTAAAAACAGGCTTTGCGATCTTAACAGTTTCCTGTTAAATTCTTAATGGTGAAACTTGAAGTCCGAACCTCCTGCTGGCCCTGTTCATGGAGCAGTTTTCCCAGGTTGTACAGGCAGCTGGTGACAGAGCTCTTGTGGGCGTGGGGGTCCTTTAAGTTCTCATCTGGAATGTCGGCACAAGTCAGAAAGGTGCGTTTGGCCTCTTCTAGGTTGCCCTGGTTCATCAGGATGATTCCTGTGTTCAAGTAGGCCGCTGTGAAGAGGAGAAGCTTTTAATTAAATTACAATTCCAAAACACAGGATGTTGTCACTCACACATGTTGTCACTCACATAACTAAAGTCATTTTCTAAAGCTGTTAAACTAAAAAATGCATATTCTTTGTTTATTATATAACCAAGACAGTAAAAACCTTCCGCATGTAAGAGTGGATAAGATGTGGACTATATACAAAGATAGTTGGGGAAGATGGACATGCAATAATATAACAAGAAAGGAGACAGGACAGAGGTCAAAGGCAGATTATATTACCACAAGAAAAGCAAGTAAGAAAAAGAAATTAATTGGGCTAAAAGGAGATAAAGCTGGGGAAGAATTAAAGATAACTTATCAAATAGGAAAAGCAGTCCGCAGCCTGCCCCATTTCTCTCATAAAATTGTCCTTGGTACAGTAAAAGACGAAACCTCATCTCACATGCGAGCACTCAAGTGTGCGATTGAATCTCATCATTTCCCCGTCAAGCTGAAATAACCTGAATGTGGCCCTCCGAATGAGCACATGGCATGAAAAACACCTAGTCCAGCAATCAGATTGGACCATAATGGTGATCCAATAAGGGACATTGAACTCACATCGAATTATTGAATAAACAACAAAGACCAAAGTTGAGTAATGTGTGAGAACATCTAATTGCTGACAACTCTTCCCCTGATCATGACCGCCACTATAGCATGAGGTATCTTTTTTAAATGCACTTACATGCCAGTGTTGGCCGACTCCCAATGGCCAGTTTGTAATAATGCAGCGCCTCCGAAAAGTTCTCGTTTTCCTGCAGCAACAAGCCACTAATAGACAGAATAGAAAACAAACAAAATTGTGAGATTTTACGACACCATAAACTGCCTAACTAAGTGGTTTATTTAAAATGACAGCACATCTGAGTGACTAAGGGGACTTTGGGTGAAAGCTGGGAAATAAAACAACAAACTGTGGCAGCTTCTGTATGCCTTACCCAACATACCAATGCATTACTCCCAATATACCCGACCATCCATCATATTCAAATAACACCTGTTAAAAAAAAAAAATGCACACCATTATTCGATTTTTCCCTTCTCCCTATGTTGCTTTGCCAGCTTCCTGACACTTGTAACTTGAGAGGGAACAGAGAAGTGGGGAGAAAAACAATGTCAGCATGAGAGCAAGAGACATGGCTCTGCTTTGAGGTTTTGGCACCTTTGACTCTCTTATGCTGCAGAATTGGAAGTGGCTTTGTGTCCTCCCACAGGCCCTGCAAACCAAGACTAATCAAATCAGTAGCAGAAAGTAGAAAGAGCCACCAGGGACGCACAGTTATTTCTTTGTCACACTCTTGCATCACGCTTGGCTCTGAGTCTCTCTTGCTTCTATTCTAATGCATTAGATCTATTTTTTGTGTTCTTTAGATTCTTCCTGTCTGTCACTCTCTCTGTCAGTACGCCTGTTCCCCTTCTCCCTTTCCGCCTTTCTTGTTCTGCCACTGCAACACCAAGTGATGGATGGGAGGAATCACTACTCGTTCTTGTCAAGACTTTGCAAACAGGAGTGGGAACGTCATATTTAACACTCACAGGTTATACAGCATGTCAGCCATGTTCCCTCGGTGGTGCAGAGCATTTCTATATGCCTTCTCCGCTTCTGCCATCTTGCCCTGGTTCTTTAGTACGTTCCCCAAGTTTCCCCAGGCTATGGAAGACAAGTGTCAGTCAAAAGTTGCATTTTCAGAGTGGAAAAACTCAATGTTGGCATTCATTTAAAGATAGTGCTATTGCTGTCAATTTGCTAAAACAAAATAAGGTCAAATAAATCAGGAAATTCAATGACAAATGACCACAAATTATCACAAATTTGTAAACAGTGTTGCTAATGTTTTGCATGGAGGAGTAGAAAGTCATATTGTGCATATCTCTGATCCTTAAATGCATTTAAATGTGTGCATTTATTGCTTATGAATCCAACTCATTTGGAAGACGAATACTGCTATTTTCATTCATTGAAAGGTTATACTGCCTTTCTTTAAATCAGATTTGGTGCTTGACAGTTTTTGATACTCCTACGCAGAGGTTTCTGTTTTCTTCATTATTGAGGTTTGATTTCCATCCCTCAGGATAAACGCCGCCCTTCTCTTACCTTTAGCAGGATTCACACTAATCCCAGACTTGTAGAGATTCTCCTCATTGCTCCAGTCACTGTTTCTTTGAACAGTTCTGATTCCATTCAGCAGCACTAGTCCTGTACAGAGACACAACAGTAAGGCCCTGCAGCCTCTAGTCCTCTGTCTGATGTACAAGGTTCTTGCCCCAGCAGCAACCAGTAAACAAAAGCCTATACTGGGGATGTATAGGACCCTCTCTGCAATCACAAAACCTACATAAAAGAATAGGTTTGTGGCTGGAATGAAAGGCAATGTGAGGATGCCTAACGAAAATAGTACTAGGTGTTCAGTAGGGGGCAGGGGCGTCCGTGAAGGGCAGTGGTGGAGTCCAGCTAACCCGTTCAGGGTGGTCTTTGCTGGCCCCTGGTCTGTGTTATGGTTTGCGTCAGGGGCATGGTAACCATTCCCGTTGGTGATTGATTTTCCATAAGTGACACAGGCTTTTCCATTGGTTTCCATGGCTTTAGAGGTGGGGCCACGAAGGCCAAACAAACCCAGGAGGATAAATCCTCCATAAAAGGCAACAGTGTGAAGGTTCCTCCAGTCAGCCAAGGACCTGACCAAGGGCACAGCGTCCATCGACCAATCAAAACTGAGTTTGTCGGGGCAGAGCAGCAGCCAGGCGTTGGCGACTGGCAAGTGGAGGAACGTTAGTGTTCGAGTGAGAAAATGTGGCGAGTCAGCTGCAGGGTTGTCAGAGTTGGAGAAGTTTGGAGGCTTATTGCCCATCCAGTAGAGGCGAGCTGACAGCAGAATCACTCCCCAGGAAGCCAGCACGGCGAGACTCAGCAAAACACTGATGTTTTTTTTCTGAAAGAGCAGAGAGAGAGAGAAAACTTACGCTAAAGGAAAACACCTAAATCAACATCTCAGTCCAGAAGAGCTTAGGCAAAGCCACAATATTTTGATCCAGAGCACCTGAATTTTCATTTCAGAAGGCTATTTTAATACCTGTCAAGTTATGGGTCTGGATCAGAGCAACAGTGGTCCTATAAATGTATTGGTAGTCTCTGTAGAAAACAAGTTATTAAGAAGGATGTTCCAGTATTTCAGTGTGAGCTGTTTGGGGTTTGATTTATAAGGCCACCTTTGAAAAAATAAGCTTTGAAATATATCATTCCACCATCCCATATAGAAAAAGAAACTGTGCAAAGTAATCTCTGGAATGTTTTTGATAGCTGCCTGGGGCATAAACCGCACTCACATACAATTATACATTTTTTTGTAAAGCTAGCATACTTCTTAAAATTAAAATAACCCATAGCCAGAATCAACACAACTCTATTTACAAGAAAATAGGGAAATTTGACATATTCGAACTGGTGAAAGACACACTGGGATTTGGAAAGCTGTGAGCTGTACTGGATGTCACTTTCAGTCAGCAACAATGGGACTGTTTACATCAAGTCTTTTTTTAATGGAATATGTCATTCAAACTGGTGAAAGACAGTTTGGTTTGCAAATAATTTCTAAAATGTTAAGGAGAACGGGGTAAAAACCAAACAAGAGACAAAGAATACCATGCGAAATGAAGATTTTCTTCTACTATTTTTCCATATGTTCGTGAATCACACTCCCCTCAGTTCTGACCTAGTTAAGGTCAACTTTGAAGTAAATTTGAAGCATGAGAGGCTTTCTTTCTAAGTCTCTCCTCATTGCCAGTCAGGATTTCAGTGAGTGTGACTGGTAATCAGCTTAGGACTCATTGTGTTGGTATGTAGATTCTGTTTACATCTCATAAGAGCATTAATTCTGCAGCAGAACACCATTGGGTCCTCTGTCACGCAACACCTTTAAACTCACTATCACACCCCGATTGGTTGTCACTGCAGGGCCATGCTCCATTTATAAACATAGAATCGTGTTAAACTCTTAATGGCTGTATTGATACATATTTGGGAGGAGACGTATAGGACATTTGGTTGGTGACTCTTTAGGAAGATTAGTCTTTGGTGCAAATTCGATTCAAAGCCAGACTCCCCATTCATTTTAGGTTGCTTCACAATGGACTATATAGATGTCTGGAAGTCTACAGTTTGAGTTACAGTTGCATAGACATGACAAGGTTGTGCAAGCACATCCTTAACTTCTTGACCTTTGATCACAGGCTTGTTAAATTACACCAGTGACAGCGGGGAGAGAAACGGGAATGCGTAGCGGTAAGACTGACGGCAGCGATACATCTTCTGTCTGTCAGATGCTCTAAGATTTCTTCAAAACAACATTTTGATATGCTTTCTGAAATCAATTACTGCTTAAATCCTATCAATTGGCGTGTTTTTGCCGGGATTAAGTACATCTGATTTAATTTCTTTCAATGAATACCGATTAAATTAAAATGTCATACAGGCTTATTGACAGAGACAACCTGGCGCGGTCCTGGGTAAAACCCGCTTGTTATTCATATTCCTAACAGAGTTTAACTAATGGGCAAAAAAAAAAGACAAAAGATCATGTGTGATGAGCACAGAGATGCTGCTCACTTCCTAATTTCTGAACCCATTTATTCTATCTGAGCACCAGTACTACTTAATATGAACTCTATTTGAACCTGGTCAGGGGGAATTAGGGCTGTGTGTGTGCACAAACAAATGCATGCCTTCATAATGTAAATGCTGTTTATACTGTGTGGTATTATAGCCCAGGAAAGGAGAAGTTAACATATTAGAAATCAAGTAGATGTCATAGAGTCAGTGATATTAAGCATCAGAGCCTCTATAACTCAAAGTGTTGATCCAGTGTAGCCCTACTTTTATTTTTATCTCTTAAGTGAGTTTACTCTACTACAGCAATAGTTTAGACTCACTGTATAATCTGTTTTAAATGTGTTGCACAATAGACAGATACAAGCTACACAGAGTACAAAGAACAAGCTTTCATTTGTCTCATTAATAAACTTTTGAGAGAGAAATATTCCCTCTTTTACAATGAGTATGTATAAGTATGAGCTTGCGTCTTCTTTCAAGAAGCATGATGGAAAATACAAGTTATCCATAACAAACCCATGTTAGGATTAGAATATGAGGTTTAGCATTGACTCGCGTGACCTATACTGGCTCCAGTTGATTTCTCCACATCTTAAATGGAAAAGCATGTTCTCTCAAGAAGTTGGCTGAGGGAGGAAGTGTAGGTACAGCTTGGTATGGAGAGACACTTGTCGATAGTAAGGCGGAAAAGGGCCAGTTCACGGAGTACAACATTTGGAGAAGCAGTGAGGAAATGAGAGTGGAAAAATTGGATATTGATTTGGATGCTGAAAGGTGGTACACAAAGGATAAGAGAGAGTGCCTTTTACGCAAAAAGGGGGTTGGGGGTGCTTATTGATGGATGAGCGCATATTGCCTGTCAAGGGAGGAAATTGTCTGAGAAATCCAATTCTGCTTGGTATAAGAAGATAAGCCAATTCCAGCAAGAGAGTCATTTGTGGTATTAAGGCAAATGAGCTTTATTTTACCCGTACCCGCCTTGTCTATTTGTAAATCGTTCCTTAATTGACCTCCCGATCAATCACACAACTCAAACTGCTAGAGCGGAGCCTGGAAATGATGGATGACCACACATTCACACACTCAGCAGCAAATAACTTTAGTTTTCTGGCCAACTTAACACACGCATTTGCATGATTTTAGAGCAACAGGTGGATGAATGGCAGGCAATAAGTAAAAGTATTGCTGGTTTTATTTTCTACATTATTAAAGTCTGGTATGACTTTACTTCTCTTATTTGAGTCTTCTGTGGTCAGTTGAAAATAGATCTTAAATAACCTGACCTCCCCCCCCCCCCCTAACAACTAAATTACCTAATCAACTACACCCTTTAATTTCTCTAAAACGCCATTTAAGCTCTATTCTATCTCCTGTTGATTTATTGATTTTTCAAACAATTTCAGCTTACACTGTCTTTCTGTGGTCACAGGAATATTGGCAGGGCACATACTGACTTATACAGTCCTTAAAATGAGCTGATTTTGTGTTTTAGCGTTAATTTACAACTATTTTGATTCTCTAATTGTACATACATTAAGAAAGAACAATGACTCTATGCCTAAAATGAATACAAATGGGCACCTACAGGTATCTATAAATCTGCTCTGGCAAATAAATTTAAAAAACAACTAAATTGTAAACATTTCTTGGACATCTCTAACGGTGCACACCGAGGCCCTGTTTACACATACATGGTTATTTTGAAAAACTGAGACATTTAAACGGAGAATTCGCCTTTAAAAACTAGAGTGGAGATTTTTGAAATCTTTGTTTGCACATTTGCATGTAAACTGAGACAACCGGCGGTTTAGGGAGCCGAGAAAGTGAGGAAGAGAAAACATAGGAAACAATTTGTCGCGGTTGTTGCTATTTTTGTGATTCTGATTGGCTAACGTGGGCTGGTGCTTCTCAGAACACTGCCACCTACAGGTTTGTCATGCTATTAACGGCATGGGTGGCATATGTACACGGGCACGTGTAAACGAGCACTTTCTGACAGCTGTGCACAATGTTGTTTTTTTAAATGTAGAGGCGGAAATGTCCGTTTATGAAAGTAGCTGGCCAAGTGTAAACGTAGCATGAGTCCTGGCAGGAGAAGCACAGGTGCAACTGATCACATTAGCGATGGCCCTGCCACACGGTGTTCCAGTGAGCTCAACACACACAGCACAGACCTAATTAGGGTTAGGAGTCACACCTCTGTTCAACAAGCCCAAGTAAAAATAACAAGAAAGGCATATTCTGCTTCTACACCTCCTTGCAAGCAAAAAGAAGAAAAACATTGTTTATATAAACTCAATGAAAATTGCCATTTACACCAACCTTGTCTGATTTCTTGGCTTCAACCAGAAAACTCAAATTAAGTCAAATTCAAGCATTTATGTATAAATGCCTTTTCCCATGTTAATGGCCATTTGAACTGATGCTACTGGTGCTAATACAAAGTCCGGCAAAAAAAAAAGAATCGTATGGAAAGTTACTCCGGACTGAAATCCAAACGCAGTAAACCAGAATAGCTAATCCAGGGTGTTACTTTCTGGATTTACTTTAAGTTTTCTTCTAATATCCCTGTTTTCAGCTTTACTGCTGTCTAACTTCAATTCCTGGGAACATGTTCTAGCTATGATTGAGTGGCCTTCATGCGATTTGTGTGGATCCATGGAGAACAGCTGGCATAATCCACAGCCAACTGTCAAACGCAACATCCCGCGTGCTCAAAGCCCTTGAAACCTTCCACATATCTCCTCCACTTTGGATTCTCATTTGGAAATTCAACGTCAATTTCTGTGGTTTCCCCTTTCAGCTTATTATCCACTTTTTTGCGAATTAACCCTTCTTTCGTTCCCTCCGTCTCTCTCTTTCCACACATAAACATGCAGTATTAAACTCCCTTCATCTTTTAACGGTGCCATTCAATATTAGCTCTGGTTTTATTAATCCCAGAAGTGTGTGGTCAGCCTGTTGACAATGTAGCGTGCAGAGTGTTTAAAACATATCTGAAGAAACAGCGGGATACGGCTGACTTGCATATGGGCACTGTTTAAAGCGGCTGTGGACTGACGCAGGACAGCAGGGGATCAATCTTTTGGACATTTCTAGTTAAAGTCATGTCCAATTTAAACGGTTCATAACTCTTTCCAGTACACTGGGCTGATCTTGCATGCAAAATCTATTTAAGAAAATGTTGGTAATTACAATAACCGTAGATTTAGTGGATCATTTTGGAATGAAATCTTGCATTAAAGTTGAGGTGGAAGCTACATCATCCTACTGTGAAGCAATTCTTTCTCAGTGACATGTGCATGGAAAGGCCTTCAAAGTTCTGGACATACTGTATTTACGCAACACACATCCAGCAGCACTCACATTTGATGCATTACCAGTGACATGCTTAATTGTGATGAAAGGTACAACGAGGCATGCAGTCGGCTCTCTGATGTGTTCTAGATTCTGCTGACTTGGCTCAAGTCACCCAAGTCATCAGACAGCAGCATTGGCTGGCATTGAGAGGGCTGACTTTGATAGAGTGACCTAATTACCCCATAGTACTCTCCATGAAAGCCCTGCTGCTGCTGGAGCAGAGACCTGTAATGAGACGGGTCACAGGTCGAGGTCTCGCGTGCTGTCTGCCAAGACAGCTGATAAAAGCAGCGGGTGCCGGCAGTGTTAACTGGACACTAAAAGAGCTTCCTGTCTGAGTAATATAGGGACATCCGTGTGAAAGGCAATAAGCTTGACGTAATGTCATGCATCTGATTTAGCTTTGTTGGCTTTGTTGTAGTTACTTGACGGACATTCATCGATTATTTGTGCTATTGGAGATCATTATGAACATCTTAAACACTCAGTCCAAGTACAAAAATACAATGGGCCTCATGCAAGAACCACTTACACAAACAGATGTGTTCTTAATTGGCATGTAGTGAAGTGATTTGAGGCCCCATTTACACGTTACTTCAAATGTCTTGTGTCCGGATAAAATCCGCAATGGGAATAGAGCCCGACCGATAAAAGATTTTTAAGGCTAATACCGATACAAATATTTGGTTATTTAAAAATCCGATATTTATATATATTGTTTTAAAATCCAGAAACGCGTAACAATACAAACAGATTTTTCTAACATGCACCTGAAGCTGAAGATTGAATGAGAATTAGGCCGCAAGGAAAATGACATGAAAATAACAATGCTGCTGTCTGGTGACTTGCTGTAACTAACATGTTAGTAGCATGTTAGTTACAACAATTAACACTTAGCAACAACTATGTATAGTCAACCACATAAAAGAACCCAATTATGGACTGTAATAAGTTAAATTGAGCTATTCAAAACAAGTTTGTGCAGTTAAGATGGTTTGCTGAATCTGCCTTTTTTGTGTAAGAAAAGTTTGGCATTAAAAAAAGTAATTGTACTTTTGGCATTGTATAACCATGAACGCAAGTTAAATAAAGAGCGTGCAGCAGAGATTTCAACAGGGGGCGTAGTCTCATATCCGAATGCCTTTGCTACATGGAAATTTGGCATTAAGAAAACACAAAGGTGTGAAGTATGGAGAATTAGGGCGAGCGAGATAAAGTCCTCACATATAATCCAGCCTTTGAACTACTGTATTAAATGTCACACCTTTGATTCAGAGTTTTTATCGCAGGGTATAATCACTGACATCTTTGTTGTTTCACGGTTTACCTCAAGCTTAGCAAAGAGATCTGACCTTCGCTAATACCAACAAAAGCAAACTATATCCCTGGACCTCGTCTTCTCTTTTATCAACTTGTTTGTTTTAGCCATTGACAAAGTAAGAGTGGAAAGAACAAAGACAAAATGATTTGATCTTAGCATATCCTCATTGTGCCTTCTCGATAGGCTGCTGTGCCTATCCTGCACCTTCCTTTGTCTCCATCTATCACTTTCTATCTCTCCTTCCGCCCTACCTTGTCTCATTTTCCAATCTCATCTCAGTGATTAGGGAGTTAATAGGATGAGAAATGGAGTGCTGGCCAAAGTGCATCTGTCCCCTCCGCTACACTGCAGCTGATTTGCATTTCCTTATTGTTGGTGGCTGCTGATAGCCAGTGGTGGGACAATGTGATGTGGAGGATTTTTCAGTCTTTTGCTTTATTGTGAAAGAAATGGAACATTTTTGGATTGAATCACGCATCCGCATTGTTCTCTGCCAAAAAATCTTTGCAACCTCTCCATCTTCCGTCTTATTTAATGGCTGCTGACTCTGTCTCAGTGGCTGTGATACAGATGCCAAGTCCTCCAATAGGTGAGAAAGACCAAGAACAGATAAAGAAAAGGAAGTGAGGGCATAGTTTCCCTCTCCCTTTGCTTACTCTCTCTCGGTATCACTCTCCCCTCTGTGTTCCCTTGCGTCGCGAGACGTCTGGCTCATAATTGAGGAAACGACTGCCCCCGTGGCTGGCCCCGGCAAGTAACGAGCTTCCCACCAAGATAACTGTGACCGGGGCAAAAAGAGGAGGGCATTGCCAGAGTGATAAACGAGCCAGATGTACTGGAGGTGGCGGTGGGGCGCTGGGGGTTGGCACCAGGAGCTGACGGGCGGGCACAGAGATGCTGGCCAGGGCTATTGTGTCTGGGAAGAGAGGTGGAGGCAACTGATGATATCCCAGCCCTCCTGTTGGATAAATTCAAAGGGAAATGGGATTTTTCATAACGGCTTATGACAAGCGCTGAGGGTGATGCAATCTTTCAGACCGTAATGCAACCGAATGGAACAGCCATTATTTATTCATGGGCAGGCAAAAAAAGCTGTGACGACGGATTATAGCATACATATTGTATATACATTTACAACATTTTAAGAAGTTTTGAAATTTCTCATTAGATTTCTTGTCAATATTTCTTTCTATTTCACAATTTTAGGTTGAGACTAGGATGGGTGGGTGATTCAACACTTATCAACTCTTCAATCCCACTGACTCACCTGTTTGTCAGTCACGACAAACTCATACTGTGCAGCCAATGCAAGGCAATTCATTTAAATTCCAATATGTCATATTTAACAAAAGTTAGGCCCTGAATCATGTTTTAGTTTAGAACTGGTATTCTTCCTCTGGCCATTGAGGGTGTCAGATTCCAACATATTCAGTAGGAAAACAAATTGATTTGAAGTGGGAAATAAGCCATTTTTCTTTGTACTCGTGATTATATAATTATACAGTATATCTGCAAAAGAGTTGCATCCTGCTTTCTAGATGCTCCAATATGATTTAGCAGCTTTAATAAATTAATGGGCACATTGAACATGTGTTGTTTGGCACCTGTTCAAAGGTCCAGCAGTTGTGACACACACACCCACACACACACACACACACACACACACACACACTTTTCTTCTCAGAGCACTGAGAAGAAAAAACATTGCTCCCTCTCTCTCAGCTCTCTTATTTCTCTGGACCGCTCACCGCAGGCCCTCTAATAACAGTTGCGGGTTATCTTTCTGCCAGAAACGTCTACTGGAGAAGCTGCCCCACAGGTATGGTAAAGCCTTACACACTTGAAGGTAAAACATGTTTTCATTCGCAGGCTTGCTGCGTAAATAGGATAGTCACGCTGAAGTTTGCAATGCGCTGCAGTTTGTACACACCAGAAGGTTTCACAGGACGTTTGTGATATATTCTACAAGGATACAAACCATGCAACAAACAGAGGTATTTATAGCTGTTTCCTCAAGAAAAAAACAACTATAAAAAGATTCCCGTGCACGCACACACACACCATTTAGTACCAGACTGTCCTTGCTCAGTAAACCCAAGGGGACTTTTTATTACGCTAGTTATGCATTTTATGAGAGCCATCATGTTGGCTAAGGAGCAGTTTCTCTAATCAAATGTCCTATGAGAGGAGCTTTTTTTCAGTCAAATACTGATCCCCTTTAATCAGATGAGTCACTGCGACAAGGTTGTCCTTCTCAGATAACTGGAGTTTGAAGGGTAAAATGGAGTCCTGTTGAGTTCTTCTTGCAGAGAAAGCATGGGCTGTGGTCGAATAGTCTTTTTTGCTTTGGAAGGTTTCCAACTGAGAGAAATGACCAAAAGTAGTATCTTACTGGCAGTCACAATCAGAGTTGGTCCAATGCTTCTTTTATTATCTCCCTGACGGCACTATACTTTAAAACAGAAAAAAAGATAATGCCATGCCCATATTTCCTGGCTGCAGCAACATTTTAAGCAACACATCAATATGCCATCCACGGAAACAAACAATATGCCTGTCTGCTGAAATTTTAGAAATATTTTCATACAATTAAAGTAGTTGGGATTCATGTTGATAAATCTGTGGACATGAGCCTGCATGAAACAACACTGCAAGAACGCATATAGGGCAAAATATCTAAAATACGCTTTAAGTAGTCCTTCTCAAATTGTTGTATTTCACCACATCAGACCCACTTCAATAACATCATTAACTTATTACCTTTGGAACGCTCTCCAGTTGGACCTAATATCTGAGGACACTGTGGACAATTTTGAAGAGCAGATAAAAACCAATCTGTTTAGACTTGTTATAGTTTTTAGCTTCATGTCTGCATTTTAAGTCTTTTGTTTGGTTTTAAACTTGCTATAGTTTTTTCTGTTGTGAAGCAGCTTGTGACATTTGCTGTTGAAGGGTGCTGTACAAATAAACATATTATTATTCTTATAATTCCTATTATCCGGCATCACATAATTACATTGCCAAGTGTAAATGCAGTAGGATTATCTTTGTACCGGGTTTATCTTATCCTATGTCTTATATCCATGAATTTTACTTCACATCTTTTCTTGACCTTGTGATGTTTTCCATCAGGGTAAAGGAAAAGTGTTTAGGAAAAGACATTTGAAAATTTGACTGCAGCCGTGGTGTGTGTATATGTTTGGACATTTGTGTATGTTTGGACAGCTTCCTCAAAAAACTCACCCCGAAAATAGCTTTTCCTGTGCAATGGCTCTTTACCCCAAAACAAGCACAAACACACATAATGAGGCTGAGATCCTAATCTAAATCTCGTTGCATTAATGTGTATCTATTTACTCCAACGAACGGAAGTTGGTGGCAATGTTGCGAGGAAGTGGAAAACTTCCCCTGTGCGTATAGTTTCTTCCTGTTTAGCAGATGACAAATGAGAATAGCTTTTTCATGCACCAACTGTGCACTTTGCACCAGCTAACAGCTTTCCTAATTACACTCCTAATGAAAAGCAAACAGCACGCACATACAAAACTTAATCCATCATACAGGAACCATTACAAGCTGGCTGGATGAGGTATGCCTCTGAGGGAAGGAAGAGGAAACTGGTAGAGACGCCAAGAGCCATTGAACACACCATGCCCTACGGCATGCATTCCTTTACCTTTCCAAGCAGGAGAAGAAGCGCCTGGCGAAACCGGAGTCTCTGGAACACGAAAAGGTCGTAGACAGCCGACACTGCCAGCACCGTCACCCCCTGCTCCTTCCACAGCATACTGGCTGCTGCACACCACAGGCAGCCCAGCATCCAGCCCCAGCACCGGGTGACCGAGCTGCCACCAAATCGCCCGGCCTGAAAAGTCCCACGTGGGTCCCTACGAAGTCCACAGTGTCTCATATAACAGAGAAGAGACAGCAAAAAAAACAAAGCAGCACCAACGTCCGCCCTCCCAACCACACCAGCCACTGCTTCAGTGTGAACAGGGTGAGAAGCAAAAAGAAGGCCAGCCAGAACGCTCCAAAGACCTCCACCCAGAAGTGGGCGACTGAAGGCCGTGAAGAGGGCGGTGACAAGCCCGTGCAGCACAACGTTCAGCAGGTGGTAGCCCCAGGGACGCAGGGCATGCAGGGTGTAGTTGAGGCGGAAGGAGAGGGTGCAGAGCGGGCGGTAGGACTTGTGGCTGCCACTGTGCGTGAGCAGGGTGCCCCAGAAGTCGTCAAACAAGATGTTGGTCCACGGAGTCTCAGGAAGAAGGTCCTGGTTGGTCTTGATGGCTCGGCTTAAGGAGCAGAAGAAAAAAACATTTCATCAATGTAATCATTTTATTGTTTTGGATCATTTTTCTTACAGTAAATTTGTGGGCCATAAACCCAAAACAATGAACAAAAAGTCGTCATTGGGAACTGCAGAGTTGGCTCTTACGTCACAATGAGTGAAGTAGTCACGTGAATGATTTTTAATAACATACATATTTTTGCAATTAACCTCTATATAAAATATATATGGCAGCTTTAAGCTCAATAAAAAACATTGTATTATGAAACTAAGTAATTTGACATGAGTGTGAATAAATCATTTATTTTTATAGGCTTTTTTGGACACACGCATTACAACATGTGCCCATATGGAATAATATGTTTTCCCCAATTCTGACAATCAAATCATAATCAAAATCACATGTGTGCATTGTTGCTCTCTCTCACTCACACAGCATATACATATGTCACAGACACACACACGCACACGCACAGTTTCTTTCACACCTCCGAGGCTGCTGTGGATTCTCATAATTAGCAGATCATTACTGGGGACACGAGCGTCAGTTGTGTACCATCACAACCTGCAACAAATGAGGTTCACCACAAGGATTAAGAGTGATGAACAGCAGTTACAACAACTCAGAGTTGAATGGGATAATCTCCTACAAGACTAGTATTATGAATAAAAAACATTTAAAAATCTGAATTTTGATGGGAGATAATAGTAACTTGATGCAAAGTCAGCTGGTGGCTTTTGAAGAAGGCCTTCATAAAAACGACACTCTGCTGTAGACAATGCCAACTAACGAGTACCAAGCTGACTCATGTACTCAAGTAAACAAAGAAAATCTTATTTCAAATCCTCTTTATAGTCAATGTAAACATAATTATTAAAGAAACTTTTAATGAAAGGGAAACCATGCCTTATGTCCTCTGAGGACAACCACAACACATGCAGATATTTGTACCAGGACACAGGTTTGCAGATTGCAACAACCTATGGTTATTATTAATGAATTTCCAAGATTTGATCACGCTGGGCTAATGGCAATATTCTTTCTCAGGGCTTGATTACAATCAGCGCTGTTTTTGTGCTTGTGAGAGGGACAACGACAGGGGGGCCGGCCGAGGACTTCCTTTGTCTGGAGACTGTAACTTAGTGCTGAGTGCATAAAGAAGAGGGAGGGAGAGATTGGGCTGCCTGCCCCCACCCAGCATGAGGGCAGGAAAGGTGAAACTGAAAGATTGACAATGAGGAAAAAAAGCAGAAGAATCCGGTGTCAAAGCGAGAATTGCTCTTGGTGTTAATCCTAATTTAAATGTTTGGTTTTCTCCTTCAATAGCCCTGTCATCGCGTGAGCTGTAGTAAATTCCTTCATTTCCCAGGATTGTTCTCCATCTGGGAAAGGCAAGGGGTTGTTTCTCAGGCTCTGAGTCGCAACAAGCCAAAGTAGAACTCTCCCTTGTCTGATATTTCTAAGGACTCAAAGCATTACATCATCCAGTTTACAAATCTTTTTTGTCCTGAAGTTCCACAGTAAGCTATTAATCATAAAACAGTTTACAGTTCCAGTGCGGAGTATGATAAGATAGCAGGAGGGCTCGGGATATAAGAACAATAAAAATGTCTTGAAATGTAATGATTATTAACATTGAAAGTTTTAGTAATGCTATATTTACATTAATGTCCTTGGAGACAATCTCACATTACTAAACAGACTATGTGATTTCCCTTAAAATTCACATAAAGGATTGAAAGAGAATAAATAGCATGTCCACCAAAACCTACAATTCTGGCCATGTTTTTTTCCCATTTTACTGTCCCCTCAGGCAATAACAGCACACTATCAAATCCAAACATGGCTAGATTCACCCCCACCCAGCGCCCTTGAGTCCCTTGGCATGCCTCGGATCTCAATACTCTCTGGTAATAAATAATTTAAATATTCAAATCAGCGTCAACCGCTCATCTCCCCTCCCTGCCTGGCATTGGAGGATAAAATGAAAGCAATGGCCATGATGGTTTGGGCATTGGTTGAAAGTACTGGATGTGTGTGTTTGGAATAAATAGCTACATGCAAGGTGTCTGTCTTTGTGTTTGTGAGTGTGTGCACGTGTGTGTGTGTGTGTGTGTGTGTGACAGCAAAGGCTGCTCTGACGGCTTCATTGAGACCTGCCGCTGCAGCGGTGCAGATAGAGTGGTCTCCCGTAGTGATTGCTCTTACAGAGGGGAGTCTTTTGTATTCAGCCACCGTATGTGGGGCAGGCAGGCTGTGGAGCACTCTATTCACAATCCTCAAAGTACAGGACGGGCTTGGTCTTTTCAATTTTCTTCTTCTTTTTTTGTGGGGGGAGGTAAAGTCGGAGGGATTTCCATCAAATGCTGAAAGGAGACATTTTTTAAGGTCCATTTGTAATGGGGTGAGGTCTTCTTTCACCTGCCACTTCTTTTAGTGAAGAGAAAATTGGCTGTCTCTCAGTGTTTGTGTGTGTGTGTCTTTTCAATATGCAAATGAAGCACTCCACCACCTCCTCAACAACAGTGATCTCACCACCAGTGATTTGCTTTTCCATGTGCTGTGGCTGCCTACAGACTCCCACTTGGTTTCTTGTAGGGACTGTAGGCAAATATACATTTAAATATGCAAAATATAAGGAACTGACTGATCTGTACACCGATTAGGGGAAGTAAAAGCCAATATTCCTTTTTTATACCTCTTCACTCCCAAAGGAAGAGATGTGGACAAAGAGAGGAAGAGGTTGTTCTTTTAAAGATAAAAATCGTTGCTGCCCCCAAAAATTCAGTCAAAGTGGAGCAGAATCTACCAGAAGATATCCCATTCCAGCTATCAAAAGAGTTGGCCCGTGGAATAAAATACATAGATTTGTCCTCCTCTGTATAAATTCATGTAACTGAGGGGATGATTATTTTCTACCTACAATAATGTTAATGTTAATCGGGTTATCAGCAGGTGTATGCATGTAAGTGAATACTTCTTTAGTTTCATTACTCAAAATTATCTTAATATCCAAAAGTGCTCTGTAGAGTTTTCTTGTACACAAAGTTGTGTTAACAACAGAAAACTGCATTGCATTGCATGTATTCTTAAGGCCAAACAACATGTTAAATGCATTTTTTTTCTCATAAAACATTGGCAAAGACAATTTTTTTTCTCCAAAAATGTAAATTGACCATTTTTGACTGCTTGCTAGTATTTCTCTACACTGCCGTTGTTTGTCGGATTTCTACGTTTCGTTAGCACCCCCAACGGTCGATCAGAAGAATATTACGAAAGCGGCGACAGGAATGAGCGTCACATCGCCAATGTTCTCATAAATACATTGCTATACATACAGTTTGGCAACGAGTGGTTAAAATCGCCACATGGTGCCTTTAAAAAAAAAAAAAACACTATATTATATGAATGTAAGTTCCTTACAAGCAGACCAACGCATATGAACACAGTAATGTAAGCTATACAGGCTATCCCAAACAACTATTCCTAACCAATATCAACATTTACTATGAAAATGTAATCACACTGCATCCTATGAAAAGAGTTGTTTTTGTAATTGCATCCTTGTAAAGTTCAGTTTACAGATTTCAGGTATGCAAAACTACACACTGCACTGCATTACAGTACATTACTCTCTCCCACTCTCTGTTGCCTGAGTCAATGATAGTGTGCTCTATTAACGAACAGCAATATTAAGTGCGTTGCAAAACAAAGCACTTGAGTCTGTTTTAAATATTTGGGCTCTCGTCCTGCCTGTCTGCAGCATGAGCACTGGCCGGCCTCCTCCGCTCTAATAAACATCTGCAGAATAAACTGCCTTCACTTAACGCAATCAGGACTGGCTGAAATACAACCATTTGTAGCAGAGTGCATCCTCCCGCTCCTCGCCTGCTGTAATGAGATGGATTAGGCAATCATCATGAAACCAGTGCTCTTGATGGATACTGGCCTGGGCAATATTTAATGTATCATCACCTCTTTGTTAATTTTCCCTTTTTTCCTCTTCCATTTGCTGCAATTATGTCTTTCTTTCTTTCCAACCACCATTCTTTTATCTTGATTTCTAGAATTTATAAAGGTTATATCATTTCATCCATCCATCCATCTTATTAACATAACCATTGCTTTCTTCCTTTCTGCTCTTTCATCATTTTTATCTGTCCTTCCTTAATAATGTAACTCCTTCAGTCTGCTGTGGTATCCATCCCTTTTCAGTGCCCCTTGTCTGGCCAAGATCTATTAAATTTCTATCTCCTTACTAAGCTATCTGATTTCTAATTAAGCACACCAACAGAGAGCTGCGGCAGACAGGCCTATTTACACAAGGCTAATCCTGGGCTGGCGCACCGCTGAAGTAAACACACCACTGATGCTGCTAGCTTTCTGTGGGACTAAGAGGAACGCACATGATTAAGATTGGGAGACGAGAAATGCTCCGTACTGAAAGGGCCAAACAAATCCATATCACAGTGGCATTGTGGAAAATGTGTTGGGGTTAAAGGGCCATACACATTAACTCCAACATCCTCAGTTTGATTCCAAAGAACCTTTTGTTGCATATCATCCCTCAGTCAATTCAAGGGGCTTTGATTAGTCTCTCTCTCTCTCTCTCTCTCTCTCTCTCTCTCTCTCTCTCTCTCTCTCTCTCTCTCTCTACCCCTAATGTTGGCTTTACTGTTACTATCAATACAATGTACAGCAAAAATAGTAAGACAACAGTGAATCAAGTGAAGTCAATATCAAGCAAGATCACCAAACACTCTTTGGTTACAGCTTCCCAATGTGAGGATTTGCCAGTTTTCTATGTCTTATATCATATCTAAGTAAATATATTTAATGTTTGGACTGTTGGTCAGACCAAATAAGGCATTTGACAACTTCACTTTGGGCCTTAGAATTTTTTGATGGACACTGTTTGACTGTTTTGACATTGTCTAACCCAAAAAAAGATACAGAAGTAGACTAATTCAGTAACATAACGGATAATACGTTATTTAAAGCTATCCATCAGTAGATTCCCTCTACCCGTGCTAATCTGTAAATCAATTATACTTCCAATGACTCGTCATGATTAAGTCAATAACTAAATGTTTGATAATTTACTGACATTGATTTTAGACACCAAGTTTTTTCTGACTTCTCAAAATGATTTGCATTGGAAAGAAAGAATCACATCAAGTATCAATTATTGATTTCATCGTCATCATTTAGATTCCGTCTCACGAGCCATAGCAGGGGGATAAGGGGTGGTGTATTAAGAGGGATGGAGAGAGTGCTTGTGTGGGTGGAGGTCAGGGTCCAGATCACCTCTGCGTTAATCCAACTCTAACAGGATTAGAACATGATCATAGAGTGCATAGAGTTTCTGAGACATGCACTGGGGATCGGGGTTAACAAGTAATCTGATTTAAAGATTGTGTGTATATGCCTAAAAGGCTCCAGACACACACTCTGCACATGTAGAATGACACGATATGTAATCTATATGTAATTCCATGTGGTGTTGGAGTTGGAAGGAACACACTGTTCATGGCTTTGTTCCCAGTGAACGCCACAGCTGGTTGAGGAATAAAAATCCCATAAATTTCAGCTCAATGGTCACTGCACTGGGGGAGCATATTGTACAGCACCGCATGAGGCAACTGAACACATGGAGATGGCTATCTCATCTTTAAAAAAAACAAATTGTATCCTGGATGTCCCTACCAATCCATCACAGTGCGAGGTTGAACGATCATGAGTAAAGCCGTTATGCTCACTGGCTGGGCCTGAGTGATTCATCCATTGGCTGATCATCAGCTGCTATAATCCGGCCAATATACAGCCACAGCATGGTGGCATGCAATGAGGAGATGGTGATGAGGATGGAAGAGTAAGATGAGCTCTGGCTTTATGAGTTCATGTCCTCATCCATAATCTTCCTACCTTTCTTCTCCTCACTACATGTGATGCTGCAGACACATAATCTATACAGACATTAATCAAATATTTACTTAATTTATCCACTTTGTGTATATGTTTAGTTTGCATATCTGTAGGCTGAAAGGATCAGGAAGTGAGAATTAAGGGTGTGTTCAAACATTGCACGTCAGCGGCACCACCGACAGAACAATAACCCGACCAGAAGTGGCAACGCTGCTTTCCCACGCCACACTGGCACGAATATGGAAGGAGAGGAAAAATGCATAAATGTCCAGATAGCATTCATTAAACTCATACTCCCAGTGGCCTAGTTGTGAAAGATTTATGCTCAGCGTTGCAGAGGCTCTTTCTCTTTCTTTTTTTTTTTACTGCCGAAGACAAAATTTGACATTAAGTTGACAGATATTATGCCGAACTCAGATGGTATTATTTGTTTCTTTCCATCATTTGTAATGTATGGACAGTGATAAACTGCTGCTGAATGGTGTTCAACATAGCTGGGCGCTGATGACATGAAAAAAAGAGTTAAGCAACTTCCAAGATTTGTATCTTTTTATACATTTGTGAAAATAAATCTGAGACACATAGGATACAACTTACTCTGTATTCAAGGCGCTAACCTACATTTTATCTCTTTTACTCAGTTCACTGGATCTGTCTTTTCATTGATTAAAAACAGGCCATCCTGCAGCTCCCAACCTTTTTCCCAAGAGTGCAAAATAACCAGCCAGAAGTGTGATGAAATAAAAAGGCCAGTTAAATGATTTATTTTTAACTCTTAATGAAGACACTAGCATGAAATCCCCGCAAACTCCACAAAGCCGTCTATTTGAAACAGTGTATTTTCTTCTAAACAGATGCAGGTAACACTGCAAAGTTTTTTTTTTTGTGTTGCTCACAGATCCAAAGGCGACAATTACCATACTAAGTAATACATTTAGTGAATTTAATTGCCAAGATCAAGAACACACTTCTGGAGAATTACTCCTCATCACTAAAGTCCAGCTGTTGTGGCAAGCCGAGCTCAACAGTCAACTCATTCCTGATTAAAATAAAGTCTCCTCCACATTCTCAGTCTGTCCACGCAGCCAATCAGGAGAAACAGATTCCTTCCGGGGGCTCTCGGCTTCAAAGTGGCTGAAAACGTCTGAGCTAAGCATCAGGAAGTTGTCTGTCTGTCCTCTGTCAGGTCAAGGACTCGCTTTCATGTCGTGAAGTCGGTTTCCTGATTGGCAGAACAACAACTCTAAAATAGGCCAGGGTCAACTCATTGTACTTAGTGTAATGTGAATTAAATAGACTATGACTTAAAAATATATACTAATTGATAAATAACTCAAATTAATGCCAAATTATGCTCCGTAAAATTGTCATACCCACAACCTCTGTTTCAGGATATTACTTTGAAAAGCATGGGCTGAGAGCTGATAGTGCCATGGGTAAATGGAGAGAACACCTCCCTAGGGAGGCGCCCAGGAGGCATCCTTACCAGATGCCCGAACCACCTCAACTGGCTCCTTTCGACGCGAAGAAGCAGCAGCTTTACTCCGAGCTCCTCTCAGATGACTGTGCTTCTCACCCTGTCTCTAAGGGAGACGCCAGCCACCCTCCTGAGGAAACCCATTTTGGCCGCTTGTACCCTGGATCTCGTTCTTTCGGTCATGACCCAGCCTTCATGACCATAGGTGAGGGTAGGAACGAAAATTGCCCGGTAGATTGAAAGCTTCTGGCTCAGCTCCCTTTTTGTCACAACGGTGCAATAAACAGAATGTAATACCACACCGGCTGCTCCGATTCTCCGACCAATCTCACCCTCCAAGACCCCAAGGTATTTAAACTCCTTCACTTGGGGTAAGGACTCACTCCCTACCTGAAGAAAGCACTCCATTGGTTTCCTGCTGAAAACCATGGCCTCAGATTTAGAGGTGCTGATCCTCAGCTTTAAAATCGGAAAGCAAAAAACTCAAACGGCCATTTGCGTGTTTATCCTCTCGGGTACGGGAAAAGCAAAGGAAAGCACTCTGCAATCATCTGTTGATTGGTTCAAGTTTGAGTTGCAAACTGATTCTTTTATCCAGCCACTGATGACCGATCCCAAACATAACACCTAACCTAAATATGCAAAGCAACATTTGTACACTTGTTGTACACGGATTTATCTTATATCTTAAGCCATCTAACTAATTGTTAGAAATGTTGTTCGAAATGTATCATTTTTAATGTATTATTTAATATGTTATTTGCTTTCTGGCTGAAAATTAGATAAGATTGATACCACTCTCAGAGTTGAGAGTGGTATTCATCTTCTCCCCTGACTATCAGCAAGAAAACTCTGCCTTTAAGGATGAGCAGTTCAATATTGTGTCTGATCAAGTGATATTAAACTTAATAAATAAATACATTACATGTGTGGAAACAAGTCCACTGTCATTACATCATATTCCAGAGAGACATTACTTAATACGCTACACTTCTAACCAATCATCGAGAGTGCAACTCCTTCATCTATTTTTCAGCAGATTGATTGCCCAGTCTTTTCCTCCATCTAACTGATCGATTGATCGCTTCCTATTAGCTAGTTGCACATAATAGAGGGGATCTAACAACAATGCCACCACTGCCACCTCAGCTAAAAAGGAGGCCGAACCCACCGCAACGTCCCCTGAGTGATGGTGTCAATAAAAGGCTGTGATGAATCCTCTGCCCACACCAGGGGGAAGGCTGTGGGAAATCAATGGTCAATAAAACTAAAGGTCTACTCTCCCCAGGGCATAAATATATCAAACACAGTGAAGGAAAATACTGTGTTGGGATTTGAGGGGGTCAGAACTCATGCCTCAAAAAAAGCTGTGGAATTAATTGAGTTTTTATGCAACGAATATGAAAACATAATGTTTAACTGCAGATGCACGAGTCTGTTTTGTCATTGCAGAAGAGCAGCTTGTTGAAGCAAGCTTCCAAGCAGAGCTGCTAGAAAGAGTATGTGTGCTATAAAAAAAGCAATATTTGTGAATGCAATCAAACTGAAAAATATTTTAAAAATAACGAAAGTGTACAGTTTAGTTTAGTTCAAAACCAAATAAAAGTTTAACACGTCCATGAACACCCCAGAGACCACCAGGAACATCTCTGGGAAAACGGTTGTTTCTTGTTGTTTTGTGAAATGCATAGGTATTTAAAAAAAATAATAAATCTCACCCAATAAATATGCCATATGCCTACAATATGGTACTGTGCCCATCAGCATTCACAGTGAGAAACACATTTAAATTAGCCAATATCAAGGAGCACTAGATGCAGAGACTTTTGTAAGGTTTCTAAAATCATTGGCCTTACCACACATCCAGCACTTATCATGGAAACAGTGGCCAACTTGTACACGCTCCATCCATCCATCCATCCCCCCAGTTGGGCCAGAAAACAACCTCCAGCATGTTACAAAAAAAACTAATGAGCAGCCAATCAGCCTGTACAAATTCTGCATCCAGTATGGTCTTGGCAGTTGATTACAGTGTCTGACTGTGGACGGGTAATTAGGGTGGCCTCCCTCGCCTGCATCCACGGTGATAAATGTGACGCTTGATTAAAAAACGGATTGACTGCTATTCTCTGACTTTGCCAAACAATACATAAATCCCAGCTGTGTGTAGGCTGATGATATGATTTAAAATGCCAGACAGATGTTGCAGTATCTCAGCTCGCTGCTGCAGATACAACATTGTTGCATCTAGGGGAATTTATGCAAAATTATGCTACTTTGCTGAGGTCCTAATTTGCTGCCTTCATAATCTAACAATTAAATGCAAAAATGAGTAACAGGGCTGTTACCTTTCGTTCAGAACTCCATCTACTATTTGAATGAGGAACATTTTTATATTCAATCTTAGTCTATAGTGACAATACATTTAACTTTCATGGATTCAATCTGAAACATCTCTGCATTTATAATATATATATATATATATATAGTATACCTTATATGTTCATAGTAGTACCTTTTTGTTCCATTATGGAATTCTTGAGGCCACTATATATACTACATACTTTGCTCACGCAGATATCAGACACTCAAATAGAATAGATGAGAGTAACATACAGTGAAATACACTGTATATAGTAAATATGGAGTTATTTCAGACAGAGCCATAGTTTTGGATTAGTATATATGAGTTAGAATTAATTTTAACTAATTAAGTTTTACTTCTTATTTGTTCAAACTAAAGTTTTTTGATAAAGTGTTTTTGTTCAAATAATTTAAATATTACATCTCTAGTGGCATGGTTACTTCACTATCACCAGCACATGGTCATGTATTTTTTTTAGCAGAAGGTACAACTCCAATTCCCTTTTCCCTCACCTCCTTAATTCATCTTACCTTCTGCTTTCATAATCAATTCCACTGGCCTAGTTCCAGAGAAGCGTTGGCACAGTGGCCTATAAAACCGTGTACCTCCAGCCACCTACGCTCATGATTATGGAAGCCCCACTTCCACACTTAAATTAAAAAGGGGGGGACTTGAACAAAGGACTAAAATGTTGCCTGGCATTGATTTCTCTCTACAAGGAATAGATGGGTCGTGAGGGGTCACGGCTAAAAAAGGACGGGCCCACTTTTCCCCTTAGTCCAGCTGTATAATTTGCATGCACATGATGCGGTCTAGTTGGTAAATATTCCTAACACACACGTGTTCCAATTTACTCACACACTTGCCTAGCACCAGGTGTGGACTAAGGCTGCACAATTAATCCCAATTTTATTGAAATCACATACAATTTGTTAAAGGCAAAATATGTGTCAAACCATTCAGAATTGAGTTTTGTCGTGCTGCAGAGACGTCCAATCCTACCAATCGAATCCCACAGACTAAAGAAAAAAATCTTAGTTTGATACAGATACTAACAGAAAATCACACTATAATCATTTTACTATAATACATTTTAATGAAAATGAAAATAATGATACAAACATGATCATTCCCTCCAATATCGTGAATCAAAATTGCCATCACAATATCAGTCAAAATAACTGCAATTAGATGTTTTCCTCATGTTGTTGAGCCCTATTTTGCACACACTGCATCAACATTACCCACAAATAAGCTCTCCAGAGTATTACAGGCCCACTATATTCATATATATATTCATATATATATATATATATATATATATATATATATATATATATATATATATATATATTGATATTCATATCAATGAAGATCTTGACAATGTCTAGCTGGGTCTACTGTCCGAGAAAGTTCCTTTTCTCTATTCTGCTCCAACAGTCTGTGTATCAGAGTGTGAAAAAACATTGGAACTTGAACTTTAGTGTTCCCCTGACACTTGTTCTGCTACAAAGTAGCGCACAGGAATAAATAGTAAAGGGTACTATTGCTGATGTCTAATCAAATGTCGATATGAAGAGGCCATTTTTTGTGGTGCATGTCCTTGAAGACCAAAGTTTGGTTCAAAGTTTGGTGTTCCTTTAAGAAAACAGGATCATTTTGACCTGCTGCGGAGATTAAAAGAAGGACAACTTTAATTGCTGATTACAAATCACGAAGCCAGTGGAAGATCCGAGTGTTGCAGCGCAGCCAAGTGAGCAGCTGGAGAAACAAAGCAGCATTCTGTTTCTGCTCGAAAGTCTTCTGTCTCTGATTAGAAAGAAAGAACTACACTAAAGCTCCAGCAGAATTGGTTTGGGATTTGATCAAAAATTTAAATATGCAGCTATTTTGAGAATGTATAGGATTTGTGCCTTTATGTTGAACGTAATGCATGAGAACAGAAAACAAAACACGCCGCAGATTCAGGAACAGCGAGGTTTCTCTCTGTTTTATCAGCTTTCAGTGGCCAGATTTACATGCAGCATTTGTAATGGCCAACTCTGCTGCACTAACACGCCATACAGCACTGTATCCAATCCAGAATAGGCCCTCCTTTCTTCTGCCGTGACCAGTTGTCACATTCCAGCATTAGCCAGAGAGGAACTATAGCTATAGAGAGGTACCACAGGGGCCAACCCCAACCAAATCTGTCTTCTTTTCAAGGATCTGTGCTAATTATCTACGATCTTTTCAAATTCTGATCTGTGATCTGTTGAACACGGCTGGTACAACGAAACCATTTGCCTGAACTCGACTCTCACATTGGAACCAATGATGTCAAACCCATCCATTTGACCCTTAACTTAGGTCAAAGCAAAAGTTGGCTAAAGTGGTTCAAAGGTACTTTAAATCAAGCCACGTTTTCAATCAGCTCTGAAACACCTTAGCAATACAAATTCTACCAGTAGTCCAAGGGCGAGCGCAGCAACAGAATCCAACAGAATCCAATGCAATAATAAAATATGTCAGAGGCAATTCCCTGCAGAAGGTTTAATATAATCCAAGTTTTTTAAACAATCAGCAGGGGTTCCAAAATGTATGGCCCTGTTTAAAATGCTGCAGGAAACTCCATTATGAAACCATAAAACGCATTGTGTAACATCATAAAAGTACCATATTCCCTTCTGAGATGGACATACATGATGTCATGCTACAACGTCATGACATTTGTATGGAAGACTGGGTTACAAGTAATGTCAGCCAAGCTGTTCTTTTTGGTATTCAATATATAATTCACAGCTATAGAAATCGCTGATGGAAAGAACACTTCCTCTGCATTTCCACAGTTAAAAAAGGACACGAGGCTACATGCTTAAAGGAAAAGTTCAACTGGCAGTAAGCTTAGCATAGCAAAGACTGGAAACGGTAGGAAACAGCTAGCCTGGCTCTGTCTGAAGCTAACAAAATCAGACTACCCAAATTTTAGAGATACTAAAGAGATATTTTGTTACCTTTGGACAGAGCCAGGCTAGCACTTTCCCCTGGTTTTTAGTTCCTTTGTGCTAAGCTAGGTTTAACAACTACTGGTGGTTTCATTGGTGTACAGACATGAGAGAGGTGTCAAACTTCTCATCTATCTGTCAGCAAGAAACTAAATAAGCATATTTCACAAAATTTCAAGCTTGTCCAACCTCCCTACTGCAAAACCAAAACAGTTGGTGTATTGTCACTCTATGAGGCCATCTCTCCATAAAATAAAAAGAAAGCATGTGTGTCCATGTCTTGGTGAAATAGGATAAACCTATTTCCTATGTGCAACAGGGATATCACATGGATTGTTCCTTGAGCTGATAAAGCTATCAGTGAATAGATGCTGCTGGTTATAGCATCTACTCACTGAAAATACAGCTAGACCACAGAATTTAGATTAAATAGTTGCTGTCAGCCACCTCAGTAATGGATTGACTGGATGTGGTATCACAGTAATGAGCAAGTCTTGGGGGGAAAAATGTGGATTTTGATGAAATCCACCCAGCGTGGTGGATGAGCTAGCACTGTCACACTCAGTGGTGACCTCTAATCTGTCTGCTTGCCATGTCTACAGAGCAGAGATACCAATCTACAACAGGACAGCGCCCATCAATGTTTCCTTAAGTCAATCCCACAGAAAAAGTAATTTCTTGGATGCTGAATTTCGTTTAGGCGAGGTGCAACTAATCAAAGTATTGACATAGTCCAAGCTCTCTGTTGTGGGTTTCTTATCAAAATGAAAGTGAAAATGCATCAAAGAGCTCATATACACTGACCATGTGCAAAAAGGAAAACATGCATAATTCAGTGCCCTTCAATTCAATCCATTAAAATATAAAAATAATACATTGAAAAGGAAAAAAAACATGTTGAACTTAGTGGTGTGGTAGATTTTTCCAAAAACACATCAAAAATGCATTAAAGTGTTGTCACAGCTCATCATGAAACCACTATAACCATACAGCCTGCCCCATAGCTAGTGATCCATGAATATCAAAAGGATGGTGAGAAAAGAATTGCATTCTGTAGAAAGATAAATACGGTGGCTGGTTTATCTCAGGCTGACAGAAGCGAGAAAACAGCAATTATCAAATGCAGATTTATCCCATTTATCAAGGATGACTTCCCCCTTGCAGTCAGGAGCGCCATGTTTACTTAAACAGCGATTCACCCTATCTCCAGCAAGCTCTGAGTACCTGAGACTAACTGTGCGAAAATGAGGTTCAGTCCCCCTCCGTGAGATGGGGGAGCTAACTAATAAGCAACGCTTAAATGGGCAGGCCATCACAATGGGAAAATTGGCTCAAATGTTTCCTGACCCTGCCTAGATAATCAAGGAGGATAGTTAACTTGAAGGATGGTGCGCTTTATGGTTCTATACACAGAATAATTACCTTGCTACTGAGCCAAACCTGAGTGAATTGGTTTGTTTCGATTGGGCTTGAAATGGTATACCACAAAGCTGTATGGTGAGGCAGGAAACTACAATTTCAATGTAAACTCAAATATCTTAGCATTAAGCCATGCGGATTCCCTGTTTTTGAACAAAACCGTTTTTCAAACACTGTTGCCAGTTCCTTTTATTTTCAACTCTCTATAATAATCACTATCATCTCCTCATCACTCCTCCAAATAGCCCTCTATTGTGTCACAATGACAGAACCATTAAACAACACGCTTCCTGTATCTGTATTAGCCGGTGAAGTTCTGGGTTTGTGGTCGCTTATCAAGAGGAAACAGGAAAAGGAGAAAGGCTATCTCCCTCCGCAGAATAAATCATGTGGATGTGAATGAAATATGAACATACAATATCCCCATATATATGCATGTTTTACAGTAATACAAATTTAAACCTTTTTATACATGTACAAATGAAGATACAATCACAAATCACTGCATCTAAAATCCCTCACAAAACCTTTAACGATAACCTCCTATAGGGTTTGTTTCCGGCTATTTTCTTTGTGAAGTCTCCAATGTCGTGCTACAAAGACATTAAAGGCAAACAAAATACCAGCTGCAGCACACTTGTGCAACAAAGCTTCTAGTATAACCACTTCACTACTCCTACGTCTCAATACCAAATACTATAACGGTTCCCTTGAGTAAAGGTAACAGGGCTGTCATCTGACCTCCCCTGAATCTTAACTCCCTCAAGCCTTCACACCATCTCTCTCAATCTCCCCCGCTCAGGTTTTTATGAGGTGAGAAGCACAAACCGATATTCCCCCACACAATGTTGGCCCTGTTCCGACCCAGAAAGCCAGAAAGCCTTATGCATATTAGTATATTTTACAAGAGTAAGCTGGAGTAGCCATGCGTGAAAATGGAAAGAGAGTGTTTTGTGCAGTGTTCAGCTAAGGTTCAGCACCGAGGTTGGCAATCTAATGAATTTGTATTGGTTTTGTGAAGCTACTGGTACTCATATTATAATTAAGGAACAACAGTGTCAGTATCTTATGCTGTTTTATCATAGCTTGCATAACTCATTTTTACCTCATCATGTTAAAGGTACATGTCAAACAAACAAAAAAAATCAGTTTTGCAATACAAAAAGATGTGTTTCTTACATTATCTTCAGCAGCAATTTCTTGCAACTCAGTTAAATGCATGGGGCTTAGGGGGTGGGGGGGGGGGGGGGGGGGGGGGGGGGGGGGGGGGGATTATTGCTTCAGGTTATTATAACAGCAGGCAGCTTAAAATGTTAGTGCAGCTCATTTTCGACCAGCAGTTATGTTCGCACTTTATGTGTATTCCAAAGTTCAAAGAACAACAGGCTGTAACTTGCATGGAGGTCTTCATTTGCAACTGGAACTGGAAAATAGCCAAACTTTTTTGGTGGAAACCACCCAAATGGTATAAAAGTAGCCCAAATTATCACAGCTCGCCCACAACTATTTTACCCACCCATTTAAATAAAAACTAACACAATCTGTCAACCGGCTTCATCATCCTGATCATCCACCCCATCAACTACTGGCTTCACCGTCACCAGGGAAAGGCTGTCAGTGCACATGAAGAACACAAACACCTCCACACGCACCGACAAACCATCTCGGCTTCCCGAAAACTAGCTGATGAAAGTCGAGGCTCACTTCGGAGTGCTTTTCACAGTCAGAACTGATATGAGCCATAGTGAAATACGAGTGCTTTGTCAAGTGCAGCGGGGGGGGAAAACACTTTTAATTTTCTGTTCTGACAGCTGAACTGGGCTACAGACATAAAAAACTCTACAGTCACTGAAAGAGAATACTCAATGGCTATTGATTACAAAAGGTAAAAATGGGTAACTGGTTGCAATTTGTGTGATCCCCTGCTTGGGTTTGGTTTTGTATTACGCCACAACGGCTCTAAGTTGCTTTAGAAGTCCACCTTGTAGTTTAAAGAGAGAAAGTGGATGCCAGCATCTAAGTGTAATCTAACACCACAAAAAGGAGCTTTGCTTACAAAGTGAGTTTATTGCGCTGAGAGAGAAATTCAACTCCATGCTGCTGAACCGTTATGAAGGCTTTCAGTTGGAGGAGAGCATGATGAACATGCATGCGGTTAGCCAGATAAGAAACTTGTGAGACTATGTTTTCACCCCTTTATGTATGGTTTGTGGTTGTCATCCTCCCAAATCTAGCATGGGTGTTCCATGACAAATCTATGGCTTTGGCATGTATATCTTGCAGGGCGCTGGCAACTAAGCCCGGTTGTCCGTGGAAACCAGTGTTTTGGGATCCACATATGGTGTGTATACAGGGAGGGTCGTGGGACTGAGGTTTGGCGGTCATGTATTAGCAGATGGGCGGATTGACTGTGGCCTGTGAAGCATAAGGGGTAGCCAAGGGTTAGCAGCAGCCTCAACCAGCACCGTGCATCACCGGGACCCAATGGGAGGAGGATAAACCCAAACAAATGTAACCCATCTCTTCTCCAAGTCTGGGTACTGATTACCAGATGCAAGGGTGGTATTACATTAATACAAGTATTACAGTTATTAAGTATGTCATGTATGCTTTCTGCTTGCAGATAACAGAAGAATTAACCAAACTGTTATATAAATTTATATATAATACTTTTTTTTTTTGGACGTTCTTGGTCTCGGTACATGCTTAATTAATCTGGTGATCTTTCATTCCAAGGTGCCATCTTCGAAGAACTTTTTTGTCTTTATTCTTAAATAACTTAAACCATTACTATCCCAATGTCGAACATTCATTTTCTGTCAAACTACTACTTGAATAAAGACTGGTGCCATCTGTTTTGAACATAGTTTTACATTCATACCTACCAGCCTTTGCGTTTCCCAAAGTGGGTTTTAAATCTATGTATGGATGACTATACCACAATAGTACTGCCAAAATTAATCATATGGCTACACAAAACAAATGCAACTGATGTAAATAGCAATTAAGAACACACAAAATCACTCAGAGTAACCTTGGGCAGCAGCTATTTTAAACTCTGACCCTTGACTATGAAAATACTGTGATGTCAAAATGAAGGAGATTTAGTTGATTGTGACAATACCTTTCATAAATGTTTCTGATGAAAAGTAAATCTGCTTTGTGCGCGCCTACCCTTTCATTATGAGGAACAAGCCATGCGAGCTCTTCTGTTTGCCAGGAGACTGTTTTTCCTGCCCCTTTAAGGATTGCAAAAGCTGGAGCATACCCCAGCCGAAGAGGATAGGCTTTATTATTTCATCTTCTGTCTTCAGCACATGCACCGCCATTTCTTTGCTTAGACATAGAACCAAACACCATTATAAACCCAACAAGACAATTTAAGCCTTTGTATTGTGGTTTTAAAGCAGTTTCAACGCCATATCATCTGCAGAGTTGACCACTAAGTGCTTTCGTGACTTAAATCTGCTAGTAATCAAAATGCGTTCCTATTGCTTAACTAATAGTTTGATCCCTCAAACACCAAATCTCAAGAGGCTACGGACTGCAAAAACAAGACATCAGTAAAAAAAAACGTTGTTATGGCCAATGAGAAAGAAAACGTACTACTGCTTACATTGGGATAGTTCATAAGATGGTGACATCTTTTATTCACAACCGATCCACACTTTTCATGAGGTTTCTCCTTATGTATGAAAATCTGATTAAATGCCTCAAAACCATCTCAAATTTCTTTTCATAAACATTTTCTTGATCAGTTTCACTCACCGCATTGTTTAATTCGATTCTCTACTTTCCTTCCAGTGGCGTTACTCATTTCTAAAACGCTTACAGTGAAAATTCCTCTTGACACAAGCTTTTGCACCTCAACTGTATTCCTTACTGCACACAGTCAAAGAGATTTGTCCCACTCATTTCATTAGCCTATATTTTCCCTCAATATTTGTCTGCTGAGAGCACATACTGTAACTTAAACAGCCTCAAAACAACTAGGGCATATGTTGTAGATAATTATTCCAATTGAGGCACAGAGATTCCTGGCAACAGTTACTACCGTGGGCTGAAAACCACAGTGAGCCTTGGGCGCGCCAACCCATAAGAGATAACAATTATGAGCAGATACTAAATACAGAGAAAACGTGGGTCCTTTTTCATGAAACACATGCACAAAGACGTGCATGAAATGCGTCAACTGTTTGTCAAGTCAACAAATTTACGTTACCAAAAGATGTAGTTCATCGAGTGGCCGCTAAAAGCTCCTCATTTTCACCCTCATTTTTGCATTAGCCAACACCAGACGACAATAGCCAGATTTGTCAGTTTGCAACCCACTTTGAGCTTAATTTGGGCTCTGTATAAACATATGGGCGACATCACCATATTTTATATGGGCTATGTTGACAACCCTTTTGCGACGCTAGGTTTAGAGCAAGGATAATGATACATAATATATAGATATGCTTCGCAGAGCATGAGCCATGTGAATTAAAATATAGAACCTACAATTAGTTATTAAAGCATTAAAGATAAAGATGCAAATGTTTTGGCTTTGAAGGTGTGGACTTTACCGGAGCTCGGCCAAGTAACAAGAGTACTGTCTCGTAATAAGTACATCATGTAATTACTTTTTCAGTTATTTATATGTAGCCTAATTACAAAATGATTATATTTCTCATATAACCTGCCTGACAGTGGTCATGTTACTATGATTTAAAATGGTACAAATAGCTCGAAAGTTAGTAGTTACGGCAAAAGAACAACCAGAAACACTAATAAAAACTGCTTCATTTAATTTACTGCTTTTCTTATCTCAGTTGATACAAGCACACGGACATTCCTGACACAACAATGCTCCTTATTTACTGAACATACTTCCACAATCCAGATACGTGCTACGTACAGATTCATACATAGAACAACTGACAGTTATATGGAGGACAGAAAGAAGGAAGCAAGAACGATTATTTCCATGTTTTTGTTTTGTGCTCTCTGGAGGAAGATATTGTTCATATTTATAGGTGATCCAGGGGGTTAAACTATGGGTGCACTATCCATAAAGGCAACTCAAAGCACTATGGTTTGAACTAAGATGAAAGGGCAACCCCATATTGATGCATTTATCGGTCAACCTCAAAAACCAAAGCTAGAAAAGTAACAGATGTTGCAACCAACAGACTCTGTGTCATTGTGGTCCTTTGTGTCATTTGTGTGGCATGTTAAATTGTTTAAACCTTAACTTGGGATGAACATTTTCAGTTTTAACAGTGAGGAAATTTCAAATAGAAAATTAAACTGAAATTATAGAGGGGACTGTGCCAGTCAGTGACATTTTAACCTCACTAAAATCCTCCAAACCCAGGCCCTTGCCCAAACAATGAATTGTTTTTCTCTTTTGAAACAACTCGGGAAGATGTTTTCACTTCAATCCCCTGAGAGACGCATGTGATGCATTTAGCACGCAGAGGCAATGGTGACGTGATTGGGGTCACAGATCTTATGGTACACGACTCTGAATGCTGAAAGCCACTTAGGATGCATTTCATTTAACAATATCATCTCCATTATCTCTTGTCCTTCCTGCACTCTTGGCGTCTGCATAATGTCCAAGCAGTCCTAGTAGAGACATCCATTACTGGGTCGATTCATCAAAAGGTGTTGTTAAAAACCAATATCATTGAAATGTCGGCATCAGGCGGGGGCTCATTTGTTATCCTATCAAAACCCTTGATGATGAGTATTCAAAGGAGAGTCCAGACATTATGGTAAATATATTTTCCAATCTATGACCACAACTCTAAAGCAATCAATCTAAAACTGTAAAAATATGAATATATCAGCACTTTGAGTAGCGCGTTCAAATCATGATAAATTCTACCTAACCAGAGAAACTGTAAATCAGCAGATTATGTCTTGATTGTTTCTCCGAATCAAAAATGCGCCTTGCTCAAGTCCTTATCCAGCTCCCATAAAACAAAGTCATTTCACACACAGAGGCTTTTCATTGGGATTACTGCTGGCCAAGAGAGCGCTCGGCTGGGCCCTGAGCAGTGCCCGGAAAAAAACCACTCTGACGTGATTGAAAAAGCAGAGACTGACCAGAACATCCCCACAAGTTGGAGTGCCTAGAACTATCTGCTCCGCCATCTTGTCTCCGATGTTAAGAACCGCATGTGACAAGAATTTGATTACAGGGTGAAAGGTCAGACGAGACTGTCTCGGCTCCCAAAACACAGCTTAAAAAAAACAACAAAAAAACACACAAATGTAGAAGAACAAATTTGTCTTCAACCAAGACAATCTTTTCAAACAACTCCAGACCAGAATGATTAGTGCAATGCTCCTCCACTTTAATCTTTCTCTTGCTGGAACCTTTTGCTCATAACTCTCCGCTTGTCCAAGAGGGAAGAGACCGGGAGCACGTGACTCTTGACCCCGAGAGAGGACGCCGTTTGATGAACGACCAGGGAAGGTCAGACCTCTGATTGGTATTCAACCTCTTCCATCGGAGATCTCTGAACCAAAACGCCAGAGTGTGTCCCCAAGAGCCTAAATTACCATGGTGACATTGATAGATCCGCATCATCGGCAGACACTGAACTTTCACTGAGGGGATGGAGTGCGAGCGTGGGCCGAAGCGGGCAGGCCAGCGCAGCGGTTGTAATCTGTCACCAAGGGGCTTCTTGACAACCTCTAGGTGTCACGGTCACACGTACAGACTAGGCTGATAGATGAACGACCCCGCTGGCCGCTTTTTACAGGGATATACTTGGCAAGGTGTGATGGAATTGGAGACGGCATACGGAGCTCATTTCTCCCACCACGCTATGTTTCTTTACTGCGTCCCCTCTTCTTTTTTTTACCTCCACACACCCTCTGTCTTGCTCACGCGTAACACACAGAGGGGTCACTGATGGTGCTGAAAAGTAAAGTGGGAGGATTTTTGACCTTTGAGGGGTGTCTGGAGATCCTTACCCGACAGCAACCACAGACGGAGCTGTGGACGGATAAGGGAGGCGACCCGTTCTCTGTTCATTCTTTGTATCCACGGAGAGATCTACCACATACCTTGCATATTCCAGTTGCCAAACCTGTGATTTAGTACTTGATAATGAAAGATGAATTCATATCAGTTTTGACAGAACTCTTGCAGGAGCCAAAACCCCATTATGCCCATATATAGTGTTTCAGAGTCAATGAAGAACTACCTGTCCAGTTCTTCTTTTTAAAAAGGAGACCAGCTGTGAATTCTTACATGAAGGGTGATTATTCTCACAAGCACAGATGTATGGCAGCCACACTCACCTAACAAACATGGTTGTTGGATGTGAAACACAACAGGCTGGTTTAGCCATTTAGATTTGTCTATATCAATATTTCCCAACCCTTTTTGGCTCAGTGACAACTCGTCACAGTTTACACGCCCTGAGCATGGAGGGTCATGAGTCACGAGCTGCAGCCTGACCAAATATTGATTGTTTCATTTGACTGATGTCCAGAGGCCCAGACAGATGAGGCCGACAATTAGAGAAAAATCAGCCAATAGGCTCAACATTACTTTGTGTAAGAAATGTGCATGATATATGGGCCAAAACAATTAGATTAATTCTTTTCTCTGTCACATCATTGTTAAATGAATGTCTTTGTTTTCTGACATATTATGGATGACTATTCGATTAAAGGATAAAATAATCAGATTATACTGATTTGATAATTCATCTTGAAATTAACTGGGACTCCAGAGGGTCCTGACCCCCCCACCCCCCCAGGTTTGAAACTACAGGTCTATGATAATTTAATTTAAATTTAATTTTAATCTGTTTATTGATCCCCAATGGGGAAATTACAATTTACACTCTGTGTCCACACTTTGTTAGTTATCATACACAGTCCTGAACTACACATACACCAGCGCCCTGAGCGGTTGGGGGGGGGGGGGGGGTACTGTGCCTTGCTCAAGAGCAGCTGGCAGTGCCCAGGAGGTGAAGTGGCATCTCTCCAGCCACCAATCCACACTCCAGTACCCAACTCCCTATGGACTGAGCTACTGCCACCCCTACCAGGCCTACTAAGCCTACTGATGTAACTAAAACAGTATTTTTTTTGTAAAATACATAAACACTGTCACCTGGGACTAAAACAGCTTGTTGTTAGTGAAAGTTCCTGATGTCGATCCCCTTTCCCTTCAACTCCACCTCTACGGTAGCCTCCATCAGGAGTTTTCTCCTCCACAGCATGACAGTGTCGACATGTTTATTCAGCTGTTTGCTATATGAAACTCCCGGTTTAAATTAGCTTGAGATCCCTCGGGAGGCAGGGCGTTGTTAAAACACGCACGAGTGCTTCATCAACACAAAGAGCAGCCGAACCTGTGCGTGTGCGCAGGCGAGGGGACTTCACAACGTGTAGAATGACCCCACTTCTGCTGTCAGTTCCTGGACAAGGACCATGTGATGTGCGCTGCTGTGTCTCATTTTTAAAGTATCTAGGCTAAGAATACTAATTTGAAGTCCCTGGAGTAACGGTACACAACTTTAGGGACAAAACACGGGCTACAATTAAGAGCAATACAGCATTATGAGCTGTCTAAGGAATAGGAATACACCACTGCGGGGATATTCTGGTCACTACCATTTCACGGCGCATGGTTCAGTAACCTACGTTTCCCTTCATACTCGCTGTTTTTGTGTCTTTAAGTACAGCCGGAGAATGAGCAGGGATTTAATACAGACTAAAGACAAAAGCATGCACTCTAACCGTGCGGGCAGGCGCAGCGACCCTCCGCTTCCGTGCGGAGGTAACAGGGAGATGACAAGTGGCGGAGCGGATGGGGATGTTGCGCTCTGTGGGCGAAACCTACCTGTCATCGTAGCAGAAATCTGCGTCCAGCGTGTTCAGATAGAGACCCACAGCCACGGCGGTGCACACCAGCTCCGTGATCATCTCTCAAAACCAACGTGGGAGAGGAGCCCGGGATAGAAATGACTAGAATCGGGTCTCAAGTCTCTGTGTTATTGTGCTCTCAATTCAGCCGTTCGGAGCCGCATAGCTCTCCGGACAACGCAGGGCAGTTCCGTGACATGGAAAGTGTGTCAAAGTTAGCCATATTCCCTGTAAGCCATTGTTTTTGAGAGATGGGTCAGGGGTGTCGGGAGGTGAAGCTAAAGCCGGGTTCGGCTCGGAGCTGTGCGCATTTCGGTGCTGCGGTGTCCTCAGTGTGCGCATCTCTCCGCCTTGGCACCGGAGAGAGCAGAGCGGGGGAAACGCATGTGGTTTTCAGGGAGGATGAGCATGCGCACTGGGCTCTGCACTGTGGGGGAAAGGTGGGAAATGTTGGCAAATAGGAAATGTGTTTTTATGCATTACTGATGGAGCAGAATAAGAAGCAATCGTGTACAGGAAGTCTCATGAAATGGATGTCAGTTGTTTGCAAGCAAATGTTTACTTGTTAATGTTGACTTAACTGCAACAGACTGAAGACATAATAATAATAACAATACATTTTATTTATAATGCCCTTTACATTTCAAAAAGAAATCTCAAAGTGACATCACTGTCACGGGTTACTTAGTAAACGATGTAGTTACATTTAATTCTTTTAAGGAAACATAATAAACTGACATGAATACCTAACTTTGAGTTTCAGTTTTGAGTTGTAAAATGTAGTTGCACATGTTAAAGTTAAAATAAATGACCTAAACACAAATTGTACAAAGACAACCTGGTTAATTACCTCACCTCAAATAATTGAAAGCAATGTTTACAATGTCAATTGTATCCATATCTTCTGTAGGACCAGGGGATATGCAATTAGGACTAAAATAGTTCCATATATAGGACCCCTGGCTGTCTTAGACACAATTGATCTTTACTGGTAAGATGGACATTGGGTGTCAGGTTGAGTAATACATTGGAATATTTTCCATTGGGATGTGTGATTGATGAACTGTTGTACCTCACCCTAGGGTAGGGATGCACATGGGCGTCAGTTTGGAAGTGTGCAGCCTGGTCCTGCTGGCTACCAGCTGGACCAACGCCTGGCCCTCAGTCAGGGCTCCAGGCAAAGAAATCCAGCGCGGTCAGCAGGGGGAGAGAGTAAAACAGATGGCTGGAGAGGGATGGACAGACCGCAAGGGCATCGGCCGCCGATGGGTGAGACAGTTACGCAGCATTACGGGGGCAAGAACACTCATTTGTAACAAAGGTGCCCGGCCACCCTAACTCTGAGAAAGACTTGCCCTTGACCTCACAGAACCTGTTGGAAGGCAGGCTGCTGTGTTTTTGTACCTCAGACTTATGTTGAGATACTTCCGCTTGGACAGCATTCATCAGTGTCCAGAGGCAACAAATGAGTGTTTGGGTTGTAGGAAGACAATCAATCATTGGACGTCTTTTGACACTTTATCTGTAAGACATCCTTAAGATACAGCCTTCTTGTTGTTGTTATATTACGATAGTTGCATGTACATATATTGGGATAGTTGCATGAAAATGTGTGTGTGTGTGTATGTGTATATATATACATGCAACTATCGTAATATAACAAAAACAAGAAGGCTGTATCTTAAGGTTGTCTTACGGATAAGGTGTCAAAAGTTGTCAAATGATTGACATCTTTTGACAGCTATATATATATATATATATATATATATATATATATATATATATGCAAAACACAGGCACATATTTTATGCAATCCTTTACTGTTCTATAACATTTTGAGTAATTATCAGTACTGATGTGTACATTTTTATAACCTCAGCCAGTGTGTTTTTTTGGTGTATTTTGGGTTCCGGGCGGTTTAATACTTTGGCAAATTGACAGAATGGTAAGTCAGAGTTTTAGCAGCGTTTGTTCTGAAAAAAAAAAGACTTGTTACATGTGGTGAGAGGACAGATTTCAAGTTTAACTAAGACAAGAAGGAATGCATAGAAAGCTTTGCCAAATTGAACCTATCGAATCCAGATGGTTTAGAAGAAGATACGCAGTGCGCCGTTACTCTGCCCCATGGGGAGTCGGCCCATGTGATGAGAGAGATTAGCTGAGGAAACGACGGACAACATGTTCCTGTAGAGAGTATCAACAGGCCCAGGGAAAAACAAAACACATTACAGGAGAAGAAGGGTTTAGTCCCTCCTCTGACTGATTGCCGGCTACGTGCTGAGCGCTGTAATGAATATATTGTTAGGTGTAAACAGGCGACAGTCCTAAATACAAGATCTTTTTTTGGTTTGAGAGGAAGAGGTCTAAAAGGGGCATTTAATGGTAAATCATTGGCTCTTTTTACATTCATAGATGAATGCATTTAGTTTTTTTCTCTTGATGTTTTGTTCATCTGTTGTAGGAAGTGACAGTCATTTAGTCTTTATAATTAAAAGCATGTGGCTTTTCTCATACAAACCACATTTTGTTTTGCTCGGCAACAAAGCAATTTTTTTTTAGTTTGCATATTTTACATGACATTCGACCAAACTGTTCTTTGTTGAAGCCTTCAGAACAGGCCTACATGCTTGAATGAGTAGTGGTTGCACGTCTTCGCCAGCTTGTCCAGAAGACACCACTTTTGTGTCTGTGTGGTAAATAAATATTAGCTTAGCTTAGCACGAATAAACAGGGGAAACAGGACTTCTCATTAACCATCTGGTTTTAATAGGTTCAATTTGGCATAGCTTTCTATTTATTCATTATTGTCTTTGTTAAACTTGAAATCTGTCTTCTCACCACATATACCAAGTTTTTTTTTTTCAGAACAAACGCTGCTAAAACTCTGACTTAGGATTTTGTCAATCTGCCAAAGTAGAAAACTGCCCGGAACCCAAAATACACGAAAAAAACACACTGGCTGAGTTTATAAAAATGTACACATCCTTATTGATAACTAACTCAAAATGTTGTTATAGAACAGTTCAAGTTTGTAAAAAATATTCATATACAGAAAAATGTAAGAAATAGAACTTAAAAGCATTTACATGTGAAGTGATTTTGTCCAAATTCATTTTTAAGTCTATGTATGCCACGATCAGTGTATTTACCAATGAACAGATGGGCAGAGAGGGATTTTTTTTACATTTGCTATTTTGTTACCATCCAACAGAGCCAGGCTAGCTTTTTCCCCCTGTACTATTCTTTATGCTAAGCTACGCTAACTGACTTTATTTAATTGGCATCAATCTTCTCATGTAAGTTTTGGCAAAAAGGGAACATGAATTCTCAAAATGTTGAACTATTCCCTCAAGTATTGTGCAAGAGTTATTATACAAAATACATAATGATATGTAATGTTAGTTTTCTTCTTCAGAGTACAAGATAATGCTCCTTTTAAGTTCACTCATCTAATCCAAGAGACAAAACTGACCAACAAACTGTATTTCTGTTGACCTTGTTATTAGGAGTTTTCTTCTCCCCACAAAGCGAGTAATGGTAATATCCTCGTGCTTTTTAGTCCGGAACCACTGTTTTTTCACCGCAGCAGATACACATCACGCAGGAAACGGATAATCACAGCTGGACGGACCGGGCCTTGCCCTTACAGAAATAGCACACCCTAGGCATTAATATCAACTCAGCAACCCGAAATCAGGAGATATCGCACACCGAATCAAATCCACCCTGGTTTGTGAAACATCCGCAAGGGTGTCACCTCCTCAAGCTGTTTAGGAAGATCAGAAATATACATAACTGTGTGTTTTTGTGTGTGTGTGTGTGTGTGTGTGGGGTGGGGGGACAATTGTTTGGGTTTGGCACTGAAATAAATAAGGATGATTAGTGTTATTGTTACTGTTAAAGATGGACTGTGAAATTGCTTGAATGGTGACTAAATGGTCAGTGGATTGCATTTTATCAGAATAGACAAAAATAAAAGGAAAAACTCTCTCTCTCTCTATATATATATATATATATATATATATATATATATATATATATATATATATATATATATATATAACATTATATCATAACCACAAAATGCTGCAGCTCAAATGCCCTTTACGGTTATCATTGCTGTGTGCAATAACATGTTTTGGAGTCTGGAGTCTGAAGTCTGCTTAAAGTAATTCAGCAAGACTGTAAAATAAATCCAATTTCTACAACTCAAAGCCTGTTCTTACCTCAGGAAAGTCTTTAACAACAATGACAGCAAAGCATAGTACAAATACTGAGTGGTTTACTCAATATGACAACTTTTTAAAATCCTTAATCTGTGTGATGTTCTGCTTCAGTTTCCTTCTGTCACATCCATTACATATAGCAGTTTGTGCCAACATGGTGGAAATAGCCTACTACAGGAATATATATTTTACAATATGTACTGTAAGAGTCTCCGTTGCCCTTCAATCGCAGCTCACTGAAGATGTTTACAGATTCAGGATGCGTGTTCTTCATCCCGGTTATTAGATCTAAACAACATACAAACAAAGCAAGTTTGAATCATATAAATCCCATTAAGCCGTGGAGAAATGAAGCATTACATTTATTTTGCAATTGCATTAGAAGTCGAAGCTGTAGAATTGAAGTACTACTTTCTACAAGCCGTACATAACAAGGTTTTTAGTTTTCTGCCACTGTTTTCCATTATTACAGTAATGGAAAACAGTAATAATACATAAACAGTTTTTCATTATTATTGTTTTTGGTTTTTCCGAAACATAATTGGAAAATATGAATAAGAGGGACAAGTACTGTTCCTGGATATACGTGATGATGTGTGTCACATTGAAAACAGCAGTTGTTCTCCGTCAGGGGTTTCTTGAGGGTGACATTGTTTGAGGCTCAGAGACAAACATATACACAGCTTGACACGCCTGTTTACACATCCACAGATATGTCGCTGACAGGTGAGAAAGAAAAAAACTGCAGTTTTGTAAATGTGGCTCTTCAGAGAATAAATCTGCAGTGACTTGATGTGATTAAAGCTGATTTTAATCTAAAACGACTTGTCCGGCCAAATCCACTCTTCCTCCCAAGCAGGGCATCTGGCAGTGAAGTGCGGTCTGTTGGTGACTGAAGGGCCATGATGATGGCAGCCAGGGCTACTTCCTGGCACCCTGCTCTCCGATGGCTGTCGGCCCGGGCCCAACACAAAATCCCCAGGGACGCTTAAAACAGAACGACATGATAATCATGCTGGAAAATGGAAGACATTTTGACACCGTGTATGAGAGTGCATGTACACGTAAAGGTGGTTAGTGTGCGCGTGTGATGCTGTAACAGACGTATCGATGGCTTTTTCATCATCACCAAATTGATCATTTCAACTGACCCACATCTTTTTCTCTCTCCTTTTTCCCTAATCTGCAAATGGAAATGTTTGATTAAGCCTGCCAAAAGCTTAGCCCTTTTGATTAGAGTCCATTGATTAAGAAGTTAGAAGAAAGAGCATTCTTTAAAGCCAAATGCATATACTGTATCTAAACATGATTGGATGTTTAAAGGTATACGAACTGCAAATGTAGGAGGAACCTCCAGATCATTTTTCAAATCAAGGAGGGTAGCAGGAACTTGATTCCTATCCAAACACCACCGTGAGAAACAGAGATCACAGCATCAAGTCAAAGTGTTTGACGCACTCCCCTCACTTCTTACCATTCCAACCCTGCCATGAAAAGTCATCTTATGCGGTATTGTCTTGTATGATTCCCCATGCAATCTATTTCTGTCTCCAGTCCTTCATCATGTCCTGTAACCCGTTTTCCTGCCTTAAGTGCAAAGTCAGGAAATTGTAGTTTTCCTATTGCAACGGCGGGATAGCTTTTACTGATTTTCATCCCCACAAGTTTGCATGTTTGTTTTTGTGCATTGGAAGCAGGGCGTTCATTGTGTCATTTTTCTTGTCTTCAATGTGGGCACATGAAAGAAGACTGTGCCAGGGTGTGTTTATATATACATGTATGTACGCAAGCGTGCATGCGAGCATCCAGACAATGAGACAGACGACAGGACGTGACTCACTCGGCCACAACAAAACACAGCAACATTTGGATCCCAAAACAAGCCCAGTTCACATCTTGAATTGCTTGCATTCGAGTCAGTCCGGTTTTGGCCACTAGAGCAGGCTGTCAGTGTGAAACATCGTGCCGGACCCATACATAGTCCAGACGCAGAAGACAGCCCCTCTGTCCGTCTTTACCGAGATAAAAATAAAGCTCTGGTACACAGTTTCACCACGACAATGCTGCGAGAGCTATGGATGGCCTACAGATGGGCAAGCTACTGCAGATAATATAAAAATAAATAATAAAAGCAGTAGAATTGATAGGAAGAAGTGCTCTATTCAAGTACTGCACAGTGAGAAAGTGCGTCATAATTCAGCTCAGCGTAAATTCTTTTAGGAAGACCTAACTATTAATTGATGCACTCCTAAAACACACAGCTGTTATCTAATGCATATTTTATCATGCAGCGTATAACTGTAGCGTATCTGCAGCTAGTCTCTCCTGATTGAAATGTGTCTCAGCGTAAATCCTTTCAGGAAGACCTCACTCTTAATCAATGCTCTGCCCAAAATTGAATCAGCTGTTGAAGGCGTTCACCTTTCTGCTAAACCAATCAGAATCATGGCAATCACAGAGTTACAACCCTGTGTTAAATGTGTTCTCCTTCTGCCATTCAGCTGTCATTGCAGGCAAGTATGCAACCCTCCACCTCCCCTTACACCTCCGTCTACTCCAGCTGACTGGTCCGGAGCTTCCTGTGCTCAGGTCTTCGGGCTCCTTCATCGTCACCACCGGTGTCTAGATTCCATCGGGGGGGTCTGATGGTTCTTCACCCCTATATAGATGTTGGTAAGCGATGGAGTCTAATTGCTAATTAAGACCTTGTACATTTTATTTGAGCTGTACAATATATTTGTACGATAAATGTTGTTTGCATATCTGCAAACATGTCTCTCCTGATTGAATTCCTTTTGTGTCAGGCTACTTTTGTTGAAGTGTCTCCATACTTTCGAAAAATGGGTGTTCCTACAGAGACACTGTTCACATGCACAGCTGCCATGACCATTACAGACTCAGTGCTGGGTACTGAGCGACACACAGGGCCCAATATGACAGCGTTATGTTCATTAGAAAAGATCTTTTTTGTCACAGCCCTGTCATATGAACTCAAGTAGGGCCTAACCTTTCATTGACACATTTTAATTTGTTTAAAACTTTTTATTTAACTGTAAATATTGTTAGATTGTCAGTTTGGTCAAGTCTGCATTCATGCTACCGCTTGGAGTGGCAGAAGCTGGACGTTTCAACTATTTATCAATTACTCTTAGCTAACTATTTCAACCATTTATCCTTACATTTTAGATAACTATTTTAACTCCTTAGCCATTGCATTTGACTACAGTATTTCAACAATATCTTTTACTTTAGCTGGATTATCCAATTTGTCCATTTGGCTGCTTTGAGCCAAGTGATCTCTAATATTGTGACCTCATGTACTTTTTGACTGTAGCGGATATTATTTTTTCATAATTTGTATTTTTGTAATTTATCTTAACTACCTTGACTTCTGCAGAAGCAGCCCTGGTTGGGAATCACTGACCTAGGCCATCTCCTTGTAGTTTTAAAGACAATAACAGAAGAGTAACTGAGTGAATTTCCAGTTCCTTTTTATCATTATCACTGTCGGTAAGGAAATTATAAGAAACTGACACATGTAGCATTTCAAATATTTTAACTTGTACATTGAGTTTAAAAATAAGTCAATATCTCCCTTTAAAATAATTGTTTTTGTTAAATGTATTTGGTCCCCTAAATGCTCCATTCCCCTCTTTGCCTCTTGTGTCTGCCTTCTATTTGCATTGGTGTAAATCCCACTACCATAATTCATGTGCGTACTCAAGACTATAACATTTGTTATCAAACATGTAAGACAACCGTGATTTATTGAATGACCAAGCACAAAGCAAAACAGAAGTAAAGCGGGGTCAAGGATGACTCTTGCCAGGTCGATCTTTTCCCCTTCTACCTCTGGTTTGAGAGCCTAGAAATGGGGTTTCCAGACCTGTCAACAGAGCCTCCTAAATCCCACAATGCCCCTGGTTCCCTGAACGGTCCTTAAAAACAAGTGTTTACTCAAGAGTCACGAAACATACTGTAAAGACACAAGCCTGAGATGGATACAATCAAACAGGAAGGACAGTTTTTCCAGGTGTTTTGAGCATGTGTTTTCATGAGGAGCACACAGTCAAGGGCACAATGCTAAAAATACAGATGATTTATTTTTCATCACAAAAAGTAAAGTATATAAATCCAAACTAGATGTTGCTGAAAGTGATACAGAGACTGTACAAATAAATCCCAAAATGTAGATTTAATCATACATACAGTATAATCAAAACAAGCACGAGAGAACACATACATTTACAATCACTCAAGTATGATTGCTGATATAATCATGTATAATCATGACGTCTCAAGCAGCGTATTATAATCATGTGCATATGTACTGTATAAATATATATGTTCATCAACATGAAACTCTGTCCCCATTACTCTTCAGTCCAATGACAGCGTAACATCTCGGTGACAGCAGGGGATCAAAGAGTTGCACCAGTGCAGAGAATGATAAATCCTCCTGCAGTACACAAAGACACACACACACACACACCCCAAAAAACAATAACACACAATAGAACTGAATAAAAAACAAATGGACATAAAAATCGGGATTCTTCTCCCAGTTTGGCCTTGTGACCTATTGGCATCCTCTGCCGTATGATGTTCTCACTATTAAAGATGTCTCTATTGAATCCCATGAGAATGAACATCGTACAAATATCGTGTCAGGTGGACTCCTGTTCGTGTGTCGAACAAGTTTGTCTTCCTTGATGGCTAGCAGTTTAGTTTTAGGTCATTTTGGATTAGAAAAGCGACCTGTAGTCTCAAACACACTTTGTAGGGCTGTTCTTTTGCTGCATCCCTACTGTGTCGGTAGAATGACGAGAATAGGAAAACCACCCATTTTGCTTGGGGATATTCATACATTATTCCATACTAGCTGCTAGACGGGCCGTTTAACCCTTGTGTTGTCCTCATGGCCAATTTGACCCGTTTTTTTTATTTTTAATATAAGGAACTTAGCTTTCTTTCAACCAAATTGCCTAGAAATAACAAGGATGCCATACAGTGTTTTTCTGGTAAACTTTTATTGAATTTTGTTTGTTTTTTTGAATTTCATGTCATTTTAAAAAAGTGACCAAAACCTCTGAAGAAAAGAAGAAAAAAAAAAGCCAAAAAGTGCTGGGAAAAAAAATAGTTTTTCTATAACGTAAGACATGATGTATATTGTAATAAAAAATAAAAATTAGGCTATGAATTAAAAAAAAAGCGTAGAAAAAAAATGCTAAAACATCAGAAAAAGCAAAAGATGATGGTTGATGGGAAGACATCACAAGGGTTAAACAGGTCAGACGCCAATTTTGTTGCATTACGTATTAGGAGGCGTTCCTTAACATGTGGAACCGGATACAAACAAAACTTTACTCTTAATTCGTCACATACAATTTGACAATACAATGTAGGGAAATTCAATTACTGCATTTAACCAATCCTAAGTATTCCGAGCAGTGGACAGCTATATACACAGCATCCGGGAGCAACTTTGGCTGCATTGACTTGCTCAGGGACACTTGTAACAGTATAAGCTGCTTTTAAATTAGCTGTCTCTAATCAAAAGTAGTGCTAGTATTGAATTGTATTTATATCTTACTGCCAGTGAGGGAGCCTTCGCAGCCACTTTGGCACTAGTTTGTTGACACTTCTGTAAGCACGCGTCAGCATGCTAAAGTGCTCAGAGTGACAAGTGTTACATGCGGATGATTAGCGGTTATTATGCTTACCATGTTCACCATCTAAGTTTAGCCTGTTATCAAGCTAAGATACAAACTGATTGGAATGTCATTAATTTTGCAAGTATTTGGTAATTAACCAAAATATCGTAAAAACAACATTTTTGCCCTGATAGCGCGATATGGAAAGAAGGGATCACCAAATTTGTAACGATTCATCTTCTGGAAACAATGAATGTCTGTATAATGGCGACCCCTCGTTGTTGAGATATTTCAGTCTGGACCACAGTGGTGGACCATAAGACAGACCTACATCCTATCGCTGAAAACAGCATACACAGCACTATTTTCAATGAATTTCTTGCTAACACAACCATTGATGCATATTTTATCGTACAGTTTTTGGTCTTTTGACCTTTCAGCATACATCACGTCACAGTGTATACATTGCTTAATAAGTGCATCATTGTTTGACCATCAACACTGGAGCAATGGCCTCTAGACTTTCTGGAAACCAAAATAAAAATCTACAGAATGTTATGTATGTTGTGAGAATAATCACAGCTCTTGCTCAGAATTTAAACAACCTGACCTGTGTGTGTTTATATCTTTCTCTAAGCCTGAGCATGCTTCAGCACACTTATCATCACATGGATCATATTCGCATACATCCGTCACCTCTTCTTTTCCCTCCTCTGCTCCTCCTCCAGGGAGACCTCTCAAAGCTGACCAGCTCTCCTGACGTTAGGTTGTTTGATTACCCGACCCGGTTAAGGAAGTCCATCTGACACACAGCCACGCATGTAATCACAACTTCAAAGCCTTCGGCTTGTACATATCTCATCACAATGACTCAATGGCTAAAGATTAACATGTTGTGTTTGGCTGCAGAAGCATGAGACGTTAAATTGCAATCTGGCTTTAATTTAGCCAACACCTATATTATTATCAGTGGGCTGAATCAAAAACAAAGAAACAGTAAAAAATGTTTTTAAGATATCAGCTGACATTTTGGCGTCTTTGTTTTCATCATCTGGGAAGCACATTTCAAATCCCATTCAACGAACTGTACAAGCAAATTATAAAGATGCTGAAAAAGTAGCATGCTGGTGTAAATCACTGAGTTATGATTGCACATGTTTTAATGATGAATATATATATATATATATATATATATATATATATATATATATATATATAAATATATATATATATATATATATATATATATATATATATATATATATATAATTTTTTTTTTTTTGGTATTTTGAGTGGCTTTGAGACTTTTTTGAGCCTGCTCTTTTGTTCTTTTTTTTTTTACATACTGTACACCTTTACTGCTGCTTACAACCCACGCAAATGATCAGAATTTGATCCATTCGGCCCAATAACATTTGGAAAGTTTAGAAGAGCCGCAAAATTAAATCCTATCTAAATTGAGTAAGTGGAGACCGGCGGAGGTCTCTACTTTGCCTGCTCTATGGAAGGCACAAAACGGAAGTAGTGCCGATCATCCGGGGAATTTTAGGCTCCATAAAACGGTTTTATGCGCCACTGAGCTGCTCTTGTAGGAACAAACAGGGCTCCGCCTCAAATACTGTATCCAGTTCTTATATTACATCAACGTGCACCACTGCCTACAACTCAAAAACATACACACGTACCAGGTTCTCCAGTCAGTGCCCTTGATCAAGGCACTGGATTCTGGAGTTGGTCCCTGGGCGCTCTAAATGGTTGCCCACTGCTCCCTTGAGGGATTGGTTAAATGCAGAGAATGAATTTTTGCTGCATGTATGTGTATGAGACAGTAAAGTACCTTTAACTTACCTTAAATTAACCTCCCGTCTCTTTGTGACGTTGTGTCTAGTCAGTACGACTTCATGTTTATCTGACTTTTGAGTATTCCAGGTTTTGCCAACGGGGGTTTGTTATGAGCCACGCCTCCAAGATGAATTCATAATTATTTTTGCAATGAGTGACAGAGTGTCCCGGCTGAAATAAGTTTACCTGTTCTTTTAGGTAGCAGAGGCGATCTAGAAGAATCAGACCTTCAATACAGGGAGCCAAGGTCACCTTCAGCTACACAAAGATAATGGTGAGAGACAATTCAACATTACCTAAAATATAATTTTGTTCATTTCATTCCATTTCCTTTTAGTGTTTTTCACAGGGACTTTTATATATGTGGTACAAAATTGCTTGTAAGTTGTTCTTTTTTGGCGGCTCCCAAATACTAAAACCCACCATGACTAGTGTGTACCCAGTCACTTCTGGGCGATCCCCAAAAACCATTTTACTGCTTTACGTCAGAAAAGAAAATGGTATGTTGGTTGACACCACAATTAGTGGCCTCCGCTCTAACCAGAGGCTGGTTTTCTTCCCGTCCTGTACAGCAGTATTACTTCCCAGCAGCCTACATGATCTCACTTAACGGTCTGCAATTTATTGGCATTATACATCTCATTTTACATGAATGAAAAGGATGTTCCTGCTTACCAGTTCTGTTAAAATGTTATCAAGGACCTACCATATTAAAGGCATGCATCTCGCCCCTTCGCGGCGCGTATGTGTCGTGGTAATCTTGGATGTCACTGTCAGAAAGCTGATGAGAGAGAAAGATGCATGTGAGTCAGGATATAAAACAGGAAATACATGTGAGGGATGGACAGAGAATGTACAGAGTAGGATAAGCAAAAGAAAAGAAGGGTTTATGTCTTTTGACATACAGACAGAAATACGTTATCCTTATTCCCATGGATACCCAGGGCAACCGGATGACCTCAACATCCTGGTGCATGGCAACAGGATGTTGAGCAAGAGAGCCAGTTTCTCAAGCACCTGTTTAGCTCATTAACCTGACATACATTGGTGCCTTTTCTAAACAAACACCAACAAAGAAGCATGTTTCCCTCTAATTCACCTTCCAAAATTGAGACTGCTTCCCACAGTGTGTGTTTCTGGAAGGTTTTGTTTGAAAGATTGATAATTATGATATTCTGCTCCTCACCTTTGATTCGTCCAGTTCCAGTTTGCTTAGAGCTCGGCGAACGTAGTCCACAAATGATTTAGCTTTAGAGTAGACATTCCCAACTCGCTTTTCACTGAAAAACACACACACACACACACACACACACACACACACACACACACACACACACACACACACACACACACACACACACACACACACACACACACACACACACACACACACACACACACACACACACACACACACACACACACACACACACACACACACACACACACACACACACACACACACACACACACACACACACACACACACACAGTCCCTGAACATCACATTTTTGCCCAATACAATAAATAACATTCACTACTTTACCCTCATCTGTTTTCTTTTGTATAAATGAAACCAAAGCAACCAAAATCCAACTGTTATACACTTCAAAAAGGACTAAATGGTGAAGAATAGGCACTGATCGGATGTTGGTTATAAACTGAAGGCCACAGTACAGGAGGGGGCCAGGTCAATGCTTGGGGTTGTTTGATAAGGGCTAATTGAAATGTGCAATACCTAATAGCTCTGTTTATTTAGTTAAAAGGAGAGTAATGACGGCATATCACTTAAGATCTGAACCGAAATACATGAAAAGTGTCAGCCATTAGGAATGCAAAATAACAACAGCAATGACCCCAGAAATTCAGGTTTTATGGGTGTAAACCAGCAGCTTTCGACTTCTGAGAGCCAGCTGTTACTCATGTTTAAAAAGTAAAGCCTAACAAACGACCAACCCATTCTGCCTTTATGATACTGCATGGCATGTTATTTTTTCCACTTCATTGCATGCAATGGCAATCCTCGTCTTTTCATTGAAAAACCTAAGATAAAAGTGAAACATGCACCACACAATTTCCTAAAGATGACATCTACAAATGACTTGATTTGTCCATCTTAAAGTCCAAGACCCAGATACACAAATACTTTTAAAAAGCTGGAACTCAGCAAATGTTTGTCATTTTTCCTTTAAAGCTATAGTGCGTAGTTTCTGTCTCCACCATGAGGAATCCCAAGTAATGACAACAAAACTGTCGGCGCATCCATAAGATACAAGTACACTGAGTACATGTGACTCTTGTTAAATGAACCAGAAACAAAAACTTTTCTTTTCTGGTTCAGAGAAAGGAAAAGAACAGTTTTTCTTTTATCCTTTAGACAGCTACTGAAATGTGAAGCTCTGCCTCACATGTGTTACTGTATGTGGATACTGTGGAAAAAATACCTAGAAAATATTGTGTGATGTGTTAGTGCTTTGTACACTTGCTGTAATTTCTCATGTTAAAGTGATACCAGATGTACTTGCCGTTACCTTTTAAAGGAGCTGTAGTGATCCCTCAGAATAACATGAAGCACCGCTCGGTAAAACAGAGACTCCATCTGAATCTGCAGGAAAACAGACCGCACTTTACTGGGTTTTTTCACATCAAAAGTTTGTTATTCCCTTGTGATTTCTAACACTTTTCTGAGGCTGATGCAAGACTACCCATCAATCAAGCCTGTTTTTGGATTCAGGACCCCAGTTCCAACATGTGATCAATCTTACTGTGATTGCATTAATATTTATAAACATTCCATATTAATGGCTGGTGGTATCGTGTATCAGGCTTTGGGCCGGAGCTCCGAGTTCTACATTTTTAAATAAATACACTGTAGTCAATCACAGACTTAAAACAATAGCAGAATTAATGGGCTGATTGTTGAAGATAACAGTCTTGAGTGATCGTGAACACCCATATTTAATGTTTGAAATAATTTGAAGGATTTGTTTGGATGGGTGTGACGTAATGACAGTTTAGTGAAAGACATTGGAGTCCCATTTTTGTGCGATGGTGTCGATTAATTTACATACTGATTACACTTAGGATGCATGTCTGACTTACCCCTTGGCCGAGTGAAACTCTCTCGAGTGCCTGCATTTTTGAAAAATGGGTAAATCGTTAAGACAAAATGTTTTTGGGGAAAAAGGGAGATGTAGCTGTAATAACGAAGGTTAAAAGACAGTCATTGAATAACTACTTTATGCACATGCCCTGCTTGTAACCTACCATAAATTAATAAAAAATACTATTTTCTCAAGACTGTATGTAATAGTAGGAAATTTGCTATCCAAACTCACCAAACATGCCGACATCCTGGCATTTCTACCACAGAACCAGGACTGGTCGCGAAGGTACTGACTCAGAGGGAACCCACACACACCGGGCAAACACTCTGCGATGGAATACACAGAGATAATAGGTGTAAACGGATGGATCAGTTTGGTTGATTCATGGGGGTGTTTTTTCTTTTTAAACAACTGCAATCCGTGGGTATGAGTTTCAACAAAATTGCCAGGGAGACTTTTTTAATTTACAAAGACTTCCATCCTATTCTTTTCAGTGTGTCTGGCTTAGTTTCTTGGAAGAAAAGAATTAAGGTTAAACTCATTGCTCTTAAATATTTCGCCTTAAAAAGACCTCCGATTGCTGTCGTGAGAGGAGCAACCAGACATACCGACCACAGCAGAGCTTAGCACACACACACGCACACACACAAATTCCCAGTGGGAGGGCACCGAGTGTGACTACTTGACAGCGTGCCATCCTTTTCATGTAATTTCTAAAAGGGTCAGTGACTGAGGCCAAGGCGCAGTGAATCCAGAGGGATACTTTCAAAAGAAGCAGTAATAACACGTGCAGCTGCGGCCGGGCCAGGCTCTTGCCAACTGCTCTGGACACGCTAACATGTTGCAAATCGGGTTAGCTTCCCTTTTGGCCCTTCGATGCAATTGAAGTGTACAAACCTTTCCTCCGCCTGAAGTGCAGATTACAGTACTTGCACAGATCTGTTTATAGTAGCAATGCCTCACGTTGGCCACGTACATGCACTCCAGAAAGACAAATATTTCTGATCGTGCTCTTACAAATAATTTATGAAGAGACACGCTGGCTCCAAAACTTAAGACGCCTGAACTCATCTAGTTGTGAGTAAACAGCATGAGACTGGACTCTCAATACCACATAAAGTACTAAACATGGATGATGCATTAAGGAATCACTCCCCAAATGAGCTGATTACATAAATGTAGCCTTGTAAAATGAAGCTTTTCAGCTCTTTAGCTCTTTTTTAGGGTAAGAAAGGCTATAACAGAAGCTGGCTTGCATCCAAGACTTCACTGTTAGGCCATTAGGGGGGGAGAAATTGTCTGTGTGTGTGTGTGTGTGTGTGTGTGTGTGTGTGTGTGTGTGTGTGTGTGTGTGCCTTTGTCACTTCTTTAAAAGATCAAGCTAGAGTTCAAGAAACAAGCAAGGAAAGGAGTGTTTTCAATCAGCTGTCGTGATTTCGCTCCCATTTGGCTGTAGTTACATCGGGCCCGATGACGTGGGGGTCGAAGGTCACACCGTTAACAGGAGATGACGCGATACTGTATCGACTGTAGTGAGGGCTCTTTCTTATAGATACGCAAAGGCTACAGTCCCAGCATGAGGACACATTTAGAAGATTTCATGCCTCGTAAACTGAGCAGCCAAAGGAGCATGAAATGAGCATGATATCAGTCCTGATATCTAGTTTCCTGCGTTTTGGCAACTGAATTAACATCAGAGGTGAGGCGGCAGAATAGGCTGCAGTACAATCTCCTTAGTGTGGAAGTCTAGGCTAACTAAATAACAGCAAAGTCCTCCTAAGCCAAGAGTAAATACAACACGCTAGTTGCTAAATCAATCACAAAGGTCAAAAGAATCTCATTTTCAACAGGCTTAAACAGCCATCCTAAATCCATAAATCCACTCTAAAGACTCGAGACAGCCAGTTTCTGTGCTCAACTCAATCTCCAGAAGGGTAACTTGGCTGAGTCTCCAGACTCTCAGTGGAACATTTGACTTGTTTACTATAAAATATGACTATAAAGTGTTTATGTGGCTTTGTGTGGGATGAGGAGATTTCATTTCAGATTGGATCAGAGGGATGAAGTGAGCGCTGCAGGTGACTGAGGTGGGATTATGGGACATGTGGGAGCGAGAAAAGAGCGAGAGAGACATAGAAATAGAGAAGAAAATGTGAGCTCTATGTTCGACGGAAACCATATGCTCTCGAAAAAGCGGGTGGAGTGTGTGCGTAAACATTGTCGCAGCTTTTTAACACACAGACTAACAGACACAAACACACTAATATGTCCCTGGCTGTTATCTTTATCTGAGTACGTTGCTGCCAGTGTGTTAGTGTGTGTGTGTGTATGTGTGGTTACCCTGCCCTGCAGGGTCAAACTCCTCAGACAGGAGGTGATAGCAGCAGCCCACGCTGCAGACGGAGGCCAGCTCCGGCTTAGCCACAAACATCCTCAGGGTGCTGGGAGCCAAGTCGCCACACGTGTGCAGGCCGACCATGACCGCATCCTGGAATGCGGCGAAAGCATGTGGAGAAAGGAGAGAACAGTGGAAGAGGTGGGGAGGGGAGATCGATGGTAAAATTTATTGATGATGACGTGAGGCAGAATTGGCATGGCGATAAGGTCCCACACTTGCTTCAGTAATGTAATCTCCAGCTGTTGTGGCAGACTTGTAATTTCAGGAGCTGCTGTGGGAATCCTGCTTTGCTACTATACTGTATACTGTGTGGCTGGCCTCCTATCTGCACCCCACTGCTGCCCAAACATGCACTAAATCTATTTTCAATCTTTGGATTCGCTCACCTCCAGCTCATTGATGAGCTCTCGGAGCTCTGTTTCCGCGGTAACGTAAGAAGTGAGGGGTGAAAACATGACACTGGCGGCTCGGTTCTGAGCTTTCCTCTCCATGTTCTCCGTTTTCCTCCTCTCCCTCTCCTCAGCACTCAGTTGTCCGGGGGGAACTCTGGGAGACGTAGGCTGCAGCACATCCACTGACAGGGCGCTAAGGTAGAGCTCGTCTGTTTCAGGGTTGGGCTCTGAATTCCTTTCCACTGCGACGTTGACATCTGAGAAGCCGATTAACACCTTCTCCTCCTCCTGTGACACAATTCCTGCCCCGTCGTCATGTAAAACCTCATTGTCTCCATCAGTTCCAGGCTTTATTTCTCTTAACTCTTCCTGAGGTGAATAAGTGACAGCCTCTCCCTGTCCCCTAACTGCCTTGTTGTGTTTCTGGTACGCCCTGGAGAACTTCTTTAGCTTCCTGTTCCTCTCGTGGGCTCCGTGGGTGTTGGTGCTGGAGGAGTCGATGCCATAGACCTGGAGGCCGTACTGCAGAGACAAGAAGGAGCTCAGGTAGCCCTTCCCTGAGCCTACATCTATCACCTGGGTGGGAAACAAAAGACAGAAGGAAAAATCAAATCCAAAGTCTGTTTAATAAGATAAACTTCTTTATGTGTGGGGTCCAAGGGTTCAGGTCCCCCCTAAACCGAGCCTTTGAGGTTTGAAACTTCAATTTTTTTACTCTACCTGTTTGACTCTACAGCGCTGGGCTAGACAGGCCACCACCTCAGACATGGACTGGACCTCATGAGATTTCTTAGAGTTCATAAACTCATCTGTCTCCAGCTCAGCACCTGGGTTAGACACATTTTTTTTATAAAGAACGTCAATTCTCCAGCAATGCCCCTTTGCAAAGACCTCAAATCAATTCCATGATGGCTGGACAACCCTGAAGAATTCTTTACTGGATTCCTTCCCTCAGCATGAAACCAGACAGTCCATTCTCCCTCCTACCTATCTCTGCAGGTGGAGCTCCAGACTTTGACCGGTTCTCTCTGAGGGCCTGCAGTAGCTCATCCCTGCTCATACACACTCCAAGGCCAGGGAGAGAGTGGGCTTTGGCCGCCTGCAACAGTTCACAGACATCAACCAGCCGGTTTGTATCATTGCAAAACCCGAACGTGGTCCTCGGTTGCTCTGTTTGTGGAGACACAGACACAGAAACGTGGGTAAAGTTGTGTTTGGATTTTCATGGCAATAGTTTTTCTTCTTGGTGGTAACGTTAGTAACTTGTAAAGATGTAATGACGGTCCGTTTGTATTAAACTTGTAAACGTATTTGAATGGTGTGTACAGCCAGTTCTTCCTTAGAAGATACAACAGAGAGTTAACACAACAGACTGACAAGAACCCCCCATAGAGAGTATTCCATTAATATATACTTTTTTTTTAATTAATTTTAAGGCGGCTGAAGAACCGTATTCACCTTTTGCTTTGTGTCCTGGCTCCCTCTGCTGGTCAGTAGCCGAGCCGAGTGTTGACAGGACCTCGTGAGGTGGCACGGCCATGAAGCGGTTCCACACGTCCTGGGTGTAAAACTCCACCGTGTGGGCATTGGCGATGCTCAGAGTTACAGACAGAAACAGCTTAACTTCATCTATTCGACGTTGAATTTCCGTGAGGCTGTATGACTTGGATAACATATTACACAGCTCTCCAAATAAGGCCCGCGTGAAGCTCGTAAGAAGTCCTCCACTGCTGATGTACATCTAGACAAAAGCAGTCGAAAAATACTGTTCGGTGATTTTACAGTAATGGATTTTTTTTCTAATAAAATATACGTTAGCATACATTACAAGGGGAGGCATATAGAGTGTGCCAAAATGCGGAGTTTTAGACCAACCTAGCAGCTCGTTATGAATATTGACGTTATAACTATATTTCCTCATCGTATTATTAACCTGATTAAAAAATAAATGTTAAAATAAATTAAATACAAGTTATTAATTCAACCAGTTGTTAAGACACCGGTTGATTTATGTATTTTTTCACGACGACATGACTTTAAAAATGTCCTCGTAATAACGAATTGTCTTAGATTTGTTGAGCATGTTTGATCGAAATTGCTCCGTAATGGATTTTCATGTCTGCGTTGTAGACCGCGCGTCATCACACCGCGTCTGTCAGGAAATGGCACGCAGCCTAAGAGCCTGACCTGAACCACGCATGTTGTAAACATTTCACTTTTCCTGGCAAGATTGAACCGAAATGGCACCGGTAGATCAAAAAATGAAGAATAAGAAGTTCACCGCGAAAGATGGCAACTGGAAGAAGTCACAAAATAACGCACAGGGTGTCAAGAAAAAGAAGAAATGGGTCCCCGAGCACAAAGTATACGAAGGCAGTGTTAAGGAAGGTAAGTTTTTTGCTAAACAGTTCTTAGATCATTGAGTTTGGTTCATTCATCCAGCTGCATTTAAAGAAGACGACAGCCAACAATGGGTCACAGCCTATCTAACATTCCACATCCATATCTTTTGCAAACATGATGCTAGGAAATCTCTCAATAGAAACAGGCATTTCTACGTGACAAAATGTGATCCTCGCTTAATCTTTTTAAGGGATTTTGCACAATATCGCTACTCTTTTAATACATTCGGCAGACACATGTCCATCAAGCTTCCCGTCATTTAAAGAAATTGTCAATTTAATAGAGCATGGAATACCTTTTGTCTTATGTCTTCAGGTCAGGGGTTTGCTTTAAAAAGGAAGCAAAAAGTCCAACATGAGTACAACAAGCTGCTGCGGAAGGAGAAGAAAAAGAACCCTGAGTCCAAAGCGCTGTACAAGGACGAGTACCCAGAACACCTCAGGCATCTGTACGTGGCCGAGGCAGAGAAACTGAAGAACGAGGCTTGGACCCATCGATTGAACAGGAGTAAGCTGAGAATGAAAAGGCAAGAGAAGGGAGAAGAAATAGAAAGCAATGATGATGATGAAGCTGATGCTGATGCTGATGCAGAAGCTACTGGTGGATCAGAGCAGACTGATAATGTCACCGGGGACTCTGAACTAACAGCAGCCTCGGAGAAACACAGGTGAGAAAACATTCTGGACTCGCAGCTCTTAAACAAAAGCGACTTTAAGTGCCTGTTGTGATCGTATGAAGAAATAGAGAAGTTCCATAACTACCTAAAACTACATTGAAGGTGAGGAAGTGCCCACTACCTTAAGTATTGCTTATGGAAGATGATTTGTGGAACCTGGTTAGAACATATTTGAATGTGTGGGCCCTTTAAAATGTAGGATTTAAAGGAGAACTGCACACATCAAAGTCGGTTTGCAGGTTTCAAGAAGTACTACTGCATAATGGCAACAAGTTGTATAAAGTTTTTCCATGGCTCCAGAGGGAGCAAGGTAAACCTGATAAATTGTCTCAAGTGATGTCACTTGAGTTAGCGTTGGCTGTGTCTGGTGACGCAGTTTGAAAATGACAAATGTAAAGATGTGAAATAGTAAAGCTTAACAGACCTCTGTAGCCCGGTCCTCATCTGTCCTTGAGGCCAGCTAACGTTACTCGAGGCTACATGTGTATAACACACCCAAAGCTCGGACTGAATTATCGGTGGACAAGTTGCAGTTTTTTTTAAATTTTACCTTTTATTTAACCAGGAAGAGACTAATGGAGAATAAAAATCTCTTTTTCAAGAGTAACCTGGCCAAGACAGGCAGCAGTACAACCACACATACACACAAACACAAAATACACAAAAACACTAAAAACAGAAAACCACTGAGACAGCAAATCCCCCAAAGTCAACCACGATCCTAAACACATCAGGCAAAACATCTGCAGCCAGATGTGGCAGCCTCCAAGTCAATCAGCATCTTCTTAAAAGCGACCAATGAGACCAGCTCATTAAGTTTCATGGATTTCTGTAACTTTACTTGGCAGTAAATCCTTTTCTGATTCTATATAAGTATTATCATACATTTTCAGTATTTGTTTTATTCTTCTACTGTTAATGTTTTCATGCACTTTGGGAAATGCAGAGGAATACTTCTTCATAATATTCTCTTCTAGTCTTCCAATGAGCAACCGCATGAGGAAGAAAATGCTAAAGAAGACGTCCTACCAGAAGACAAAAGAGGAATTTGAATCAATCACAGAAAAGCGGAAACAGAAGAAAGAGGTGAGGTGTTTATCTTTACTGGTTATTGTTAACCATTACCCATGAAAAAAAGGCACAAAATTAGTTCACAGTTTTAGTTTTTTGTGACATCAAATAACAATCTGACTTTTGGCTGACCGGTTGTCTTGTTCTTTTTGCATTTTTTTTCTTGGTGAAATCCCAGGAATACATTAAGAATAGCAAGCAGAGAGAAGAAGCCATTCAGAAGTACAAACAGAAAAAGGCGGAGACGTTTCAGATGCTGAGCAAAAAGACCAAGAAAGGACAGCCCAATCTCAATCTCCAAATGGAGTATTTGCTTCAAAAGATCACCCAAGGAACTGGGAAATGACTCCCCGAGTTACAGCTGTAATGGAGAAAAGACTGGACCTTCACTTTTTGGACTATGGTATCACAAAAGCTGAGTTTAAAAGATTACCTGAGGACATTCAGGATTGTGCTTTTCACACGGTTTTTAGTGGTGCTTTTATACATAGAGTGGTAATCTCAAACCAGATTGTCTCTTTACTTCTGTATCACGGGTTTTCTGTTATGGTATTTCGCCCCAGAGTAGCACATTTTGTGGCTCATTTTAATCTCAGACCACCAGATGGCATTGTTAGACATGAAGAGATGGGAAAACATGTACATTTAAGATATTTTTGAATCAATAAATGTTTTAGCTTACTGTGAAGAGCTGTCTATTTCAAACCATGGCCAACAATTTTTCCGTTGTGACTAATTACAATGACACAAAAAAAGCATTCAAGTATCAGTAAAGTAGTATCAGTTAACTCATTTTGCTTTTATAAACCCTTAAAATTACATTCATTTTCGAATTCAACTTTGTTAATGCCAAAACGATGAAAACCTCTTTTCAATAATCACGTATTGAGTCTGCTGTCGTCATAGATACAGGCGTCGTAAACATGTTGCAAACATGTAGCTAGAGAGTTGACACTGCAACCCTCTCTCTCATTGGGGGAGCAATGTGTGAACACAGGCTGCTAAAGCCTCCGGCCGCTTCCTCATGACATCACATGGTTGCAGAATGACTTCTCTAACGTTCATCTGTGAGGCGAGACTTCCGAAACACAGAGCACGGCCAGTGGTCTGTTGATACTGAGAGTGGAAAAAGGCTTCACTTTCCTGTGCTCTGCATTTGTGAAAGGTAAGACATTTCCTTCTGTTGCTGGTTTATTTAAAGAAAGACATTACATTCATTTGTAGTTCATTTTAAGTATGTTTAAGCTGTGTCTGGTTAGAGTAGGAAGCATGGGAGCAGAAAGAAGTTGTTTGTTGTAGAGAAAGACCCAATGCTTTGCTTGTCCTTCATTCTGCATATTTAGAAGATTCTAACTTTATTTACAGTAATACACTGCAAAGGGTAACACAGTTTAGGCCTTTGCATGGAGGAGAATGTCTTTGTGTTCAAAAAGTCCTTTTATTTATTCAATGTCTAATTTACAGCCTTTAAACATAACATTTTATTTTCTGCAAAGCTGAAAGCCAACATCTTACTAATAGAATAAAACACACTTTTCCATCACTAGAGGTTAGTTCACATATCTTTACTTTTAAAATCACGCATCTGCTTCTTGTATTTCTACAAACTGTACCTTGGCTCTTAACTGCAAATAAGACAATACTATAAAAACTTGTTTGAGTCATCATGAAGTTGTGATGACAAAAACAAGAAACCATTGTTGGACTATTCATAATAGCTTTGATTTGTAGCTGTGACTCTGCCTCTGGGTTCCTGCAGTCTTCCAGGCATTACGCTGTCATGTGTTCAGTATGGCTGGGTATTAAGATAATCCTTTACACTGTGTTTACATACCTTTTGTGAGGTACTTGTTCCTGGCTTATTAGGAAAGGGCTGTACTGTATAGTAAAATGTGGTACCATTGCAATAATGTTGTGATTGCTTGTGCAACCAGACATTTCCCCACTAGTTTTCTCAATCTGTTACTTTTAGCTAAAATGTGTATTTGTACTGTTTCCAATTTGTCTCACAGGACCTGCAACCAGTTTTGAGAGTATTCATTAGCCACAAAAAGTTATCAGTGATCTCATCATCTAATGCTACTTCCTGTCTCTGTCGTCATGGTGACTGTAAGAGCCCCAAAGCACAGGATGCAGGGCTTGTGAGGACGCCTAATGTCTGATTCCACTCCTGACTGCAACTGAAGTACATGCAACAAACACACCGTGCTGCTCCTTATAGAATCCCAGACATGGAAGAGAAAGGCAGGGTGAACGGCTTTGGCCTGAGCCCAGGGAGGAGGCGCTCAGACTGGGGTCAAATCGCCCTCCGGGACAAGACCAAGGAGTTCTTCCAGACCTGCGATGTGGAGGGCAAAGGCTACATTACCCGCACCGATATGAGGGTTAGAGAAGCTCTGTGTGTGTGAGTGATGCAAACTTTGTTTTTGCAAAGTTTGCACACTATTGGAGATCTAAGATATCCAGGTTGTCAGGAGAGATATTGCTACTTTAAAGCGCAAATATTCACTTTAGAGAGGTTTGTTTTTCCTAGTCACACTCATTCTTTAAAGTCTCACATTATTTCTTTTAAAATAACTGATGCTCTGTGATTGCAATAAGCCGCGGCTAAGAGCAAGAGGTCGAAGAGGACACACATTTACCTGTGGCATAATTAAGTGTCCCATGGTGCTGTAATGTGAATGGCAAGCAAGAAACACTTAGTGCCACAGCTGCCATTATCGCATGATTCTGAGATCATTGGTTTTTTCACGTTATATCACCATTGTAAAAGAAAGCTCTTCAACCACTCAACACACTCAAACAGCCGGTGAAGTGGCAAAGTAGCACCATTAATGGAAATGATAATGAGTATAGATTCACCTAACTCTTAAGCACACACACTCATTTTACTGGCAGAAACAACACACTCAAGCCTCTTCAAAGCGCCAATAATGTCCAGGCTGTGTTGTCAGTTAATAGGGATAGGGCCCTCATGAGCAGCATGCCTTTTGTTGGTGCTGTTAGCGTTGAGGGTTTCCAAGAAAAGCTTTGTTCTGTGACATATAAAGCAGCCACTTTGTGCCAGTGCTTATTCTGCGCTAGGTCTGTTTTAGTTCTAGCAATACAGAGCCAGATATGACAGAATATCTCAGACTTTGCAGGTAACATTTATTGATAAGATACTAGTTCTAGTGTTACTTTAAATGGTTTCTAATGTTACTCCAAACCACATTGGACACACACACACATTACTAACCCACTACACTCTGAGTATGGCCTCCTACCATCTTGAAGGAGGTATACCTACCGAAAACATGCCAGGTCTAACCGTTACCAGAGATCATTTGTACTATCAGCTGACAGGTCATCTACCATCCCTGCTCATGTCACAGCACATATTGTTTACATATTTTCTTCATTTTTTAGTATAGTAAGTATAGTGTACATGTGTATTTATGTTCATACCTACTTATTATGTGTTTTTGTGCAAATATGTTTGTGTTGCCTACTTGTTGTCATGTTTTGTATTGCTGCTAATTTGTGTTCAGTTCAGTACGACAGCATTATAAATATCCTGCGTGTTTATGTTTTCCTGGCAGAGGCTCCACAGAGAGCTGCCTCTGTCTGCGGAGGAGCTGGAGGACGTGTTTGACTCTCTGGATACAGACGCCGCTGGTTACCTCACGCTGGAGGCATTCTCCTCTGGATTCAGTAGGTCTCCTGCCGTCAGAGGCCTTTATTGCAGCTTTGGTCTAAAGATTAAATGACACTATGGTGACTATGGTGCTGTGGAACATCAAGAAAGTAATTCAGATAGTTGTTTTCATGGAAAATAAAATACATGGTATGCCTTTTGTTTTGTGTTTGAAGTCTATAAATGTTTAAAGCTAGACTGTAATTTTAGCTGAACAGAGGCCACTTTAGCTACAAGTCAAAATTAAAGGGCAATAATACACGCTTAAACACAAGGGTCATATGTCACTGAATTCACTTATGTCAGTTACTCAACATCTATCTAAAGTTTGTAATTGTATTTTTTATTAATAAAGGACAACACACATTAGTCAACATTTCTGTAAATGTGCCAGTATTAGCCAGTTGGCTAATTTTCAACCGTAGTCCATTGGTCAGATGATTAAAGGACTACGTTTTGTTTTTGCTAACAATTGCCAGTATAAGCCACCATAAGCTACTTTATTCCCTTATAATGCCCATATTTAATGCATTGTCCACATTAATTGTAGATCTTCAAAATTTATCATTGCACTATTCACATATATATATCACACACACTCTCTGAATCACAGAGTCAGTATGAGCATGTAGGAGGATGTGTAAGCATGAGACGCTTGCAATGACGGGGCAGGGTGTAATTGCAAGCGTCTCATGCCTATACATCCCTTAGTACATTTATGTGGATTTTCTTTCTGGGCATACCTGTAAGTTAAGGCTGCAGCAGCAAAACGTGTATCGTATCAAGCAAAGGTGTGTTTTATTTATTTGTGTCAAAAAAAATTATTTCTTTTTTCCAAAATCCCACTTTAAAATCATAAGCATTAAGTGCCTCTGAGCAATTGCTAAAAAGGAAAGATGACAGTATGTTTTGGAAATTGTATTTACCGTCCAGAAGTAACTGAGGTGAGTAAAAAGGCTGTGGGTGTGTCTCAGGTCAGTTCCTGCATGGGCGGAGGATCTCTGTGACCGATGACCAAAATCAGGTCCCTGGCCTTGTTGTTAGGGCCAAGGAAGCCCTTTATCAGAGCCAATGGGAAGCCAAGCTGTCAGGAGTTGACGAGGAGGAGGGCCACTTCTGTATGCTGCTGGAGAGCCTGGGGGCCAGTAATGTCTTTGAGGAGTGAGTGTTATCACTGCAAGTCTTTAATCAATATGTATTTTGGTGTGTTTTGTGCTCAAAATCTTGCTGCCGTAATTCAGGCTTGATAAAAGCCCTCTTTATGTCTTCTCCTTTTCCCTCTCTCCAGTCCAGGGGAAGTGCGCAGTCTCTGGGCCCAACTCAGGCGAGATGAGCCCCACCTCCTGTCCAATTTTGAGGAGTTCCTGGCCAGGGTCACCCACCAGATTAAAGAAGCCCACCATGAGAGGAAAGAGATGGAGAGCGCCCTCCAGAGGTAGTACGGCAGAACACACATGCACTCATAAAGAGACTATTCACTTCAACTGTGATGTCTTAGTATTTTTTCTTGCAAAGTGTGAGATATGGAATGAAAAATCAGACAACAAGAGGAAGGAAGGGATTAAAAAGGGGGGGGGGGATCCTGGGTTAAAAAGGCCACATTTCTAAATCGGTTCCCACACTTAAATAATTTACAAGTACTGTACTTTATGTACCACAAATAGCAAATGTCGTTTTTCGTTTGTCGCCTGAAGGATCTGTGATACAACGGTGCGTTTCTGTGTGTGTTTATATTACAGCCTGAGACTGTTTGCATGGATTTACCTGTAAATCTCTATAGAATGACCCCTTTGTCCATGTCAAATGACCACTAATCTGGAGGCACACTCTAAAGTCTGACCACATTCTGCTGTTTTTTTTAATCCATTTCAGTGCCTCAGGGGGCATGAAAAGCAACTAGATATACAGTGTATATGTATATATGTATGTATCTATACATACATACATACACACACACACACACACACACACACACACACACACACACACTACCGGTCAAAGGGGGGGTCACTTTTAAATTTCCATTGCACTCCATTGTAGACAGAATACCAGAGATCAGTTACATTGTTTTTTTAACAAGTGCAGCAGATAGATAGATAACTTTATTGTCATTACACATGTACAAGTGGTTGCTGATAATGGGTGAATGTAGATATTGCATTAAATATCAGCCACCCACCCAGATCTGGTATTCTGTCTATAATGGCGTGGTATGGAAGTTTGTAAGTGACCCCAAACTGTGTGTGTGTGTGAGAAAGATAAACATGTCATGGTCAACACATTTCATAGATTTACGCGAGGAACTTGTTTGAAGGTAACGTCAAAACTGCAAGTGTCTGTGTGCAGAGAATCGTGGGATTTTAGGCTGTTTTGTAAAACATGCATAGTTTTCCCATGGTACTGCATGGTACTGGTTAACAGCTTGTTATTCCTCTAGACTTTACTAATTGGCTGTTTGAGTCTTAACAATTGTCAGAGGGAATGTAAATACCACTCAGTATTCTTTTGAAAAAATTAGACTCAGTTGCCGTGTGTCTGTAGGTGTGTGCGCTCAAGTATTTACATGTAATTACAGATACAGCTTTAAGCTCAACCCTAGACAACAATGCTGTTCTGTTCCTAGATGTTATGTTATGTCGTACTTCACGTCTTTCATCTATTCAACCAGTTACCTTAATAATTGTAATGTCTCTGCCGCCCCTTTGTGCAGGAAGGCTGCAACACATGACAGTGAGATTCGCTATTTATACGAAGAGATGGAGGCGCAGATTAAAAACGAGAAAGACAGGCTGATACTGAAGGTAAAAGAGCTTAAACACAAACAAAACCTACCAAAGCAGCATCTCCTTTAGCAACAAACTAACAGCAAATATTGTCGGTATGGAGAGATGTTTAAAGTTGCCTTCCACCAGAATATGTGTTCTGCTTATTGTTTTGCAACTTGGATGTTTGACATTTATTGTGCAGAATTTGTACATGTCTGGAGGGGATCCTAATTATGTGCCTACTCCTTAACCATTTGACCTTTTAACCTTTTCTTCTGCTGGCCATGCAGGACTCTGAGCGTCTTCAGTCCCGCAGCCAGGACCTGGAGCACCAACTGTTTTCAAAGGAGAAAGAGCTGGAACTTATTTTCCAGAAGCAGAAAAGGGTTAGTAAGTGCATATTTACAAGTCAAGTCATCTTTATTTATATAGCACATTCAAAACTGCATAAGCTGACCCAAAGTGCTTTACAACCAGGGCAGATGGGGTGAGATATGCCTCAATACATAGGCTATTTTTACACATGGCTATTTTCATAAACAGACATTTCAACCTCTCTGTTTTCAAAAATAATATTGTGCACAGCTGTCAGTTTTCAGAATAGTGTTGGTAACACGTGTATATATGCCATCAATGTCATCAAGAGCATGTCAAACCTGTAGGTGGCCGTGTAACAAGAAGATCAAGCCCACGTTGGCTAATCAGAATCCCCAAAATAGCAACAAAAGCAACAAATTTCTTCCTCTCTCTTCTCTTCCTCACTTTCTCAGCTGCTTAAACCTCCATTTGTCTCAGTTTACCTGCAAACGTGCAAATGAAGATTTTTCAAAATTTCCACCCTGGACGGAGTTTTTAGAAAGACTTGTTTTTTTAAATGAATTCTCCATTTGCGTGTAAACAAAGAGCACTCTAGTTATTCATAATAACCATGTACGTGTAAACAGGGCCATAGGCAAATAACAGCAGGCTACATGATGAAGAAAATAAATAAATAATTACATAACAAACACAACATCACAAAACAACTTGCATGGTAAAACCAACGTCCGAAAAAGATGAAAGTTAGAATAGTGAATTAAATCAGCAATAGCTTAAAAGCAGTATTGGGAATAAGAAAAAATACAGATCAGGAGGTGGCTTGACAGAAGCCAGGCAACCTCAGACGTTGCTAAAAGTATAAGAGGAAAAAAAGGGTCTTTTATTTATATTTGAAGTTTTCAGTCGTAGAACATGCCTTAAGTGAGACGGGAGGCTGTTCCCAAGCCATCACATGACTCAAGTTAAATGACAACAACATCCCTTCCCACAACATGTAGATGTTAAACATTCATTTCAAATTATTTAAATAAGAAATGGCTTTGTGGTGCAACTCCTGACAAAATAATGCAAGATGGATACTGTTCTTAGGTGTGTGTATCTTATATTTTATATATATATATATGCTTATGTATTTGTATTTTAGGTAAATGCTGGAACATCTAACAAAGACATTATACACTAAAACGTTAGTCAAGTCAGAATCCCAGTGTTTGTGGTATTAATCCTTCCCTCTAGAAGTGTTTTCTAGGAGGAGTTTACACTGCAGCCATACAGTTCATTTTCCACTCTAGATACACCTTAAGTACACTCACCCAGCATTAGTGCATTTCAATCCTGTGAATATTTCCCACTACCTTTCAGTTAGAGCTCCAGTGCCTCGAGCTTAACAGTGAGAAGCAGGAGAGCCACGTGGAGAACGTCAAGCTGAAGATGACCAACGAAGAGCTGTCCCGGGCGCTGCAGAGCACCAGCCAGGACCTGGTGCTGGCCCAGGATCAGCTGGCCATGCTGCAGGAGCAGGCCGCCCAGCTGCAACAGGAGAAAGAGATGTGGGTATACCCACCTATTACACATGCTTGAGTTGTGAGAGTGTTTCCTCACTTTTGGTTTCTAAGACTACAAACACAGACTTTTTGTTGAATTGTTGGGTCTTTTTAAATTATAAAGTGTGGTCTAAACCTTTTTAATCTGTATCTAAGTGTCCGGAGATGACTCCTTTTCAAGATTTGACACTACAAATGGAATTATATAACAATGAATATACTCAGATTGTACTTCTGCTGAATATCGGGAGTTATCTATCTTGTTTCAGGGAGATGTACAGAGTAACTGAGGGACTCCAGAGAGAGAAGCAAAGTCTGATGAAGCAACTTGATCTCCTCAGGTACAATTGGGAAATTCCATCAGCACATATCAAACCTGGGTAGTAGTTGGTTGTAATCGTTTTTGGCTTCTGGTTAATTTCTAGTTGAGAAACCTCACACATGTGTTTGCTGAGTGAGTTAAAGGTTGCGCAACAATTCTGGTGCCTTTTTCTGCTATTCAATGCATCCTTTACACAGCAGATTTCATCCTTCTCATGCATCTTTCTTTTTAATTTCCAAGGGAGATGAACAAACATTTAAAAGATGAGCGAGACATATACTGCGGCGTAGTGAGTATACATTTAATCTAATTGCAATGCTGCAGCATCTATCATGGCATCACCTGATTGATAAAGTATCTCTGTAACACACACATACATCCCCCTTCATTCCAATAAGCCTCGAAACTCCCTCCGTAAGAAGCAGAAACAGAGAGCGGGGCTCGACAATGTATTTGATGACACCAGCCAACCGGCAAAAAGGTGATTTATTTATCTCCCAAATACTTCTGAACATAAATCATCTGTCAGAATATTTCCTGTGTGATGAAGAAGAATTTCCGCCTCAGTTTGATCTGAAAATCCTGTCCTGTATCAAAGGAGGAAAAACAGAGGATATCTGATTCTATACACTTGCAACAATCACCTGAATTAACTTGTTTTTTTTAGATGAGTGCTTTGGCCTCCAGATTTAAATCTCAGTCATGTGACCCAGTATATCCTCTGTTTCTCCTCTGTTTTTAAAGAGCCTCACTGTTGGTGGATGGGTCCTATCAGTCTCTGGAGGCCTTGCCTATAGAGCACCTTCAAATCGTGTTTGTTGCTTCCTCCTCCTGTAGTGAGGATGACACCACCATCACCGGCCCCTCCTCCTCCACCACTAACGTTAGCGCCCCCACATGTCAACAACGCCCTACAGCAAGGAAAAACTCTGGCTTAGCCAACGGTCACACCAAGCCCGCTCCAACTAAAGTGCACGATGTGAAGGCGAAGGCCAAAAAGTCCCCCGGCAAGATGGCCGCCACTAAGCGGGTGACTGGAAAGGAAAGAGAAAGAGCGAAGAAAGTGGAACTCGAGAAAAAGATCGGAATGGAAGAGGATGCCTTGGACGCCCCTCCGGACGGATGGCCCCTCCGTCGTGTCATCTCCATCGAGGAGGACCACCTGCCCCACCTGCTCCAAGGAGGGCCTCACTTTCTGCTGCACCAGCTCAGTGAGGAGGAAGACGAGGTGAACGATGAGGAGGAAGAGGAAGCTCAGAGTGACGTTGAAAGAACAACTCCACCTTCTAGTCACGTTCCTGTGTCAACAGAAGCCCCTCCGGCAAGGAATTCCCGCTTTACCCGCTCTAAAAAGATGCCCATGTCTCCAAGAGGACAGCCGGTCGGGAAGGAGACGCAGCAAGTAGGTCCACAGCTCTGGAGCTCCAAACATGTTGTGATCCTAAAAAAAATGTGTTATTACCTGCAGAGGCAATGAACCAAATGAAAATGAATTTCTTTCTCTCTGTCTTTGCTCTTTTTATGTTTTCTGCTACGAAAGACAAAAGAAGGAGCAATGTTCGCCCCGGACCGTCTGTTTAAAGTGGTCCTGGTAGGCAACTCAAGTGTAGGCAAGACATCCCTGCTACGCTCCTTCTGTGAGGGCCGTTTCCACCCCTCCACAACTGCTACTGTGGGTGAGAAGAGAAACATTGTAATAATATTGGGTTGCACGTACGTACAAAAGAGGCTGTTTTGAAGTAATTTGATACCGTGTTTGTGTGTGTGTGCGTGTGTGAGCGTGCGTGTGTGTGTGGATGCTTGCACTGAAGATCGGAGGGCTACTTAGCATCACATGAAAAGGCTTGTGAAGTCACACTGCCTGTCTAAGAGCCCTGGCACACATTGTACTGCAGATTATGTCACTTCTCATGAATTTTTCTTTATGCTTTCATCTTTCCCATTCCTCACGCGAGCCTTGTTTCCACACACCACCACCACACACAACCACACACCACCACACAACACCACCTTCTCCTCTGGAATGAGGCACAGTCAGCCAGACCCCCCTATTGGCCGTTTTTGTCTTTGCTGCTCAAAAAAAAACAAGAATATTCGATTTAAATTAAATATGAGACGTGTAGCTACATATTTTATCAGGATTTATCACTACATAATGATCTTTGTTGTATCTTAATCAGGTATTGACTACAGTGTGAAGACACTAACCCTGGACAATATGCAGGTAGCCATGCAGCTTTGGGACACAGCCGGACAAGAGAGGCGAGTTTCTATTTATTTTCTTTAGAGACAAGACAAGTGAAGCCATCGGTTTGCAAGTTTAGTGTAAAAGTAAAGTGAAAATAAATGTGTAATTAATAAATGTACTAATTTAATTATTATAATTTACAAACTGCTACACACGCAAAGGCCAAGATTGAATTATTTAATGTTCTGACAGTTTTTTGTATGTAATGTTACATTAATTATTTTATTAATCGCAGGTAAAAATGAAGTATACTGTAATATACTTGCAGTATACTTAAACATCAAGTACATTTGAAGCAGATCTTTATTTTCGGTAGTAAATGTAAGTTCTTGAAAATATATATATATATGTATATTCTGTGTTTTACTGTACTACTTTAAAGAGTGTTATTCCTCTAGTAGTAGTAGTTTAGCATACTAACTTTGAAATAAGTATGCTAATGAAAATACTACTTTGAGTATACTTTAGTGTGTTTTTTCTAAGTACACTACAAAGCAACTCATGTAGAATTGGTATATAATGGGTGCCCGGACAGCTCAGTTGGTAGAGCGACGCCCATATATAGAGGTTCACTCATTGAAAAGATGGGCCCAGGTTCGACTCCAACCTGGGGCCCTTTGCTGCATGTCAAAATAAAAACAATTGGTATATTGTTCAAAAGTATGATTAGTTGAAATAAACGCACAGTTACTGTGGATTGTGGTGTACTAGACTGTTACTTTTATTAATATCGTTTCAAAACAATAATATTAATGATTCAGTAGTAGTGTTTAGTTGCCCTTCAATGACATAATACTAGTACTGGTGTTCTGTAGGTCAATGTGGTGACCGTCAAACTGTGTCGTTGACGCAGGTACCGCAGCATAACCAAGCAGTTCTTTCGCAAAGCAGACGGTGTGGTTGTGATGTACGACGTCACAGTGGGGGAGAGCTTTAAAGCCGTGCAACCCTGGCTCACCAATGTCCAGGTCTGACCTTTGACCCAACCGAGTCCTCGGTATCTCTATTTGCCTTCGTTTAGCAAGTTGGAAGATTTATATAACACAGATTTTATTTTTATAAATTTCTTTCTATTTTATAAATGTTTCAAAGACATGGTGTTTTCTGAAAATTAAACCACATAAACTTATTCATTAACCTAAAACCTCTAAATATAATTAGAAACCTGAATATGAGCACAATATGAGCACTTTATAAAAAAAGTATATATTTTTTAATTTATATTATAGACTTTCTTTACAGCAGACATGTGGTAACAATGACAATGGCTGTGTTCTATTGAAGTGTACCAGTAAGCCGTGATATTGAGCCAATGTTAATTTTATAATGTACTTTACCATGTACTACTAGCTTTACTGCTGTGACATATCAATGTGTCTCCTGTTAAAAAGGGCTATAGTAAATCACTGGATTGCTCTTTTTGCAGGAAGCAGCCGGAGAAGGGATCCCCATCCTCCTTCTGGGCAACAAAATGGACATGGATGGAGACAGGGAGGTGTCATTTAAAGAAGCCGAGCAACTGGCTTATGTAAGTTTAATTCAAACCTTGTAGATTGTTCTATTTTATGTACTGGCTGAAAACCCTAATTCTGTTTTGATCCCATAACAAAGATATGATTGCTAAGAGTTCCGATCATGACCACCAGTGTTTCTTTTGGCTAGATTTACACTGCCAAGTTTAGATTTAAACTAAATATCTCGTTAGCTGGGTTAGCTCAGTTGGTAGAGCAGGCTCACATATATAGAGGTTTACTCCTCAACGCAGCGGCCGCGGGTTTGACTCCAACCTGTGGCCTTTTGCTGCATGTCATTCCCTTTCTCTCTCCCCTTTCGTGTCTTCATATGTCCTCTGGAATTAAAGGCCTAAAAGGCACAACAAAAATCATCTTCAAAAAAACATAAATCCTTTGCTACGTTGACACTTCTGTTCCATTTTGGTTTGGAGTCTCCGGGGGTTTTGTTGCAGTCTCAACTGCCGCAAATGAAGACCTTCGGCAACACCGACACTGACGCTGTCGTTCTCTGAGACCAAGCTGTTAGCACTGCCATGGCAACTACCAGCCATGGGTGGAGTATCATGGGAGTATACATGCTGCCTTCTGTTTACCCCGGCATGCACATGCCCAATATATGAGAATGTGGATGAGATGTGCGGTTTGGGCGCATTAGTTTAAACTGAGATCTGTTCTTCTACTGGAGCTAAAAACACTTGTGTGCACAGAGATCACTTTTTGCTCAAAATTAAAAACCAAGCCAAAGTATAGCAATGTAAAGCCTTTGTTTGATTTGTTGACTCTCTGTGCATACGTTCTGTGTAGGAAAACAAGGTGATGTTCTTTGAGGTCAGTGCCTACACTGCCAAGAATGTGACCGAGTCCCTGACACAACTGGCCAGGTAAGAACTAAATATTGTAATAATAATGTACTTTTATTACACACCTGTCTTCAGATGCATGACATAATTACTTAGGCGTACATGGCCTTTCGTACTATCTTTTGTAAGGAGATTGATGAAGGTGTGTGTGTGTGGAAACCGTGTTGGCTCATCTTCTCCCTGTGTCTGTCTTTACTCAGAGTGCTAATGGAGCAGGAGGACAGGGTGAGAGACACAACAGTCATATTAAGTGCTCAGCCCATAAGGAAGAAAGCCTGCTGCAAGTAACATGTATACTCAATTTACCTAGTTCTAGATTTTGCAGTGTTTAAAGATGGCAATTAATTAATTCTTGGGACTTGATCATAGAATGTGTCTTTTACCAAGTGGTCTTCACTTTGGCCCAGAATGTTTAAGTGGTCACGAAGGGCTGTGTCACCCAACATAAAACCTACAGTCAAGTCAGTCAAGTTTCAATGATGAAGCTCAGAGAAAGAGTTTTTCTAAAGTAAAAATAAAGTGCTGCACAATTTCCTGTGAAAAATGTGTTGCCAAATCCTATTAGTGCAGACTATATAGAACCGTATCCTGTGTGATAATTACTTTCGATAATCTTTACCCAAAAGAGAAATCATAAATACACTGTAGCTTTGTCATAACTGAATGATAGCTTTTTGTCTTAATTTATCTTGTCTTGGTGTTAATTTAGTTATATTTAATGTTGAATCTAAAAATAAACTAAATTATTTGGACTTCACTGAAATAACGGTTTAGTTAAAAAAAAGAGAGACAAATCTGATTCTTTGACATTTTTTTCATTACCGTGTTCATCTTTTTTTTCATATTCTTAATTTGTCCAATCAAAACAAAGTGGTACATTACATATTGCATCTGTGTTTGTTACTGTTCTAAAGGCATTTTTCTGTTTTATTCTGGCACCAAATGCATTTATTCTGACTTATCCTCTATTAAAGAAATTACAATTCACCTTTCTAAACTCCATGAAGCAAACAAATAAAACCTTCACATGCAAATTATACATGACAAAATCAAACACAAGTGATTACTGCAACATCTAAACATTTACACATACGCATAATAAGTTTTAAGAATGACTAAAGGAAAAACAGCTGATGGCTGTGCTGTAACCCTCTCAACATCAAACGGATCAATGCTTTTCAATTAGCTGCACTAACAATATAAATAATTAAAGATTAGATTAGAATTTCCATAAATTAGTGAAAAAAACAGAATCAAGTTCATGTAGGATGTTACATTCAACGATGTGCCCGAGTTGACCAAGTTGGTATACAGGTGATGGCACTATTGCTGATAGATACTTTCCTATTTACTTGCCTGATGACATCACTTATGCCGTTTTTTTTTCCTCCATTACATGGTCCCTGCTCGACTCGCCTCGACTCTACTTGCCTTTTTCGGCTTTCCATTATGAAAAAGAGTTTCTAGTATTAGCTAACAGGTCAATTTTTTAGTATCACCTCTGTTGAGATTTCAAGCAAGCTGAAGCAATACCAAAAGGTAATGCAAAAACCGGCAGACTACTGATTGGTCAGAGAATCATCACAATCACTGCGTCATCATTGCTAGCGACAGACGGGGGGTGTCTGAACAAACCCGCCATTTTTAAATAGTTTAGCCAATGGTGTTTGTTTTTTTTGTTGCTGCCTCCAGCTTCTTTTGAAACTAAACTTGTCTTCAGGGTGTGGCAACAGCCCCATGCCAAGAATCAAAAACACACCTTCGATGTTCTGTGTGTAAGTCGCATTACTACACGGCAGTTTCCAGTGGTGTCGCTACGGCAACCAGCCATGCTAAATCTGCAAGTAAAATGGCGGACGGGGCAACGCAGTCAAGCCGAGCAGAGCTGGTACCATGTAATGGAAAAACGCCATTAGGTGCTGACATGATGTCATCCAACTAGAATCATCTGGTCGCCCTCGCTGGCCAACTGGAATGCTTGTTGGACAGCTGGTGCCATCCCCCTCTCCGACTGTGTGGAGAGGGGCTGAGGGTACTGTAGTTGGAAGGGTGTTGTCGTTGCTAACGCATTTTATAGTCGTGGGAAATGGCGGCCTCACATAGTTGTCCTTTAAAGTCTAGCTCCAGGGTGAACTCCAGGTCACGCTACAAATGTAAAACAAGAACAATTCTAAATGAATTTATTAAGAAATGAATGGTAGAAATATCCACTTGGTATAAAAGTAGCCAACACAATCTTAACACAGTATAAAAACAAATGCACTTTAAAGGTAAAATGCAGTGTTTCAGGGCCAAATATTGTACTTTTTACTCATTGAGAGCTGTAGGTTCTTGCAATGTTAAAAAAAGAATGAAGATGTTACATTTAAAGCTAACTGTCTGCCAGAAATTTAAACAAAGATTATTGAAAATATCATGGCTATTTTTCATGAGTCTTACCACATTCTTCTCGTTGGGCCTGACAGCGACACTGCCAAAGATCTCCTCCCCCTTCTTGACAGTCAAGTAGTCCTCCAAGTAAAACACTGTCTGCTTCCAGTGTGTGCTGGCAGCCTCTGGAGCTGAGGTACAGGATAGAAGGAAGACATGTAATACAAGGAAAGAAGATGAGATGTAAGCAGGTTAAAGATGAAAAGTGTAGGCAGGAAGGAGAGGCAGTGAAGAAGAGGTCAGTTTCCTTGCCATGTTAATATGGGAGAAATTTCGCCAGAAAAAGCAGCTGAAGCTCACTCAGGTGAGAACTCCGTCAGTGATGCTCAGCCTCAGGCGCAACACTCAGCCAAACATAGATCCACCTCTACACAACATTATGTAAGCACTGGATGCATGAATGTATTAACATAAGCTTACATAACAGCATAGCAATTCTCTCCAGACACCACGTTACCTGAAGCACTCTGTGATTCCGTCGGTGCAAACACCGGGTCGGCTTACCAGCAAAGTAGAGTCAAGAGCTAAGATGCTAAAGTGCGTTAGCTTCCATTTTATGGAAATTAATGTAGTGCTTCAAAAATGCTTGTGCTTGAAGGTGTTCTAAAAAATGTCACCCATTTTTTAGACTACAACATTTTTGTCACATACAGCAAACATGTCTTGTTTAAAAATACTTCACCACTAGTGCGGTCACCCAACATCGCTTAGCACACCTTTAAAGATGCATTCATTCATTCATTCAACCAGTATTTATACTCCAGAGATCATTGAGGAGTGACCCTCATTTACAATGTCATTGAGTCAAATTACGAAGACAAAAACTCAATAACAACACAGAAAATTCCATCATAAGAAAAATAAAAAGACAATAACACTTTAAATTAACTAAGACAAAAAATAAATTTGGATAATTAGGATGCAAAAGAAAGTGAGGGCTAACCGGGACGATTGAAACGGGGGAGGAGTGAACCATTCCAGTTTTCTCTGAGTACAATGACCATTGACAGACATCATTTGGACAAAACATAGAACATATTATTCTCCGTTGCTCAGCCAAATACCTCCCTGTTACGTCCTTTTATGACAGAGTTACAGGTGATAAAACATGTATTAGCATATTTTTATTATTATTAAAGAGTGTTTTTCCTCTAAAGGTTCAACGTCATGTTTATTTAGTAGACCATAAGGTGCTCTCTCCAAACCCAGACTTTCACATTGTGTGTTTGTTTGCAATGGATGTCCCGACCAGGCAGTAAACCCTATGTATTCTACGTAATTGCACACCTATCTGTGTTTATACTATATCTTATGCAGGTGGGACATGGAAAAGTGGTTTTAGAAAGATATAAATATATTTTGGGGCTATCAGGTGGGGACAAGTTTTTTTGCCTATGGAGACTGACCGTGGATCATGAAGGGCATTATTTAGATGTGCTGGTGGGCTTACCCACATAATGACAGATTGAAATGACATTTTGTACTATAGAAACATCACATAGTTGAAAAAATGTATTATTCTAGCTTGTAAATGGCATAGTGCATGGGAGACAGAGATTCACGCTTCACGATGACAGCGATGAGTTGTTAACAGACATTCAGCCTTGCAGCAATCTATCTGAAATAACACCTATCTGAAGTACCATTAATAATATGTTGCCAAATATTGAAGTTGTGGGAAGTGTACATAGCTTTAAGTGTATGTTTCTTTTGTCCCCCATGCCTGTTTCATTTGTCCAGGCCAGGAGGGACTAATGAAATAAAGCACACATCCGACTCCTGCTTAAATAACTCCCGAATGGTTTCGTTCAGAGCTGAAAATGCAACTGTATTTGACAGAGGACAGATTAAGGTTGCTTGTGAAAATATTAGCTTTCAGTGTTTTACGATATTATTCGTTTCGGTTCTCCCCTTCAATTATGTCAAGCAATTACAAGTAGACGTTTTTGGGTTTAACACCAGATTTCTAAATTGTTGATATAGTGGATTTTAAGGAAGGCTTGTAATTTGTTCCAGGAGTCAGGTGCTCTAAAGTTTAGCCCCAAGACATTTGGAATATTTGCTGGATTTTTTACTGTATGGTCGACCAGAGAGTGGACCACAATCTACTGGTTGCACTCTTCATGTCATTTTCATGTTTTCTGCGCACATCAAAGCCCAAACTGCTGGTTAACGCAAATGCCATGATGATATTTGCTTTTATTTGCTCAAGTTTTGGGACACCTGCCATTTTCAACAGGTTTTTAAGTACCATTCCTTTGGCGTAAAATTTGTTCCAATGAAATCTGATCACAAGTTTCATGTCTTTTTGTTGTATGCGTTGCCATTCATGGATACACACATTATGTAACGCAGCATAATGACTGTCCATATTTTGTATTTCTTTGTGTTATACATTAGATAGACACCATAGGGCCTGGCAAAACTGCTAACTAACTATCTGTGTGGCTAGATACCACTAGGAGTACGTGGGATAAAAATGTATTCTGGATGAACAGACACTACTCACCAGTGGAGAAGCCAGTCTTCTTGTGACACTTGGTGAACTCGATGTTAAAATAGGTGACCAGAGCATGGACGTAATCGTTGCGCTGGATCTGCAGACAGAAGGCTGAGGTGAAGGACAGATCCTCTGGCTTCACAGTGTAGATGTCCACTTCCTGCAAAAAAAATATTTCTGCTTAAATGCGATCTCTGGGCTTTTTAATTCATGAAATTTCATGTCACAGTCAAACAGCACACCATGTGAAAGCACAGACACACACAAGTTATCACCCCCACTTGTCATTTTTCTCACACACAAACACACACACCCAGTACATGTATAAGGTCAATCCTTGCTTGAGTATTCAACCTAGTTTTTGAGCGTGTGAAAGCCCACAGGTTGAATCACGGCTGGCAAACGAAGCCTGCTAACAGTACACATGCTGTGTGGGTGTCCTCTCTCAAGTCCACGAGGGAGGGAGGCTGTGTGTGTCATTGTTTCTGTGTGTTCAAGCACTGCCTTATGAATATGACCCCAAATTTAAGTATCACATGTTGATACCTGCCAGGCATCACTTTGGCTCCGAAATAGTAGTGGAGCCAGTCATCCATGTAGATGATGCTGTATTTAATGGGGGGTGGAGGTCAAAAATATGGGGGGGGGGGGACATGTTCATCTAGCCTGGCCATTGGGCCACGGATCGCCTGGCCATGTGCCGTCAGCATGACCGATTTTGATTTAACACCGCTGTTTTATTCCAAAGTTACCAGGCCAGTATCATATGCAGCGTATTGTGGAAGGAGAGAGAAAAAATTCCCTTGGAGCAATTCTGTAATTTTAGCATGTGAGGAATGAGTGGCAGTTTGAATTAAGACGGGGTGAGGTGGGGGGGAGGGGTGGATAAGCCCTACACACATACATGTGTAAGAGATAGAGAGAATTTTCAGCATAACTAATAAACACCCTCCAACCTGACATATAAATCACCTTTTCGAACACAAAAGAAGCGTTGGTGCTTATACAATGGAGAGTCCATTGTATTCCCTCTGGGGACTCAATGCCTGCTCTTGTGTGACATTTAACCATCATGGAGAGGGAGACGGAGACAGAGACCTCTCCTGTTCGCTCAAACAAGTGAGGCATGACATTGCTTAAATCCGAGAATGTGACAGGAGATGAAGGTTAAGAAGAGTTGATTAATTGTATTGAAACAAAAACGTAGAGAGATGAATGAAGATATGTAATACTTGAAATGGAAAACACACGATAGAAAGCAGAGAGAAGGAACACTGAAAGATGAAAAGTGATTAAATGAAAGGTAGAGGGAAAAACAACAAAGCTATCACTTCCCTGAATGCTCTTATCCTCTATTCATTTGTCAGATGAAAGATAAGCCACTGTTCAAGCAAGGAAACAGCTGCAGACTATTACAGCATCAATCCCAGAAACCTCTATTATGTTCTAGAAAATAGTCTCAACAGACTGTTCAGAGTGTCTGTGATTAATCGCCGTCACAGATTTCTTTAAGGATGCATGTAGTTGGCGGCAGAACACAACAGATGGAAAAACTTTGCTTGTTGGGGTGTATGCCTCCAACATGCATGAAACAATGGCATGAAAGACAAATGCTACCCATGCATTCACACACCTTCACCAAGCATGTATTGGTACACCTGTTATGTTGTTATTGTTGGGGTGGCAGTAGCTCAGTCTGTAGGAAGTTGGACCGAAGTGTGGTGGTGGACTGGTAGCTAGAGAGGTGCCAGTTCACCTCCTGGGCCCTGCCAAGGTACTCTTGAGCAAGGCACAGAACCCCTCGGGGTGCCTGTCAATCAACAACTGCAGCCCCCTCACTTTGACGTCTCTCCATTAGTGCATGTGTAAGTTCTGAGCATGTGTGTATATTTCAGCTGTGTGTAATGTGTAAAGTGATAGCATTGTCATTTCCCTTGCAGGATTAAGAAAGTATGAATTATTATTGTTATTTTTATTATTATAGACTAACCTTTAGGAGGCAGGCGGTAGTCACCACCTGCTTGGGATCTACCACATCCACCAGAGGTTCTTTGATGGCCACATTGCGAATGCAGCTCATGTCAAATCCGTAGACGTTTTCCCACCCTGTGCATAGAGAATGAATGCACACTGAATATACATGCACACAGTAGGTGACTTCTGGGTTTCTGCTTTCTGCATTTTTCAAACACCTGCAAAGCTCTGTTCTCTGAGTTCCTGCCAAGCTGTCGGCACAAAAAAAGGTCGGAGAGAAAAAAAAACATTTAACCCTGCCAGGAATAAAAAGTCCCACACTCACGCTGTCTTTCTGTCTATCCAGCTCTATGTGGAGATAGACAAGTCCCCCCCGAAAATAGACTCCTGCCTCCTCCAACCTCCTCCACCATGTCTGGTAGGCTTTTTTTATTATAATTTGGGCTGAAAACACACCAAGCAGGCTTTCCCTCCCCCATTCCCTCTGTCCCTCCACTCCACCTCAGTTTGTCAGGGGGCCAAACGCTAAGTCGGAACAGTGTGAAGGTGGATAATGCCACCAACGCAAACTAAAAATAAGAGTGTGAGGGTTTGGGTAGACTGGATTTTTTGGGATTTGCGTGAAAGCATGAACTTTAATGTGCATGAGTAGATGTAATAGAACTGAGAAGGCCACCTGTGCAGCAAAAGGAAACTCAGTAGGAGTGTTTTTACCCAGATTCAATGCTTAATTAAGTATTACAAGTGTGAATGCAACCTTTAATATTGGTGCTTTGATCTGGATCGCAATGTTAAGCTCACCCCTCCTGCCGTGAGAGCTATTTGAACACATGGAGTGAGTTCAGGGCAGAGAATGTGCTGCAGGACAAAGGCACCTCATTGGTGTAAATACTGTTTCTTTTTTAAGTAGGTATATCAATAAGCCATTTGTACACATATTTTGGGTTAAACAATTTATCTGTCCTATATCTTTTTGGCTAACGTTAACTCAGCTTGCTTAACCAGACATTTCAACCACCAACAACATCCATTTATCAATATGTTATTAACATTTCAAATACAAATGTTAAGGTTTATTGGGGTGGAGAAACTCTATTAATATTTATTAATAACTGCAGATCTGATGGCAAGTTAAAATGTGACAAACCCACAACCTTTTACTAATTACTTTTTCCTTTCTCACATACTGCAGAAATATATCAGCCAACTTTGATAAAGAAAAGGGAGCCATACAATTATTAGTTCTAATTAGAGTTTGATTTGATTTCACCTGCACAGTGGTCATTGATAATGCCCTGCACAGCTGAGAGGAAGACCGAGAGATGCAAAACGTGAATGCAAAGAGAAAACAAAGCTTCCATCATTACTCACAATGAATCTTAAAGTCCTTGTACTGCCGGTCTTCGATGGCCACCACATAGAGAGTTGCTCTGTCAGGGAACATCAGGCCTCCAGGTTTCTGAAAGCAAAAAAAAGCTTCAGGTCTTAATACCTACACAGACACACACAGGCCATCCATCACCTTTATTGTTCACACACCTGGCATGTAATATAAGATCACATTTGCCGAGTTTAAAGCCTGCAGGCACCTACTGAGGGTAGAAACCAGATCATTCATTTACGTTATGACCTCAACATCTGGGCGGCAGACACATGCACACAAGCGTACTATAAATCTTCTACTTTATCACTGTCTGGTGTGTTTGTGTGCCCAAACCCTTATTTGGCCAGCAAGCTACTCGCACACTAAGCCCAGCTCTCCCCGAGCCTCCAGCAGCACCATCATACCAGCCATTTGTCCCTGGCGAAGATGACAGTGTTGAGCATGGACTCGTAGAACAGGCAATAGCCCATCCACTCTGAGATTATGATGTCCACTTTCTCCACAGGCAGCTCCACCTCCTCCACCTTGCCTTTGAAGATGGTAATGACTGCGGTGTGGAGAGACACACAAAAACAGCAAGCAGCAAATTACTTCACGGCATCATCACACATCAGACAATAACTCTATTCCCAGATGAGGAGATTGTTTATATGCTTTGGGATTTCTGTAAAGTAGTACATCTTAATTACTTCGCTCATTGTCTGCCTCAGTGCTTTATGCATGAAATTGTCTTGTTTTCAGTTTTTTTTTATATTGGCCTCATGGTTTGAAGACACTACGAGATATATTTAAAAAAAGGAAACAGCCATAAAGAGTTGTTATTGGCATTTGGGTTTTAAATCCTTTTATGCCTTATATATCATTCTCATCATTTTAAAATACTTGAAATGTGAAAGATGAAAAAAAAGCATCCTGATATCAAATGTGCAGGTTATGAAACCCAACATCTGTTGCCAGTCCTCCATCTGTGAAGTTCACGGTGGCATTTTACAATGGTAATCAGCACCACTGATGGGTTTGTGATTGACGGCAGGAGTTATGGTTATTTGACGTCAGGCGAGCTGCCACTTAACCATTAGAACTGTGACTAATATTGTCGAGTGTGACAATAACGATGGTAATATGCAGATTTTTCACGCTGCTTCTAATCCTGAGAATCCGTCACCGCATTGTTCTGCTTTCAGACAGATGGAATATAAGGACTATAGTAGCGATGGAAAACCACTTTGACTTACCATTGTGTAGGTGATTTGACTTGATAATCTTCTCGGAATATTCGGAAATGCTCGAACATTCAATCTGTAGGCACAAGGACAAAAGCCAAGATGTGGTGTCTTCTGAATAAGAAAATGTTTGCTGAAATTACTACATTGTTTCCAAATTACATAACTATTCTGTTATTTTTTATAATTTATAAGAAATATGTTATATATTCCTTAGCTGGAAAAAAAATGATTTCCTTGCCAATGGATGTGATCCACAGTGGTGTTAGCTACCATTTTCCCTCCACATATACAGTACGTTGACCTTTGGGGCAATATCAGAAGGGTAAATTTAATCGAATTCTGCCAATCCATCCAAACACTAATGTCCGTAATCGCTTATCTCAGACCCTGTGCGCCATGACAACTAATACATCATTTTGCTCTGCCATCCATACGAGTGATACAGTATATGAATCATACATACTGTGCTGCCGGCAACCTGTGACGAGTGGAGCCAAATGTCTCTTACTTTGTGTGTGTGTAAAAGATTGTTTGAAAGAGATTACCAATTTCTCCACAGAACACAAGAAAATAGCCCTTTAGAAGAATTCTAAAAAAGGCAGTGTGTGTGTGTTTCATATGGAGAAGGAAAGGCTATGGTTGAGAGATAAGGTGACAGCAGAGCCATTTGGACAGTGAAAGGGTGTGGGGCTTTTGTCTCTCACAAATATTTAATAACAGAAACTCTTGGATGATTCTAAGGAAGAATATAAACTGTGGAGTATTTGTTTGTGGTCAAAGGGTGTATCTAGCTGTCTCACCCCATACACGTGTTTGGCGCCGGCATTGGCAGCAAACATACAGAGGATCCCTGTGCCACTTCCAACATCCAGGACGATTTTATCTTTGAAAACATGCTTGTTGTGGTACATGGCGTTCCGGTAGGTCAGCGTCCGCACCTCGTCTTTTAGCATCTCCTGTTTAAATTAGAGATTAAACAGAGAGGTCATAGCTGTGATCCATACAGTACAGTACAGTCAGAATAACACGCAAACCACTACAGCTTCTATACTGAACTGGTATAGACAACCTGAAGAATAGTAGGATTCATACAAATGCTCAAAGGAATACTAAGCACATAATGTTACATCATAAACATACAAATGTGTATAAATTAAGCTGAAGAGTAATTCCCTCAGCATATGAATACATCATTTGTTCATGTATAATGAGAAAGAAAAGAGTATTCAGGCCAAAAACTTCAGTGGCACTGGCAGATGTTCTTGAAATAGGCAAGAGTACAACACAAAGTCTTCAGGGACTGCCTGATATACATCTCCCTGAGCCCATTCACACATCCCACTTTCCGCCTTTCTCGCTTTGCGCTCCTCTAATCAGGACACTCTCTTTGTCTGCAAGCAGACAAAAACCTGACCCACTTGCTAAATATGGGAACTATTTAAAAAGGTCTATATGTCCCCAAACTTTTCCACCACCACCACCAGGGTATAGCTCTGCAATTATATTTAGCCATGCACTGGCTGTAAAACACAGACATAGATTATTTTCCTTTATGGAATATTGAACATGGAATATTATCTGTTTCAACACAAGATGTTGATGGAAAGTTTCCTCTGAGGTCCATGATTGGAGTTTATTCTAATTTGAGGATTTTGAATATTTAGTTGCATTTTTATATTGAAATACAGTGAAGTGAATATCTTCCTTGAAGTGCATTAAGCATCTTTAAACGGCTTCTGAGAGATGTTTGTCTCATCATGGTTCTTTTGCCATTTGGTTTCATATTGTTTAAACTCATGTTTGAAAGCACTTGAGGACTGAGGACACCTCTTATCTTGTATTCGTACTTTGCATGGATCTTTGTTTTGTTGTTTGTGCTTTCTAGCAGTTGTTTGGGCTTTTGTAATGTTACTTTGCAATTGTTTTTTTGATCTGAAGAACTGAGGCTTTGGAATCATGTATGGAATAGTTCTTTAGTTATGGATAAAATATAATACATTCTTATGCCAGAAAGTGGATTTGGATCACAACCATAATCAAAAGCCTATCAGTCCATGGAATCAAATCAAAAGAGGTGTTTAACACACTGCTGACAGAAGGCCAGACTAACAGGGTTGACATTTTTTGGCAAGTTCCGGAGCATCAGCATAGACATCTGGTCTCATTCTTTTACCCTGGTCTCACATACCGAGCTGCCGTTTGTCAGCCTGGCGTGCCTACCTCATGGATGCCAAAGTGAGCATAAGAGTCAAAGTAATAGTCCCGTGATGTCATTTCCTCCGGGCTGATGAACTTGGCAATCTTTCCTCGACCGGGACAGGTGGCCAGGGCTGCTACATGAGGCGTATGGGGGACGAATGGCACATGGTGGGTAGGCACTGGTTTAGGCAGTGGGGAGGGCTGGGCAGACTGAGAGAGTGGGGATGTGACAGGCTGTTGGAAGGAAAAAGGAAAGAAAGGGAAAGAGTTTGGAGAAGAGTTTGTATCAGGATTTAAAAATTACAGACAAGAATGAATGGAAAAAGCAAAGGATTTGAAGAGTGTGATTGCAGTCTTATTGACTAAGCACTTAAAATTTAATATTGGGCTGTTAGAGGCAGAGTCAATGAATTGCAAGGCAAAAGGGATTCATACAATAAGCAGCCAAGCCAAGACTCACACATATAGTCTTCGAGATGCTAACAGACAGGAAACTCTGAGAAGAGCCGGTAAAGGGTGCAGGTTTCACTTCAGCACCAAGGACAGCGAACACAGACACGTTCAATACGGCCATGCAGCCAAAATCACTGCAATAACCGTCAACCTTCTGCATGCATTATCACTAGGCTACTACTGCGTTAAGACGTGTACAAAATAGTCAAGTCAAATGTGATGTCACGATTAAAAAAAATAAGCATATTGAGAGTGTCCCGGTCCCGTTTTTGCCGGGTGCAGGACACCACAAGGTCCCTACCTCCGAGCTGTCCGCCTCCGCCATCTTCCGCCGTAGCAGCAAACAACGCGACGAATGCCTCAGTCCCATGAGAGCCGACGAGATTTAGGCTACAACTCTTTAAAGTGTATGGAAGGTCTAAAATTTGAATAGAAACGTGTGAAAAATTAACACTAATCCACCGTGTATGCTGCCGGAATGCACGTAAAGATGAAAGGCATAGTAAGAAACGTGTATAGGTTTCACGGTTTTCACCAAATTAAATCCATTCACCGGGAAAAGTTGTTAAATGGATGCGCGCGAGGTCAAACGTCCAGTTCCTTACTATAAATGGGATACAGGTTGTTTTAGTGGGCTCAGGATGGCTGAGTCTTCTTTTAGATGTGCTACGACTAAAAGGTCGCTGGTTTGCAGCTCGTGCCCATCAACACCCGGGCGCCCCGTGTAGGTGTCCTCGTGCAAGACATTGAAGCCCTAAATACCTGCACGCTCATTTTAAATCTCAGCGTAAGAGTGTCCGAGAAAATGTCAACCACGACCAAATACGCCTAGAAACAAAACTCCACAACAGAAATCGCTTCTTCTTCTCCTTTACTTCTCCTGGAATCACTTGTCATGATCTCTCAGCCTTGGGACTCGAAGACTGGAATTCTTATCTTTGTGTACGCTGGGAAAAATCCTTCCCTTATTCCCGAGGGGTTTCCCCGAGAGAAAGTTTAAAAAAAAAGGGTTCAACCTGATACAAAAATATATAACAATCTCAAAAAAAAGGTATAAATCTCTGCATCCCAAGGACACATGCCTCTTCACACACCAGACTTTCCAACAGAAGCAGAAAGCGAGAGCTCTGGCAACCAATGAGTCTCAGCCACTCGCTTATATAACATAAAACATAGTTGTTTTATTTGTCGATTAAAAAAAAAAAAAAAAAAAAAAAAAAAAAATGAAATGTTTGGCCATATGGTGGATGATAATACTTTCTTTAATTACGACTAATTAAAATCAGGTTATGACATTTTCAGGTTCCAGTCACTCACCTTTTCCGTTAATAGGCTACAATGATTCCGGAGCTTTAAATACCTTTTTTTTTTTATTCATGTACGTAGTTACATTTTCACTTATTTTATTTTTAGGGAGTTTAACATGTGTGTATTCCATTTTATATGACAGAGAGCTATTTGTGGAATAGGCTATATAGATAACTTGAAGGAGACATTTTTGACAAACGAAATAAAATAAAGAGAGAAAAGAACACAATTGATCACCAATGACGTGGTTATTATTAAATTGATAAATAATTCAACTTTAGTTTTTACTGCCACAGACAAAGTATATTACATCAAGTATTGTACTCAAGTGCAGTTTTGAGCGTGTTGTTTAACCCACTTTATTACAGTGTTTACATTTTAGGCTACTTCATTTTCTTACTACTTTTCAGCTGGAAAAGCATACTCTACATTTATACCTCAGATTGTTGTAGATTACCCAGCAATATGTTACGTTAAATTAACTCCATTTTGACCAACTGCAACATTAAAGTACTGCTTGTATATTAATGCAACAATAATAATGATCCAATAATATAACAGACAGGGGCTGGTTTGCATTACGTTGGATAATTGTGCTGCATTAAGTGTATTCTGATGTGAATACTTCTGTATTTTTACTACAACATTACTTTACTAAGATTTTCAATGCAAGACTTTTATTTTTAATGTTATTGCTACTTGCTTTGCCCAAAAATGAAGCTCAAGTGTGACTGGGTGTTCACACTATTGGAAGAAACATTTAAATTAGTAGTTTAGAAATATATTATAATTGTTTAGTTTTTGAAACACCTGTTGTGTCATCACAGTACAACATGCTTGCACTTTAAAATCATAGAAAGTATCAAGATTTTTCCAAGAGTCTTCCAATATTTACTTTCTTGCCATCAAATTCTCTCTTCTACTTCCATTGTGGAGCAAATTGAACTCATAGTTGACATCAGTGTTAATGTCATTTTAAATGCACACAATATAATAAATGTATATCCACACAGCATGCTGCATTCCTCATGGAATATCCGTCTAAAAACATTGTTGTCTTCAGGATGTTTGATTTCCATTCTCTGTAGCTTACTGTCTGCCTAGTTACCTCTTTCATTACTTACTTGATCACTCGTTTCACGCTGTGTCAAAGGATTTAATAGTTACCTACTCTGGAAAATATCAAGAGACATTTGTCACCAAAGAAAAATGGGCTTATGTCTTATCAATGAAAGCCAAACACAATGGAACACACCAGGTATTAGTCACAGTTATGGATGAGCTCCATCAGTGGTGTTAAAGAACATCAGCCCTCGCATCTCACTTGAGGATAATGTATGCATTCACTCTATCACACACACACACACACACACACACACACACACACACACACACACACACACACACACACACACACACACCAGTGTGGGGGCAGAACATAGGCAGTAGTCAGGAATGAATGCAGTGGGCAGACAACATTTGATTGACAAAGCAGATATCAGTTTTAGTTTTAGGATGGCACTCCTTGTGATTAATGTGTGATGGTTAATACATGTGTATATGTATATACACCATCACACAGAGATCACAAGGAGCCATGGCTCACTAAAACTGTAGTGTAGAATTTGTAATTCTGGCCTTATAGTTCAATGTCACAAGTACAAAGTCCTCGACATCTACTTGTCTTCGTGCAGAACACTGAACCTGCAAACTGCTCAAAGAGTGGTGGACATGGCTGCTTTTGCATGTAATCCCTTTCTTAGTGAAATGCATTCAGGCAACAAGAGAGGTATAGCAATCAATGCTTTCGTATCAAAAATGGCAATGTATTTTAGGATGGTAGAACATCTATAGGCAAGAGTTCAAATGTTTTCCAAATCAGAGTTTAATATTGTTTGTGATAGAATTTCCAGGTAGAAATGACACAAGCAAATCAGTCTCAATGTGTAGTTTATTTACACAAACTTGTCAAATGCACAAAGCCACTGCGAATTACAAGAAACCAGCAAAATGAACAGTGTATAAAGACTGGTCTTCCCAGTCCTGTCCCTTTCCGTAATGTTCCTGGATTTCTCTCTCTCTCTTTCTCTCTCTCTCTCTCTTTTTCTGGGTTCTCCTTGTGCTTCTCATTGTACCTTCTTTTCTTTGAATTCTGTATAACCAAAGTACAACCACGTTTCTGTTTTCTCTTTTGCATTTTCCACTTTTCTTTCAACGCATGCTTAATTGTGGTCTTCATTTCTGTTTTATTCCATTTGATTCCCATATCTGCTGGTATCCAAACAGGTGTTACATTGAGTCCCATTTGTTTGCTGTGTGTCTATTTAAGCAACCGGTCTGCTGTCTGAATTGCTTGATCCTTCAGGCTGCTTCCCCGACTCTGTCACTATACATTTCCTGGTAAAAAGAAAAGAAGAATTCCTGCAGCTCTATTCACAAGAGTACTGGTATCTGTAAAGTGAAAGAACATTATAGCATATCTAAGTCAATATGATCATCTTTGTGGAAAAGATAACAATACTAATAATAATAAAAATAGTGGTAGCATTACTGACAGATCGACATTGCCGTAATCCCATTGCTATTGTGGCTAAAAATCAGGTACAAGATGTTGTGGTCTGTGTAGAAGGAGCTAATGTCAAGTACACACATGTTCCACTCCAATATCACAACATTCTCTCTTGACTCTCCCCAGAAACCAAGTTGGCATTACCCCTGGTGTTTTCTTTTGTTCTTTGCATCCATGGTTGTTTTCTGAGACCAGCCCTGAGCTTTCACTTTGGAAAATTCTTGCTTGACCTCTTGGTTCACGTCCAAAAAAGTCTCCAGTTATCCTTCAGGATTATTATTGGTTGATCTTGGCTTTCTCGATCACACAAAAGTAGTAATACGAATAGCACAGCCTCATAGTTCGTTATTACTTTTTCTAAGAGGTAATGCAGTCTTATCTCTTTTGAAATGTTGTATCATCTGTGTGAATTGTGCTGTAGTCATCACTACCTTTGTCATATTTTCATAACTTGTAAAACTGGAGCTGCACTCTTTTGGAAGAAGCCAGTCTGTCATGTGACTTCCAGTTGGGTCTGACCACAAGAGGTCAGGCACAACAAGGAGGAGCTGTGTGGCTCGAACTTTATCCATTTCCACTTTTGCAAGGCACTCCTGGAAGTTGAACCTCAAAAACTACACACAACTAGACTGCCTTAACAATGCAAACATAATATGTAGAATGCTCAAAACCAGATTTGATTCTCTGTGTAATTTAGTCTCATTCATCATCATCATTCAATAAAAAAAGTCTGTCATGTTAGACGATTTTTTAATATTTTTGTTTAAGAAAATAAAAAACTTTCTTTTTACCGATTATTTTCACACCTTCTAACCAATTCTCATTTTCTCTTTGCAAGATGTGCCACGGGACAAACACCCAGCTGTCTACCTAATGAGACAGGCTCAAATCCAAGCAAGCAGATGTTAAAACCTGACGAACATAATGTGAATGGATGAATCGATGCATAAGGCTGCGGTAGCATGTGTATTTATTTATTTTTAACCTACTTTTACACACATACCTCTTTTCTGTCATGCGATCACACATGCACACACCAATGCACATTGTTTGCTTTCTCCTTAGGCCACATACTAACTACATCAGAATGAGACTGGGCACTGGCCAGGCATAGCAATGCTCTGGCTATTCTGGGAAACCACATTTCTGTTTGTTCTACAATGTGTCACCCATGCAAACATGAGGAGATGGAAAACGGACAGGCACGAAATTCCTGTCCATAAAATGATGCTGTTCTGTACATTTTATGATGTGTTGTTTGGCTTGATTTTTTACTTAGGAAAACTTGACCGAATGGATGACATCCTCGGCTAAGTAATATCATTTTGGTAGACTGATTGTCGGCAGTCCAGATGATCACTGCTCCTCCCCCTGCAGGCACCATCTATTCCAACTTATTGAATTACTGAGGTGGAAAAAGAGGAAGATGCACGGTGAAGAGTCTGTTGGAGAGGAAGTCTTGCTGTGATGAAGAGCATGATTACATAAAGAAGGGGACAGGAGCCGTCTTTCAGTTATTTTATTCAGAACATATTTATTGGCTTTGATGCATGAGTTCTTTTTTCTAAATAGTGTGGCATCCTTGTTGCTTGTTGCCTTTTAATTTTTTTTCTCATATACATTTGTCTAGTGGGTTTTGTGTATAGTTGCATTTCTTTTGTGATTACACAACTTGTGAAAAAAAAGCAAACAAGTCCAGAGAATGAAATCAAAATGGATCAGCTTGATGCTGAAATACCACCTTACCATGTTTGTTGGGTCACAGATGCGCTCTGTTCTGTAATATTGTAGTCTCCTTTATTTAATGAAGAGTAATTTGAAAATCAATTGTTGGTCATACTGGCTTGATGGAATTCTTAATGAAATGTGTCCATGTCAACAGTAAGGGCTTCAACTGTGTTTAACCATTTATTGGACATTCATTTTTTTACAAACTTGACTTGCAAAAAAGCCCACTGAGTTTGTTTACTGTAGTGTGTCACCCCTTTAATTCTTTGTTTGAGAAATTCTTCAGGGGCTATGTGTGGTTACATTGTAACCAAGGCTATGCTGTTAATGGCACGGTGGTATTTAGCCTTTCTCGTGTCCATTTCCTTCTCACTCCACCCTTTCAACAAGTTCACACAGTGCTGCTTTCAAGGACTGTCTGAAATTTGAAAATAATCGTAGAATAGAAGTCAATAAACAAGTTGAATATTTTACCTATGAAATAAACGTACACTAAAGTTTGAGATTATGGCCCGAAAAAAATAATTTGCATGTAAAATATGTACTTTTGTCTCATTTATAACCCAAATTCTGGCTGGTCTCTTTGACCTGATTCATTTCTATGAGTCTACTACCTTTGACGAAAAAACTCTTGTTATGCTACTAAACGTCAAACATACGAGTTGTACTCAAAGGCAGCATCCGCACAAACCTGCTGTCGGACACCCTGAATGCAACAAGCTTGTCTGGATAAAACCTAAACGCTCACTTCTTCAGGGCTGTACGCTCTGATTTTACGGGAATAGTAACAAAACGAGTTTTTGTTGTCATCATTAATGTTAATCTGGTGAGTATGTGCTCGGCTGTGAAACGAAAACGTTTGTCGATGTATCGGCAAGGTGAATGCTTAAACTGTATGTCGTGTAGCGTATCGTCCCGCGCGTGAACGACGCAGGTGGATGGGATATTTTTCTTCTCAGGATGCTCGAAGCTTGCACACCATCCTGCAAAAGGGAGGCAAGAAAGTTGTCATAAACCGTACAGGACCTAGCTATATGTGCCCGAGTTATGGGCTGCTTGCGACGCCTGCTGTGGTCAAAGTCCGAAATCTCCACGGCAGGGCATCATTTCCAGAAGAAACCCTTCAAGTAGTGCTATAAAATCACTATAACACGTGGGGGCATGTTTAAACGACTGCATTTAAACAGCAAATAAAAATAAACTTCAAGATATTTAACGTTATCGGCCTAGGCTAGTTAAACTGCATGTTTTCTTACTAAGTGACGGATAAACGTTGAGGGGTGACTATTTTTGTGCAAATTCATATTTAGCTAAAGTAGCTAGCTAAGTGACGCGGGTCACAGCTAGCTAGGTGACTTTAAATGAGGTAAGGACTGGGCAGGGGCTAATACTGTTGCTGTAGGTCACCTCAAGTATGTATTTGTTTGAATTTTGTTTGAAATTTGTGTATCTTTAACAAAAAAAGTGTTCCATAATATAGACTTAACTCAAATGTTATAGAAATGGTGCCGTAATCTGCATGGTTTCTGAAATTAACAGATATGGAGCAATACGTTAGCCTAGTATTTTAGCCAAATTACAACAAACTCATTTTTTTATCACTTATCTGTCACTCACCTGCTTGGTTTTATCTGCCCTGAGGTTTCTGCGTTCACCCCTTCACAATAGTAGTACATTTAAATTTATATAAATAGAGGAAACTCTTGTTTTTTTTCTTTCTGATGCTGTAAACACGCCAAATACAACTCTATTCACTACACACTAGTTGATTAAAACCTTGGCGAAAAAAAGCAAACATATTTTGCATGGCCAGGGGCCACTTTCAGCTACCTTTGTGTTTGCAATTTAAACTCCAGTGGATTGATGAGGACTGTGGTTAACTGCTCCTCAGATCTCTGCAAGGTAAATCCAGACAGCTAGATTATCTGCCCCAATTTGAGTTTTCTGTTGCATGACTAAAACACACTTTTAACGTACACATGCCCCGCCAAAACAAGTTCCTTCCCGAGGCTATTTTTCAGGGGGACCACGGCTCCGCCCGGCGCTTAGCGTTGCCCAAGACGATTGTGATTGGTTTAAAGAGATGCCAATAAACCAGAGCGCGTTTTTGTCCCATCCCGGAAGGCTGCGTGGATTTGCCAGACCCTCCTTCCCAGCGCTGTGAAGGAAGGTCTGGCAATATAAGATTATGTGTACCTCAATGGAGACCTTGATAGTCTAGATAGCAGAGGAAGTATCTTATAATTCAGTCAGTATTCATGTGTTTGCTGTGTTATGCCTTTATTCCATTTCATCTTCCTTTTTATGTCTGATAAGTGCCAAGGAATTTGGGTTGCAGTAGCAAAGCCTGAGTATTATCAGAAGGAAAACAATTCAATAATCTTCTGACTTTACATTTCAGAATCAGAAATTCAAAGTCATAAAATGTTAAAGAAGTAAGTAACACTTCGTGATTTGAAAGAATGCGATTAGCTAATTGTGAAGACCGCAATTAATCAAATGTGAATTATTTTGTTAAATGTTTGGTGTAACATTGGATTCAACCTTTAACATTTATTCCTCTTTTCATTATTATATTTATGTATAAAATTCTTGAATAATGTTACATATCACAGATTGTTGAAAGAAATGTATTTTGAGTGGATTTTTTATTTTCTTTATTTAACATGATTGTAGAAGCCAAAATAATCACAATCGAGTCGTTACTGTAATAGCTGTCCAAAAATTATTTTCTAAACCCTATTCAACATTAATATGAAATTAACAAATATGTGTAAACAAATATTTACAAAATTGCTGTTTCCCATAAGAAAAAAAAGAGGCTGAATGGATTGAGTGCAGAATGTGCAAACACACTGTTTATCTCCCATTATCCTCTTCATGCATTGGAAAAAACAATCTGCACTTTCAGAATTGAACTGGTGGAAGGAAGATGTCGACGGCTTATAAAGACGACCAGGAGGACTGGCTGACGGTGTGTCTCAAGTACCTGCTCTTTGTTTTCAACTTTCTCTTCTGGGTAAGTGAGAGCTGTAAAGGTTATCCTCTCTTTAAGTTAACTACACTCCCAAAAACCTTACAGGAAAATGCTTTACAATGGTTACACTTTGTCATCTGTTCAATATGGTGCTCAAACAGCTACTTTTACCAGAGTATTTTTAACACAGGTTTCTGTACTGCTTAAGTATGGGAAGTGAGAACTTTTGCCATCTCTGCTATAACACTGTAGAAACTGCTTCAATGTTTCTTTAAACTGCAGACAGAGAGACGTTTAAGGGAAGGAGCAAAGTGGAAACAGGGAGAGGATTAAGGAGAGTTCTATGGACTTGGCCCCGAAGTGAGTCATAGATTATTTAGAGCTTGTCAGTGTACGTTGAGGAACAGTGTGTCAAACCTGCTCTCTGCAATTCAGTGTTAAAGTGCTAAAAGTGTATGAGCTTACAGCTCCTCCGTGGAGTGTCTGGGATCACTTTGAAACAAGTCTGAGGCAAAGAGAATATTGAGAAAGAGACAGAATAAAATAAAATGATATGAACCCATCCTAATATTGTGTAAATATTCATGTAATTGTTTGTGCTTTGTCACTTTCATGCTTTCATTGTCACTGGTCATGCTTTTGGCAACATTGTTATTTAAACTTTTATGCCAATAAAGCCCCTTAAATTAAATTGAGAAAGAGAGAGAACCTCCGGACACCCCCCCCAAACCGAATCATCTGCAGACAAAAAGAGAAATACATCACCTATTGGAAAGACACTACTAAACATCAACATACGTAGCCCTACAGTACGCAGTAGCTGAATTCTCAAGCACCATACATGACCACAGACTCAGAAAGACTCTGAGCAGATACAGACTGAGTGGACACAGTCTGGCTGTGGAAACAGGCGGCCACAGACAGGCCTGGCTGCCTCAAGAAGACAGACTGTGTTAGCTCTGTCCACAGAGATAGGTCGAGAAAGAGCAATTCAGTTCTATTTTATTTACAGTATTAAATCATAACAACAGTTCTCTTGAGACAATTTACAGATAGAGTAGGTCTAGAACACACTCTATAATTTATAAAGTCCCAACAATTCCCCCAAGTGCAAGCACGGTACGACAGTGCGACCATGCCCAGTGGCGGGGAAAAACTGGTGTCAAAGGAAATCCCCCGGCAGTCTAGAACTACAACAGCATAACTAAGAGAGACCGGTTAAGGAGAGGAGCCTGGTCAGGCTAGAACTCTCCCCATTATAGAGCAACACTTCCTGCTTCAATGAAGCACATATACAGACTAGTGATCAAGCGATTTATGGGCCGGCCGATACATCGGGCCAATACGTTTTTATGTGTATCGGCATTGGCCGATGCACGGCTGCTGCGTTTGCCGATTTTATATAATGAAATGTGTCTTTTTAAATTTAGACTTGTAACATTTGTTATCATCGTGCAATTTTTGTTGTTTATATTGAGGGCGCAAAAGAAGTATCGGTTCCAAATGTTGGCTCAAGAACTACTTCTAGTGGTTTTCATGCTGTTGTTTTTTTTTTTTCTTCCTTTTTTTTTTGCAACAAGGAACAGTATGCAAAAGATTTAGCTAGTCATCTCGCTTAATATCAAATCCATCCACTTGGATATTGATGCAGCGGATTGAATTCATGCATCCCTTCTGAATACGATTGTTAAGGATTTGTATTAAATGATTGGTTTTGACACTGGATTAGGATTTGAGGAATTGATGCTTTTACATCTTTATGGCAAGTCCAAGCCATGGTAGTTTAAAACATTTGAAAAGTATATATATATATTTTTTAACATTGCGTCCCAAGGTCGGCGCCCTGGTTAAAATTATTTTGAAAATGGGAGTTTATAATTTAATGGAACTTGCAAATCTAAAATAAACATAAATAAAATAAATGTCCTAAATATGCTAATAGTTTGCGTGGAGTTATCTCCCGCGGGCCCGTGTTTATCCAAGTGGAACTCCTTCCTTGGGCATGTTGTGTTTTCAGTGGTTTGTGGATCTTGCTTTTGACGGAAATGGAATGGGAGGATGAAGGTGAGAGACTCTCTGAGGCATTTCCTCTCCATCCGTTTTTGAAACTGATGATAGAAACAGATCGTAGGCGCCTCCCTGAGTCTCTTATCCAGGATTCTTTGTAAGGAAGGTCATTAGCCCGGACTTGATCTTTGAACCCTCTACTGCCCCTATGACTGTTAAGCTTGATTTGACTTGTTTCCGACTCATTTCCTGGTTCTTCTTCTCCATAAACAACATGAAATCAAGGAGGGGGTTAACGTTTCCTGCTAAAGATGTCTCACCTTGGTCAGAAAGCAGAGGGAGACACTTTGTTTCTCTCCCTATGACTCTAGAGTCACCACTAATCGCTGTAACTCTCTCACTTTCTCCCTCTCTCTATCACCCACTCCCCACACACACACACATATACCAGCTCAACACACACCAATGCGCAAGTATAAACATCAGCCAACTTACGTAGGCAACCATATATCAAGCTTTATTTTTTGTGTCTGGCCACTTCTCCCTGTTTCTCTTTCTATTTCCTGTCTTTTCTTCCTTAGGCCCCCTTTCACTAACCTGCTGTGTGACTCATCTAACAGCATTGAACTCACTTCCTGTTTGATGTTTCCTGCCCTGTAAAGTGCTTTAATTCTGTTTGTCTTGTATTTGTCTTTCTTTAGGAGTGAATTGACATGGCACACTCAGTGTTGTCACAATATTTCCTTTCTCTGTTCAAGTCACCCGTATCTTCTATTCCTCTTTTTTATGACTTATACCCTTTTACAATTTGCTTTTATTGTGCCTTTTATCATGTCATTCCATCTGGTGTTCCTTCTTTGAAAGCTTTTGCTGCACCCATATCAGTCTGATAGCTTTCCTTATCTTTACATCCTAATTTTGTTTTTACCCAACCCCCTCCTTTCTCTCTTTTCCTTTACAGGTGGGTGGAGCAGCTGTTTTGGGCGTAGGAGTCTGGACTCTGGTGGAGAAAAGTGACTACTTGAGTCTGCTGGCCTCCAGCACTTTTGCTGTGTCGGCATATATCCTCATCCTGGCCGGCAGCCTGGTGGTGGTTACGGGCTTCTTGGGGTGTTGTGCTGTCATTCGGGAGCAGAAGAGCTGTCTGTCCACGGTGAGACTGGGGACCCATGGAGTTTTTTTTACTGAGGTTGTTGTAAAGGTCTCGGGTAAACGGTATTTTTATGAAAGAATAACATTTTTGACAGATTTGCAATAGTGCTTATTTAAAATCTTTACATTTTTGATGCCTTTACTGAAACTATTTAAGATATGTCATCATATATACAAAGCAGAGTTGTTTACTCTAAAATGCTTAGGGGCAGGTAACAGTTATTTCTTAAATCCCCTGGAGAACAGTGGCCAGCAACAGAAGACTGCAGTTTTCACTTGGGCAGCAGCTTTTATTACGGGGACGTGGTAATTATTTATATTGCAGGGTTCTGCTGAACTGCTACCAAAGCATTGACACGTTTGTGAAAGGACTGCCAAGTTTGGTGTGGCTTCATCGTCTGCTTTGTGTTTATAAAGCAGGCTATGAAGCCACACTGAACTTCCAAAACAAAGACAAAAAAATATGTAGGGCCAGGGCTCGACAGTAACTTCTTTCCCAAGGAAAATGTAGGCTATGAAATATTTTGTGGTCTTTAATAAGAGACATGAAAAGACATTTACAAGCAAGGTGATTTAATTTATTTGTATATAAAAGTATACTAAGTTTGCAATAATTTCTGCACTAAACCCTATTTAATAGTTATGCAATTATTTATACTTTAAATTGCTTCATACAGTGTATGGTTCATGGTCCAGTTGTCATTGTCCAAAACAGGGTTGCACAGATTAGACCAAAGATTGGTGATGAGGCAAAACCACTTTAGAAAGTAGCAGGAAAGGTTGCGGCGGTCTGAACCGGCCCGTCGTTAAGCCAGCTGATGGTTTGGCTGCGACTTAAGTCTCCAGTTGCTGGTTTTAGAACGTATGGTACGTCACCTGTTTTACCAGCCAATAGAGAAGTCAGCTGGCAATGTCAGCTACAAACTAAAGAAATAGAATGATCCGTAATCCATTCATCATATGCTACGAACTGTTAGCTGGTCGAGTTAGAGCCCGTGAGCACGGTGTATGGTCGATTGAGCTAGAGAATGACTGAAGAGAGCGAGCAGCGTTGAATCAGAGAAATAATACGTTGTTTTGCAGCTTTAGCAAGTATCTCACTTTCACTAGCTTTAAACAGCTACAAATGATATCCAGCTACAATAACACAAGCCAGAAGTTAGAACGGAAGTACAGAGAGTCGTTGATAAACGATACACCTGTTGTCTATCATCGTCTCGTGTTGTAAAGTGGCATGGGGAGCATCACAAGAACCTGCAAGTTCCAACTCTTCTCGTTGTGAATCTTTGAGTATAATCTGCAAAGAAATAGGGTGAAAATATTATTATATTATATAATATTCGCACATGTGCTCCTAAATACATGTTACAGTTCTCACGCATCTATTCTTAGTTTCAAATGCAAGAAGTGATCCACAGTTCAATCTAAAGCCTGATTCGACTGCCTATTATTGTCTCACCAACTACTGTACATAATCACTATGCAATGAGATAACCTACATTCTCTCCCTGGTCTAAGGTCTGTCTTAGGATGCTGACAAATGGCTCTGACACGGACCTTACTCACCTCATTATTTTACTGAGACAGGGCCTAGTATGAGAGAGGCAGGCAGGAGGTTAACGGTCATTGCTGCAGGACTATTTTTAGATCTATCTACTGCTTGCAGTAGATGTGTAGCGGATCGGGTGTGGGTGTGTAGACAACCAGAGACTGAATTGTTTTTTTTTTAAATCTTGTAACCAAGCGATACCGAGCAGGCTGTGTGTGCCAAACGAAAGCCAACATTTGCTAAAGTGTCTTTATATATTAATACAGTGAGAGTATTTCCACCCTGCGGCTGTTTGTTTTAGACAGTTGTTTGCCATCTCTTGGTTTCCAAAGCCATACAGGCTGGGTATTAGAACCTCTCTCCGGAATGGTCTCAAGTGAAACAGCGCTGTTGCTGCTCTTAAACTGTTGTCTGCGACAGTTGGGCCTCATTAGTTGTATGTGTTTTTGCATTACACGGCTGACCCATGCTTGTGTGGGGTATATGAACCAAAATATTTACAGTCAAAAGTTGGTGCTTTTGTTATTGCGTTTTTCCATGGTCCATTACACCTGCTTGACTTGACTCGGCCCCGCGGTGCCCTGTCCTCCTTTTTCTATTAAAGATCAGTAGCGCGTCATGCGTGAGGATAGCGTGGCTGGTTGTTATAGCAGGAAACTGCCATGACCTAATGCAACACTCACTCAGAACGTCAAAGGCGTGTTGCTTTTGATTCTCGGCATGGGGCCGTTTCCACAGCTAGAAGACAAATTTAGTTTTAAAAGAAGCTGGAGGCAGCAAAGAAAACACTGTTGGAAAAACTACTAAAACACAGCGAGTTTGTTAGGGACACCCAACGTCTGTCGCCACCAATGATGACGCAGTGAATGGTGACGATTCCCTCCAACCAATCATTAGTCTGCAGGTTTTCACGTCACCTTCAGGTATCTCCTCAGCTCACTTGGAACCTCAACTGAGGTGGTACTAAAAAGCATTAGTTTAGCCTGAGAAAGCTCTAGTTCTGATCTCGCTCAATCTGCAACTGTCTGTCAGAGAGCGCCCTGAATGTGCAGTCAATCTGTTTGCTACACAGATCATTAAAATGTACTCTTTCAGGGCGTACAATAGTGCTTCCACTATATACCTAACAACTAAAGCCATCATGTTTATTCCTCATTGATATTTAGTTTTTTAGCTGCTGAGGTATTGCTCTTTGGTTTTTAGATAATTACACCAATCTGACGTCTGATTAATTATCTTCCTTGGTTTCTCAAGCAATACGGTGCTCACGATTCATATTTAAATCGCTTTGACTTAGTTTATTCTGGGATGGAGTTTTGAAGTTAATTATAATGCATAATATAACTTGTGTCAAGCAGCATGGTGAGCGCTTTTAAAGATGCCCAAGAGAAATCGGATTCTACAGTCTGTCAAAGTGATTTCTGGTTTGTCTCTTTGTGTGCATCATTGCCATCTGTGTTTGCAGTGACAGATGCAGCACAATGACAGTTTATGGAAGTCTTTATTGAACCGCCGGAGTACGAGCAACTTTCTTAAAGTTATTTCAGTGTATTGATGACCATGAAGCTGAAATGTCTGAAATAAAGTAACTTCTTTTGCCAAATTTATTGAATTGCTTCCTACTGTGCTCTCTCTCTCTCTCTCTCTCTCTCTCTCTCTCTCTCTCTCTCTCTCTCTCTCTCTCTCTCTCTCTCTCTCTCTGTCCCGTTTCTCATTGACAGTATTTCTTCTGCCTGCTGTTTATCTTCTTGATTGAACTGGTGGCTGGAGTACTGGCTTATGTCTATTACCAGAGGGTAAGTCAAAATATTCTAATATTTTAGGCCGCCAATATAATAGAAGATGCACACAGGCATTGAGGGTGTTTTGCTGAGAGAATGTTTTAATTGCTTTTTTAAGTTTGAGTGCTACAGATTGTGTCAGCCCTCTGGCTGTGTGTTGAAGGGCAGCACTTTCTGCCATATTCTTAAAGCTCTTCAGTGAAACTCCTTGAACAGTATGCGAAAAAGCCTAGTATGCTATAAATGCTTTTTTTCAGGTTTGCACCATAACAGAATAGTCCATCTGGGATTTTTGATGACTGAGTTCAGAAACTGAACAGTTGCTATGTAGGGGCGCAGACTCCGGGGCATCATTAATGTATATGTTATGAGGATGTTGTCAATGTCACGTGCCTACTAATGAATCTATATGGATACCCCCATTTGTTTGCTGTGTTGTCTTGGCTCGTGGAACCCCTTGATGTAAGTGCAATCAACTGACTTTTTTTCTTGGTTTTTCATCATTTATTCCCTAGTTGTCTTTTTTCCATCTCAAAGGACATGGATAATAATGAGTCACTTGCAAAACTACATTAGATCTTTTAGCGTTGCTTATTTTTTTGCTGCTCTTTTATATGTGTATGTGGTTTGACACTGTTTTCCTACCTCCACCGAGTGTAATGTTCAGTGTGTGCAGTTGATCTAACGCACAGTTCTGAGGATCTTTAACTCAAACATATGTCTGTCACTCAGCTAGGACTGCAAAAAGCACCACGCTATCTGAAAGCTCAGAGATTTATTCTAATGGAAAAGGGTTCAGCACAGGATGGAATCACTTTAGACATAACAAAGGGCTTTCATTCTCTCTCTCTCTCGCTCCCTCTCTCTTGTTGTCTCTCACACACACACACACACACACACACACACACACACACACACACACATACACATCAATGGCTATGTTTAAAGTCTATTTTTTGCAATGCATTTTTCATCTGACTTTTGAATCGCAGCTCTCACAGATGCATGGGAGTTGCTGCCTGTCTATCTTGTCCTAATACACCCACTCTTTCATTTTTGTCAAGTTGATCACTTCAACACTCTTTTAAATATGTCTTGGCTACTGCACATTTTTGCATTTGATGTGTTCTATGTGTAATTAATAAGTTGTTTGTGCTGTCTCTCTCTTTTTTTGTCATTTCCAGCTGAGTGAGGAGCTGAAGCAGCATCTCAACCAGACTATGACAGATAACTACGCCCAGCCAGGGAAGGAGGCCATCACATTAGCTGTGGACAGACTACAACAGGACGTACGGACTGTATTTTGTGTTCTTTGTTTTGTTGTTGTTAGTTTATTTAAGGTTATAAGATACACTTTTCTTCAGCTAGCATTCAGTACAAATAGTCACACTTTGTTATGAATGTGTTTTCCATCAATCAGTCTGCAGCTATCACAAATTAAGTAGTATTAAATTATGCTAAAAATTCAGAAAAAGAAATTGCTCATAGCTCTGTGTTATCCGTTGCCGTTTGCTCAATGCATTGATCCCAAAATGTATGGTGAAGTACCCAGATCAAAAGTCATTTTGTCAGAATCCTTATGAGGAAACTAAACCACTCCCTTCAGTTGCAGGAAGTTTATTGAATAATGATTTGAGCCAAACAAATATATCAAAGAAGAGGGATGGTCTTTTCTAACAATGTGTGACATCATGAAACCAAACATTTTGCTTTCCCCTCTGCCTCTCCAGTTCAAGTGCTGTGGCAGCAACAACTCCCATGATTGGATGGTGAGTGTGTACATTTCATCAAAGCAGGCAGGAGACAGGGTGGTGCCTGACAGCTGCTGTAAGACCATCACCCCTCACTGTGGCAAGAGAGACCACCCCTCCAACATCTACAAGGTGGAGGTCAGTGCACTACACACTTCTGAAAGCTGTTTCTATGTACGTAGGTATGTGGAGACACTAGCCTGATGGGGACCTCTCGATAAATGTAACTACACGTCACGGCGACGTACGCCGCTCGGCCATGGCTTGGTAGCGTTGCATTTCCCCCCGACTCATTTCCTGGTTCTCCTTCTCCATAAACAATGTGAAATGAAGAAGAGGGTTAACTTCTACTGCTAAAGATGTCTCACCTTGGTCGAAGAGCACAGGGGAGACATTTTGTTTCTCTCACTATGACTCTAGAGTCACTGCTCGCTCCGAAGCTAATCGCCGCCACTCTCTCTCACTTTCTCCCTTACTCTATCACACACTCCCCACACACACAGACATGACAGCTTGACGCACACACCAACACACAAGTACTAACTTCAGGCCGCTTACGTAGGCTACGGCAAAAGCTCTGCACGGAGCCTCCGCAGAACCAGGAATCAAGCTTAACTCTTAGGTATCAAATATCACGTTGCATTTATGGAACTCTCTATTGATTTACACAAATATTCACTGTGCAATGTTTGCTGCCTAAAGACTATAACAAGAGTACTTTTAAGATTTTCCCATATGCTGATATTTCCCTACTTACCGCCAATGTCTCCTTCGTTGCTGCAACACATTGAAAGTTAGACACAAAGCAAGATTTAAAGGGTGTGCAAGCTTAATACTGCAGCTATTTGTACAGTTGAGTGTTTATCTATTAAGTGATTTTAACTTTCAGCCTTTGGCTTTGCAGGGTGGTTGCATCACAAAGCTGGAGCAGTTTCTGGCCGACCACCTGTTGGTCATTGGTGCTGTGGGAATAGGAGTGGCTTGTCTGCAGGCAAGTAAATTATGATATGTAGTTCAGATAGTTGTTAGAGAATAAGTATACAATTCAGCAGTCTTCATCCTGAATAGACTGTGCTTGATATAAGCCCAATTATTATTTTAGCAAATGTATGTACTGCTTTTATCTCTGTTTAAGATGTGTGTATAAATGCTGCCCTTTGTTTAAAAACAAAACAAAAAAACAAAAAGTGGGATGGGGTTTAGTCTTATCATAACTGAAAATATGCCAGCACAGGTCAACAACTTGTAAATGGACATTTCTTTTCATCTCACTTGAGTTTCTGTCATCATTATCTGATTTTGTTCATTCCTGTTATTTGATATGTCCCAGCCTGAGATGGACATAAGCTTTTAAGCCACACAGAGGCCAAGGAGGCATACAGCGGTGCTTTCTTTTCTATAATTCTGTGCTGGCTGACAGTCCATTTGTAGCTCTGCACCATCTCGTTGTAAAGAAAAAAAGACTGAAACTTGAGACCAAATCAACCTGCATTGATTCTATCCAGTTGTCTTTGCATGACTGATATGCCCTTCAAATATCTACCATTTTACATGTTGTTTTAATCAGGAAACTGGGACCCCGAGAATAAGGCCAGTCATGCTGCTGACAAAAGCCTGTGTAGTGTGATTTAGCATTTTAATTCAAGCACGTTTGCTTTCCTTTCGTACTTTAGGCTTATTGTACGTCTTGTCTTTGTCAACTGTCAGTCAGTCTTAATGTTGGTACACTTCCCTGCCTCCAGAATCTGTCAAACTGACCTACATAATGTAGATGTGTGTTAATTCAGACTAGCTGTAGTTTTTTAGTCAGTGTATGTTTCTTGTGTACCACAATAATGTCTGTGTGTCTGTGTGTGTCTGTGTCACTGTAGCTGGCCGGGGCTCTCTTGACAGCCTGCTTTATCTATCTGCTCTATAAAGAAGAGAAAGAGAACTTCGGTGCATTGTGATTTAGCCCTAGAGCAACTTTGTGGTTTAATCAACAGGAGAGACAAGGTTGGAAGGCATTGTGGAAAGTTTTATGTCTAACTGCATGTTTGTCCATGTGTGATTGTCCGCTCTGTGTTAAATGTGGAATATCTGGGCTTCATGGATACCAAATGAGCATATTTATGTTCCTACATGGTCTTTTGCTGAGCAAGATCCATGCAGCTGCTTGGCTTTGGCCGTACTTTGCAGAATGTTGCTGTGTATGTTGTGACAATGGGCTGTTAATAGGTCAAACGCATCATGAGAATGGCATGATAATTAGTTAAACTGCTTTTGCACAATATAGGTGATTAGCAAGAGTCATGTTCTGTATCCTTATGTAGAAGTGCCTGATTCCCTAAAGTACAACAAGAAAATACAAAAAACCTACTGTACTTGCTGTACATTTGTGTTTGCAGTTTAACTTTAAATTGAAACCTTATCAGGCTTCACTATATATTAATAAGTCTCTGATGAACATGGAGTTATTTTAATAGCGATTCGGAATAACTGTAACTCTGTTGAAGCCGGGCTCCGCCCTCCTACGTACAGTACTTCCGCTCAAATTCCATTTTCTCTAGTACACCGTCTGGGTTTGTGGCACTTTTTTTCTTCTTTTTTCTGCGAAATCGTTGCTGGTCCAATCAGCGAGCAGAGGGAGTGGCTGAGAACAAAGCTGTAGTTCTATAAAGGCGGTGGAGAAAGATCCTAGCGAAGCCATTCAGGCCATTGGGAATGCTGACCAACATTCTGAAGTGAAAGCCTGAGCAAGAACAATCTTTGCTGAGTTTCGATGGTGGCCATGATGTTGTGGCCCTCCTCCCCACGGGGTTTGGGAAAAGTTGAGTTGCTAAAGTTGAGTTGCTGATTGAAAGATTTTTACATCTTTTCTTGGCTTCTTTATGCACATTTGTAAAAATTTGTATCTGGGGTGCCCAAACTTTCAAGCCCCACTGTATATATGAGCTACGTTCCATCACTGGCAGTGGTGGAGAAGTGAAAAAAACAATCAGAAATTTGCCTGAAGAGAGATTGTGATGAGTCTATAATATACACTGCTGACTTGCTCGATTAGGCTTTCTCAGAGGGCTTTTAGAGATTCTAAGATTAAATCTGGCCAGTTGCCTGTTCATCCATCAAGCCTTGCAGGCCTAGTGTCTTCGGTCAATATCTGTATCTGCTGTTCTTGTCTTTGTTTTTGGAACATTTTTATAGTACAGATTATGTAAGTCATGTCTCCTTCATGCTTCAAGGTACCGCGTAGACCTTTGACTTTAGCCTGATGCCAAGAGATTACATTGCATCACATCATGTCTTGACAAACGTAGAAACCTTAACATGAATTTTTAACTTAATTATGTAATCAGACAAATTGTTGAAAACATTCCTTTTTTTTTTTTAGCCATTACAATGTTACTTTAGATTGTATGGAATAATCGTCAGTCTAATCCCAAATTACAGTAGTATTCATGTACAGTAGTAGTGTTATTTGTGATTTTTCGCAAACATCTTGTTGTCGACCCCAACGCTTCATCTCATATCTGCTTGTGCAAGCCTGTGCACACAAACATGCTTGTTGCTGCAATAATGGCTGCTTGACTCCTGCCATCCCCATAGTAACCAGCTACATACATTCCAGCATGTCTCATATCACCATCACCTTTAACCCCTCTCTATCGCTGCAGTCAATAGCATTCCAGCTTCCTGCAGTCTCCCGTGGTGCCAAGGAGCAGCACTTTTTGACTTAACACTTCCTGTTTTCAGGTCTGTGGCATGGTGTTCACCAGCTGCTTGTACAAAAGGATCAAGACGGACCCGTACTGAGCATGCCAGGCCCCCCAACACACCATCCTTCACAGGCAGATGGAACAATGACCTGCTGACACCTTAACTTCAACCTCTGAATCTTGAACTCTGATCTGGTGATCTAAGCCATGTGCACAGACACGTTCCAGGTCACCCAGATTGCAGTCGGAAACAAATCGTGCCATTAACCAACCAGGTTGATTTGTTGTTCCTCTTGTAAAGTATACACGCGTTACAAAGTAGTTTGATCCAGGCTCATACATTTCTGATACCTGACTGATCTCGGTCTACTGGAATATGTCTGTTTGCATCATTGCTTTGGCTTGTATGCATGCTTTAGTTTGAGCAGGACAAAAGAAAGGGACGAGCATAGTCATAATGCATCCCAATCTGTTCAACTAATGATGATCCAAATTGATTCATCATGTTTTCACTGTGCAGAGATTTATATTCAATTGTGTTTTTGTTTTTTTGGGCCATTCCAGCAATAGTAAGCTGAGTAACGGCCCAGACTGGTGCCACTGCTAATTAAGAAAGCAAATTTTTGGTTTGGTTGTATATTATGTAAACACAATGTGCCTCTTTGACCCTTCTGCTGGTAAATCATTATGTATTATTACTGCGCCTGAAATCTTAAAGGGAGCAGATATGCGGCAGCAAAGGAAATCTAGTTTACAATCTTTATTTTTGTAGGTATGTCTATATTGCTGAAAATAGAAGCACTAATGTTGAACTGCAGGGTAGTTATTACAATTACGTTTATCACTACAAACATTAAGACATTCTCATGCGGTCTAATAATGAAAGGAAAAAGTGAAAATCTTTTTCTTAAGTGGTTGCCAGATGCCTGAATGTATCACTCCACCTAGTGGTTGGCACTGGTCATACACTGTACTGTGTAATATTTATATTTACATGCTATACTGTACTTCAAATGCAACTGTAATTTTGCAATACATCAAAGTCCGCTTTTCCTGTTAATGTGTGACACTCAAAATGAATATACATGTCTGATGGATATATCATTAACAAACACTACATTCTGTGAATAATTCTTGACACACAGGTTTCATTATCTACAGTGAAGAAGAGGAAGCTTTGTAAGGAGAACTTAAGCATTGACTATGTTGTTGCACTGCCTAATCTTTCACTTGCCACCTCTTTTCCTGTAGTTATTAGTTGTGGAACAATCTACTGCAGATGTGTTTCGACTTGTCTTAGCTGTGTGGATCGTAAAGTAAGAAATACGTATTCTGTGGATATAGTTGTTCCCGTTTTGAAGATCAAAAAGTGAAATATTCGTTAGACGTTTTTTTATTTATATCGTTTGTAATAATACAACACCATTGCAAAGACTTGTGTAATCTCCTCGGATTTGTTTTTTCCCAGTCTTGATTGACTTACAAATGAAGTGTACTAATGTATGTGTAGATAGCTGTTTATGAGATGTTGATATGACATTGGCATGTGCTCCATCTACTGACTGTGCATTTCAAAAATATGTATATGAAATGCATAAATAAATGTTTGAATACTGCATTGCATTGTGTTAATGAAAGACAGACATTTTTGAGTGTTTTAGACAGGCAGTTATGATGCCATGATTGTCTGGCTGTGCTCTAGTTGATGAGATTATCATCATCGGGTCATTATGTCAAGTTCAGTCAGTTCTTTTGAGAAGGAATCATAAGTTTGGCCCCAAAGGTTTTGAGAAAGTATTCATAATGCAAAATTTCTCTATGTAATGGTTCTGTCAGCTGGAGTAGTAAACCACTAGAGGGAGACAAAGGTTTTTAGTTACAGGCTTTTAATCCAATGTCATGTCAATAATCTTACCGTTTGGTTAAATCTGAGCCACTTTGGTCCCACCCGATGCTCAAAGTTGCATTCCCTAATAGAAAAGGATACTCTTAACCTGATTGTCTTGTAGTGTAATGTTTGTAAAGATTGAACCTCTACTTCTCAAGGCGTTTTAGAGACGTGCCGTATAAGAACAAACATGTTTGATACCATTTGATGTGTCTCGTGTTGTGAAACCATGACAATCGAATTGATTCATACTGAAACTGATTCACTTTTTTCGTAAACAGTGTCTTCTTATTAGACCCATATCACATCCAGTTTGCTCTTATAAATGGTCCTAACTTTTCAGTGTGTTTTACAGCCACAATTTGGTGTGAATCTTTTTAAATGTCTCATTGTATTCAGTCTGTGCACAATAGTGTACAAACAGTAAGCTGGAGTGAGGTTGTAGGTTGAGATTGGTTACATTATCATGAAGTGTGTGGGCTGCAGTAAGAGAACATTGTTACTTGTGGGGTCTCCCACAATTCCACATTGGGAAATCTTGTTGTGTTGCCAGTTTAAACCACATGTATTCATTATGCAGAGCTAGTGCACTTGATTGTGGTTTTAGTCTTATTGAACCAAAGTCTCCACATATTAAACACTATGCCATGCACATAGATTTTCTGTGCATTATTGTGTGTGCACTATTGTTGCCATATGGCCTAACTATTTGTCATTGAAGCATGACTTTTCCCTATTTCTTTGGTCCAGATTACTTACAAGACACTGTTGGTTCAAAGCAATCTATCATTGTCACCCATGTAGGGAAAAGGGCAAAAAGTTTTAAGAGTTTGGATTTTGTCCAACAGTGGGGCTTCAGTGAGCCCTTAGTCTGTCAGTCAGTCCCTTTTGTCTTCATCAGCTATATGAGGATGGCTCTCATTTCCTGCAGATGACACACACACACACACACACACACACACACTGCCATGAAGAAAAAGGGCACACTGATACTGACAAGATGGAAGCACACACAACTCCAAGGTTGCACACATTAGCATGCAGTTTGCCAGAAGAGACCCGAGGGAGAATTGGGAGCAGCTGGAGATTCACCACTCCCATGTGTGGAGGTCTCTTTGTATCACAAGTACACACACACATTCTTACACCTTCCATCCCTATCACATTGTAGCTGTTGGGGTGACATATCAATGGGGACAGCTAAATAATAAGCAAAAACAAAATGTACAAATACAATCTTTAAATTTTAAATGAATGCATTCAGTTGTGTACAGTTGTGCGTACGTTCCCTTGCATGTGAGCATGCTGTCACACTTGATTTATGTGTGCTTTTTTGTGTCTGTAAGGCGTTTGAGCTCTCGTAAAACGTATTCTGGCTTCTACACAGCTATTGTCTCAGTAAGTGCACCTGTGTTCAATATGTGCCGGAAATCTTAAGGCCTTGGTTGTAGTAATCGAATAGTGCGGCGCCTGGAGCTTAATAGATGTGTGGGAAAGAACTTCTGTAACACGTTTTGTAACGTAACAAGCCAGAAGTTACACAAGTCTGGTTAGAGAGTCCTTGTGTTTGCGTGGTTCTTAAAACCACCTCCGTGTACACACATCTGTATTAGGCTCAGACCTGCAGACCAAATAATGTCAACAGTTTGTGGTGAAGGACTTTGAAATCAAGTCCATCACAATTACAGACACTGCTACAAAGGTGGGTCCAATTAGGTTTAATGTCGGTTAGCATTTGTCCGCCAATAAAGAGGTCTGGAAATGGACTTCAAAGCAACATGACAATCAACCAGGGTCCAAAAGTTATATTATAGGCTCAATGATCTTTACACAAACTGCAGGAACATGAATTCATGTTTTTAATGAGAATGTCAGGCTTGCAACACATTGCAGTAGCTCCAGTCATAAATGTGTTTGACAGATTTCTAAAGTGATCACAGACATAGGGAAGGAGATGGCGTGTGTAGATAGCTTCAGCATTGGATGTCGTGGCTTAAGAGTCTGAAGACCACATTGTTAACACAAATTGAAAATGATCCGTCCTTGCTGAGTTAAAAAAAAAAAAAAATGAAGTATCATTTCATATAGAAATGAGTATCCGTGCTAACATGGGAAGCCGTTACTTCCAAGCATGTATGAATTATTCCAAATTGTATTACTTACTGTAATTCTTATCTTCCTCTTTGATTGTCTTCATGTTCATGGTATTTTTGTAAAGGTGTACTTTCCCCTTTGGGATTAATAAATTACTCATCTAACCATCCATGTGCAGTATAGGTGGAGGTGCCTTTGGCTGCAAAGGTCTCACACCTGTCTCACACCTTCCTGTTGATTTAGAAATCAACAGGAAATCCCTTAACTTCTGCCTGGAAATACTACATCAACACTTATTTTCCAGAACAAGTTAAGGTTTTAGTAGTTACTTTCTTCCTATATGTGTCTTGGTAATGCTTCATGTTTAACTTGTAGTCTTAAAGCAGTGTTTCCCAACCTGGGGGTTAGGACCTAAGCGGTTGCACGATGAAGTCTGAGGGGTTGCGAAATGATTACGTAAACACATTTGTGTTACACAAAACTATGCAAATGACGTTTTTGTTTGTGAATTGCTGTATAGGTTTACGTACATCTTGGGGTCCAGATAAAACAATGTAAAACTGTTGAAATGGCCACCATGCATATACATAATGCAATCTGGGACTTGGGGTCACAAGTAGACAAAGCTTCATTTTAAGGGGTTGACAATTCAAAAATGGCACCTAGCATAAACCCAACTTTTGGCTGTTTACTGTATATTAAATGTCCCCTCTAAAGCATATGAGTGATGTCCCACTATGTCAATATAGTCTGTGAACCGAGGACATGGCAGCTTTAGGCTTTGTGGTTGGTACGGGCGGCTATCTACTTTTTAGCCACTAGTGCATACCCCGGATGCAAAAAGTTTCCCACTGGCTTCCCGGTACCCCCACAGTTGAGAAAGCTGTGGTTTCTGAGGTATGTGTGTGTTTCACAATGTGTGTGTGTGGGAGGGTCTTTGTCCATGGGAGAATGAGTTTAGATGGAAACAAACTTCGGAAAGTGTTTCAAGACAGCGTTTCAAAAGCCTGCTGTCTGATAATGATGACGAGCTTCGTGTTGATGAGGGTGTTGATTGATACCAAACAGATGGCGGAGTGGTCGTAAGGTTACTCAACTTCATTGTGATGCATTGCACTTCCAGCACAGGTACCATAGTGGTACCTGGTGAAAGAGTGAAAAAGGGGTGTAGAAATGGAAATGCGGGGGCCGATGCCAGTGTCCGTGTCCTCTCACTGAAATGTCATGTGATATGAATTTAAAGTCAGAGTGATATTCTATTGTATACTTGACCAGCATCAGCCACTTTGAAAAATGCTGACTGTTAAATGATTATGCTTACATAGTCTAGGTTTGTGTATCAGTGTGTTTGTGTAAGACCCATATATTGTTGTGATTTGTGGTGAGTGATCAGATTTGCTTACATTACAGTCGGACTTGACAGCTTTGTTTCCCACCGTAGGTTAAAAAGTTGGCCCAAAAGATTTGGGTTCAAAGTGATGGATGTTGTGTTGCTTATATGTGGTGAAGCAGGCCAACAGGCTATGGAATTCCATGCTTCAAGTGTGTCACGGGGCGCTGTACTTCACTTTAACATGGGTCCGTCCGCATCCACTGATGGTGTTGTTACACTGTAATTTATATAGGTTGAGTAGTGCTTCTGTTTAAAGCGACGGTTGGAGTCTGTAAACCTTTACAAGCTGGCTGTAGTTTGACTCTAAACCCTATGGATTGTTCAGTCAGTTGGTTAGCATGCAAAAAGATATACTCAGCTTTATAGTGTTTAAAAATGGGAAACACTAGAACTAAATAAACTGCAACAAGCTGTTTGCAAAAATACTATTTTCATTACAAAAAATGTATGTGTACTGTACGTGTTTGCCATGTCTGTGTATACATCTGACGCAGATGTGGTTTTGTGTTTGCGTGTGAGATGTCCATTGTCCACATGATATCAATAATGTCTACCTTTCCGGTCAATGAGAAACACAACATGACGGCTTTCAGAAATGAAGAGCCCTGGCGTTGGTTTGAAAACCAAGATGTGAACCGGAAAGGACTTGTATAAAAACAGATTAGTCTGTCAACCTGTGTTTGTTTATGCTCCGAGGTGAATTGAAGAGGAAGAAGCGGATATGATATTTGGAGGGGAAGACGTGTATTTATCATACACACAAAAAAAAACGGGGGGCACAGGAACATAATAGCGTGAGAGGAAGTTTTGTGATCTCCCTTTGAGATTGATGGCACGGAGGAGAGAGCATGGGAGCGACCTTGACTTGGTCGTGAGAATGGTGGCGAGCTCGAAGACAGAAACAGAGAAAGAGAGTTTGTAATCAGTAAACAGACCCTTGGTTGTACTTTAGGAAGTAAACACTTAAACATGAGGCGCTGTGCCATTACGGCGCATGGGCTTGAGAGTCGAGATAGAAGCAATAAAGACAGATGGCAAATTGGTTCAAAGGGAGGAGAAAGATATGTTGACTTTGAAAATGCATGCAATTGAACGGATAATTTGGACTAAATGAGCACAGGCATCATACTGTGATGCACATTCCTTTTTTCATAAAGCAGACTCATTTGCTGAATGGTGTTTTTGTATAACTTAAGGCAAGATTCCTGCTAAGTTTATCAATTTTATTGGATGGTACACAGCTGTTTCTTTTACTGAGGCAGGACTTTTGTTGTTGGTCTGGTCTCACTCTGGTCATCATCAAAATCTCATGAATTGCCTTTAAGAAGGAATTTGCTGAATCTCTTTTGCAATTATAAAGTTTCTGCTGGTGATATCAAGTATGTCGGACCATTAGCTAACACTGATCGGAATGTATTATGCAGAATGTTCACGTCAAGAAATCATGTCCTTTAGTTTTAATTCCTGACAAATCTGCTAGTTTCACATTTTCGACATCTAAAGTCTTAGCCTGTTACATCCCTAATACAGCAATACAGAGGTTTTGAACATCCCTATCAGCAATTTCTCTTCTTCAACTTCACTAGCATCTGTCATCACTCATATCAGTCATTACTGCCTAAAGAATTGTTTATTACTTTGCTAAAGTCAAGTCTTAAAGTACCTCTGTTGCAGTCCGAAGAATGTAAACCAAGCGAAAGGATTTCCTCGTGCCGTGGAACTGGGAAATGATGTGTTTACATAAACTAACATTCTAATTGTCAGTTTCACAGCAGCAGTGCACTTGAGGTATTTGTCTTAGCCTTGATATGAATATTATTTTGACATTTACGAAGCTGCTATGCAGGTGTGGAAACGTAAACATGTGTATGGTGTTTCATGGGAGTGTGATACTGTTTATTCCTGAAGCATCAACCCTTATTTTGTTCTCTGCGGAAAGAAAGGTGCGTGCCAGGCCTTAGGTGTGCAGCTGTGGGAGCTTCACAGTCTTTACATCTGGATAGCCTTTTCAACACAGGCTAGGATGAAACGTGTCTCAATAAATCAGGATTTATCCAGTGAACATGATTTGAATGTTGTAGTTATCGGCCCTGGATGGGATGGCTGCTGCATCCCATCTGTGGAACACATCTGCAAATTAAGTGATCACAAGCTGATGTAGTTTTATAAACAACAATAGCCTCAGCTTCAGGGTTTTTTCATATAGAACTCCTATAGAATAAAATCTCCCCAGTATGTTTGAAAAGTAGCAGTACTGTATAATCTTTATACGGTGTTGCTGAGCAGCCATTAGCTTTGGGTTTACCCACCTGGCAGTTCGGCCAGAACAAAAATAATGGGCTTACCTTCAGTGGCATACTCTGTGAAATCTTGCAAATGGGAATGTAATAAATCGGCACTGCCAACACTCTACCAGTGATCCTAAATCAAGATTATTTGTCCTGCGAGTGGTTTCAGTCTAGGATTAAAGAGTGGTGGTTCTTTGTTCATACAGTATATAGCTATACATTATATAGTTTGTTAATTTAAAAACACCTCAGTTTCTATGATCACAATTCCATTATTTACCAACTTTGATAGTTTAAAAAGCATGTACATTGGATAAATTAATTACATGTAAAAAAAACAAGCTCCACATTTAATATAATTTTATTGATCTCTTCAATGCACTCATGCCTATATATAGTTTCTGTTTAGAGTATGTATATATTGTGTATATATTATTGTGTGTATATCTTTGTTTTGGTTGTTTTGTTTGTGTAAGCACAGTGTGAGTAACGATGCTCCAAAGAAACATTCCTCGTATGTGTCCACTTACCTGGCAAATGAAGCTGATTCTGATTCTGATATCTTAGTCTCGCTTTCTCAAAGAAAAGGTCTGGACAGGTGATTTGAGTTCTAAGCTACATGGGCAAAAGACGTATTGGTGACAGTCTGAACTTTGAGTGTGGTTTAGTGTTCAGACCGTTCAGCAGACATTGGGAAGCAGTTTGTTTTCGGTGTGGCAAGGAAAGTCTCACCAATAGTGTGTGTGTGTGTGTGTGTGTGTGTGTGTGTGTGTGTGTGTGTGTGTGTGTGTGTGTGTGTGTGTGTGTGTGTGTGTGTGTGTGTGTGTGTGTGTGTGTGTGTGTGTGTGTGTGTGTGTGTGTGTGTGTGTGTGTGTGTGTGTTTCTCTGGATGACTAAAATGAGCATACCATTGCACAGACACTCAAACAAAATAGACACACTTCTTTTCCTCTGCCAAAATAGGCTCTGCTACGTACAACATAGAGTTTAGACTTTCTCTGACACACATGCCTCACATTACTCCTGGCATCTTTCTTGCTTTTTATAGTGAGTTGTATTGGTTTGTGTGTGCGTGTCCTGGCTTCTTCTTTTTTTTCTTTTTTTTTTACTTGTTTAAATGAGAAGATGTACCCCATGAGAATCCAATTTGGTTCTGTAGTGCATAACACTAAATAGCTTGCTAGAGTCAGCATTAAACATTAAAATAACAGGTCTAGGATGCACAGTGCCTACATGTGATTCTCCTTTTATCCACCAGATGGACTCTGTGTTCTAAATGGCCATTTTGGCATTGAGAAGGCAGGCATCCCTTACCAGACTCCCTTCGTATTCGAAGTGTAAACCTTCTACTTGGACTGTGTGCGGATGGCTGTGATGATGGTGTGCATCTCTGGAGAACATGTGAATCATCATCTTCAGCAATCCTCAGTAAAACCCAAACAGGCTTTTAACCACTGTGTGCCTCTGAAGAAATTAGGAACTCTGTGATCCCTGTACTTCTTTTTTATTCTTGCATTCTGAGTATTCATTTTGCACGTTTATGGTGCTCATAATGCTCTGTAGAAAATGGAAATAGTCGTGGTTATGAATAAGTAATTGTGTTTTTTTTTTGTTTTTTTTTAAGCAAGAAACACAGAAACAGATGCAGGGGGCAAGTTCACATGGGCACTGAAACAATCACCATGGAGACCAGGATTTAAGTGTGTGTGTGTGTGTGTGTGTGTGTGTGTGTGTGTGTGTGTGTGTGTGTGTGTGTGTGTGTGTGTGTGTGTGTGTGTGTGTGTGTGTGTGTGTGTGTGTGTGTGTGTGTGTGTGTGTGTGTGTGTGTGATGGTAAGCACATTCGTGTGCATGCTCATGTGTGATGTTTCACAAAAGCTGACCTGACGTCTATTACAGAAGTGTCTCTCTGTGTAAGGACGAACATGCCTCCATTTGGCGAGCTAACTCAACCATGTCCGTCTCCGGCCAACTGGTGTTGTGTTGTGTTGTGTGTGTGTTTGTGTGTGTGTGTGTGTGATTATAAAGGAACACTGGTGAGGAGAAAAACAGGGTAGGTGTTAGTGATCATCACACAAGCATAGAAATGGGATCCAAAGGCAGAATTGTCTTTATGAATAGAAACCGTATTCGAAAAGCTCCCTTACTTCATCTTGCAATCAGAGTTCACATTTTCACATTATAAACCGGATTCTACCAAGTCATGACGCCGTTACAAGTCTTTTCGAGACGCATCTTAAGACACAATCAGGGAATCCTCTCTCAACAGAAAGGAATGCTTCTCCCAGACACTTATTGACACACTTCAATTTTAATAGATTTTAACCACTGTGTGCCCCTTGAGACAAAGAGTGTCACTGCCTGCCACAGATTTCTGCCAGTGCTTATTATGCAATCCTAAGCTTTGATAATTCCTTCAGTGCACCGTTTAATTAGAAACACATGGCCCTGAGATCGCAGAGGAGTACAGAGCTTCTAATGTCTATACAGCCTGCGCCATGAGTAATTGTTTCTCCCTCGCTAGTACTGAGCCATTTTTTAACCTGCTGACAGCCAGCAAGCCAGGAGGAGGAGAGAAGGAGGAGAGAAGGAGGAATGAGAGGGAGATGGAGAGAAAAGAGGAGGGACATGAGATAAGAATGAATCCATATCTGGGTTTTTGTTGTTATAATTTGACTATATTATGTTAGGAAAGGAGTGAGAAGCAGAGGATGTAGATGAGGAGGCCAGTTACAGCATATTCTCCTTGTTCTTCCTTTTGTTGGTCATTCCGCCAGGAATTGTTTAGAGTGAGGGAGGTCCCAGGTGTGCTGGAGACCAATAGAGGCTGACATCATGACAGGACACTTCATCAAAGCCTGCGGAGGCTGTTTGGCTACCTGCCCGGGCTAAGGAAGAACTGTTATAGCGTCTCCTATACACTGCCAGGCAGTGCAGGAACTTTACCGGATATCGAGATTGTGATAGGTTGTGTGTGTGTGTGTGTGTGTGTGTGTGTGTGTGTGTGTGTGTGTGTGTGTGTGTGTGTGTGTGTGTGTGTGTGTGTGTGTGTGTGTGTGTGTGTGTGTGTGTGTGTGTGTGTGTGTGTGTGTGTGTGTGTGTGTGTGTGTGCGTGTGCGCGCGCGCGCGTGTGCAAGACAAAGTGGGTCTTTTTTCTCTTTTTTTTTTTTTTTACTGTGTCCAATTGAGGATATCTTGTGGACATTTAATCTTTTTCCATTACTTGTCACCCCTTTCGCTATTCGTCTGAGATAATTGATTTGTTTCCATGGTTATGATATTACCTTTTGTCACTTCTTACCTTTTGAGTATGTGAGGCAGACACACACTCTCACACACACACACACACTCTCTCTCACTCACACAGACACACACGCACACACTTGTTACTTAATTATGAAAATACTTTAAACAATATGTTTAATTAAAAATGGATAAATTACACTTTTTAAATAGTCAGTACTATTGGGCATGATTCAACTGATGACATGAGTGTTAAAACAAATGTAATCGAGTAGTCAATCAGAAAAGTGTCAAGTTATATTTGCAGATTCCAGCTTCTTAAATATGCAAAATTAATACTTTTTCTGTTTGGGACGATTGTTAACTGAATATCTTTTGTGGTTTTGACCGTTTGTCGGACAAAACGAGCAACTTGAAGACATTGATGGGCTGTGAAAAAACCCAAGACCTATTTCCTCTATGTTCTGACATTTTATAGACCTCATTGTCCCACCCCTCCTAAAAAAACAACAACAATTGATCAAGAAAAAAGATCATTGGTTGCAGCCCTAGATCACATTTTTGAACTGAATGACTGCAACCAATCCCAATGGTTTTACCATATTTTAACACATTTCCTTCGAGGTGTCAACAGGTATCACTGAGGACATAAAGTTCTTTTCTTGCTGAGCGGATTTCTATTTGTCATTCATCCTTGTGTTGAACTTTGCAACACTATGTTCCACGCCTATCTCCTCTTTGTCAGCTGTCAGTCATTCCTGGCCAGCGGGCTCTACCCTGCTGGGCGGTGTGTAAGCCAAACTTAAATACCCACAGCTGTTCACAGCAGCTTTAGATGGAGGGAGAGGAAAGAAGGAGGAGAGCGGAACTTGAGAGTTGTGAAGTCGATCAGCTCCTCAAAAGTCCCAGTTAACTCTTCCTCCGTCTTTCTGCTTCTAACTGTGCCCTGTCCAGAATAACCATTAGCCTGCTGTGGTTGGAATCCCAGCTCGCATGACTCAAATCCTCCTCTGTGGGAGCTAACTGTTTGGCATCTTACCCTGTGGGTTGGTGATGTCACAGATATGGGGGCCCCTCGTTGTCATCGACAGCCGAACTCCAGACTGATGTCACAAAACTGGCATTGTCGTGATTTAGAACCGCTGACAGACAGCTTGGTGTGTTTGTATGGCACAGATGGTTGGGGAAGGGAGTGGAGGGGGGGGG